>NC_043717.1:63586035-63608907 GCF_006229205.1 Suricata suricatta | reverse complement strand
AAAAAAAACAATATGGACGGAACTAGAGAGTATTATGCTAAGCAGTCAGAGAAAGTATTATGCTAAGACAGTCAGAGAAAGAGAAATACCATACGACTTCATTGATAAGTGGAATTTAAGAAACCAAACAAACAAGCAAGTGGGAAAAAAGAGAGGGAGGGGTACAAACCAAGAAACAGATTCTTAACTATAAAGAAAAATTGATAGTCATGGTCACCAAAGTGGAGGTGGGTGGGGAGATGGGTGAGATAGGTAATGGGAACTAAGGAGTGATCTTTTGATGAGCACGGGATGATTTATGGAAGTGTTACTTTTTCACTATATTGTATACCTGAAACTAATATAACACTGTATGTTAACTAATTGGAAATAGAATAAAAACTTAAAAACTTTTATATATAAATGAAAACTCTGAAGAGACTGAAAAAGCAATCCATAGAATAGGAGTAAACATTTGAAAATCATATATCTGACAAGGGATTAATATCCAGAATATATAAAGAACTTCTGAAAGTCAACAATAAAAAATAAACAACGCAATTCAAAAATGGGAAATGGACTAGAATACACATGTATCCAAAGAAGATAAACCAATGGCCAATAAGCACATAAAAATATGTTCAAAATCACTAACCACTAGAGAAATGCAAATCAAAACTACAATAGTTGCTATTTCACACTTATTAACATGACTATTATTAAAAGAAATAGAAAATAACAAGTGTTAGTAAGGATGTAAAGATACTGGAACTCTTGTGCACTGTTAAAAGCAATATAAAATGATGCAGGTGCCATGAAAAACAGTATATTAGTGCCTCAAAAATATAAACAAAGAATTATCATATGACATTGCAATTCTACTTCTGGATATATCCAAGAGAATTGAAAGCAGAGACTCAAACTGATATTTATACATAAATATTCAGAGCAGCATTATTCAAGTGTTTATTGTTGGATGAATGGATGCACAAAATGTGATCTTTCCATACAATGGAATATTATTAAGCCTTAAAAATGAATAAAAATTCTTTTTAAAAATGTTTAATATTTATTTGATTTATTTGAAGAGAGAGAGATACTGTGAGTGAGTAGGGGAGGGACAAAGAAAAAGAAGGAAAGAGAGGATCCCAAACAGGCTCCATATTATAAGTGTAGTGCCTGACATGGGGCTTAAACTCACAAACCATGAGATCATGACCTGAGCTAAAACCAAGAGTTGGGCATAACTGGTTGAGCCACCCAGGACCCCCCGCCAAAAATAAAATTCTAATGTATACTCCAACTTGGATGAACCTTGAAAACAATACACTAAGTGAAATAGCCAGATACAAAAGAATACATATGTATTAATTTACATATATAAGGTACCTAAAATAGAAGATTTATAGGGATAGAAATTAGAATAGTGGTTACCAGCGACTGGAGAGAAACAGGTATGAGAAGTTATTTAATGGAAATTACTGTTTAGTGTTTGGGAAGCTTGTTTTTAAGTTCTGGAGATGGATAGTAGTGCTGGTTGTACAACACTGTGACTTATACTTAATGTTACTGAATTGTACAGTTAAAATTGTTAAAAGTATTAATTTCATGTAATGTATATTTTACCACAATAAAAACATTATCTTAGACTCACTCATTGACTCCAGGAAAAATACTAAGTTTATGCAAATCATGACAGGAGAAAAGTTGGGGAAAGTGCGCATTTTGTTGGTTCTTTATATATGTTAGCCATATTTCAATAGCATTTTCACACTTACATGAATGTCTATAAGTTCATACAGGTATTCTCTTTTAAAGAAGGCTAACCCCAAATAAAGAGAACATAAAATGAAATCCAGGGACCTGGATAACCTAGGGACAAATGTTTAATATGATTGGTTTTTTTTTTTTTTTGTTTTGTTTTGTTCTGTTTGGTTTTGCTTGAATTTACACACGCACACACACACACACACACACACACACACAGAGTCTTTACTATTTGTCTTAATATAAGAAGGGAACAATAAAAAAAGGAGCACTTAATTTTCAATCTAGAAAGTTGTTGCTTCATGACATTTGATCTTCCCAAACATACAAAGCAATTATCTACTTGCTATACCATTCCTCACTGCCCTTTTTTCCCACTGATATAAACTTCTTCATGTGTGGTCTTACATGGGTGATCTGCAGAATTTGTATGGATATAATTTGCTCTATTACAGAGGAAAGTAATTCTGTTGGTTTTCTCCAGATTACATTTGTGCTCCCTTCCTCTTTTAATTAAAAGCCTAATAATGTTACATATGTGGATATAATAACAACATCTATATTATTAGGTTGTAAGAATTTAATGGGTTAATAGATTGCAAAATATTTAGCATAGTTTGACACACTAACAAATACCAAGTAATTCCTTTTCTATCCTGCCCATGTAGTATTATATTATGCCTATGACGACCAAATGTCTTGGAATCTTCAGTGTGGTACAAATATCAGGTATATTTTTCTCTGAACACTGTAATATATTTCTATAGGTCATAATCCTCAAGTCAGCATTCAGAATATAGAGTATATATTCATAAGACATACACTCCTTAAGAAATAATAATAGTTACTAGATTTTTAATACTTAGTATAGTAGCCCTGTCACGTGCTCACATACACTATGTCATTTCTTGCAACATCCTTATGAGATGGATAGTATTGCTGCCATTTAATAGATGAAGAACTTGAGGGATCAATTAGCCTGACCAGGGTCACACATCTGTTAAGTGGTACAACCAGATTCCCTGACTCCCTGGCCGGTGCCTTTTCTATTCTTACAGAAATTCTATTCCTTTTCTATTCCTACAGAAATTCACAATTCTGGTTGATTAACACACGTGGAAAAACAGCCTTTTTAAAAGTGATATTTCTTAGGGTTGCCTGGGTGGCTCGGTCAGTTAAATATCAAACTCCTCTTGGTGAATTGGCTCCTTTGCCAATGTACAATGTGCTTCTTCATTGTAAGTGTTTTCTAATTGTAAGTCTATTTTGTCTGATATTAGCATTGCCATTGCATCCTTTCTTGTTTACTATTGGCATGGAATATCTTTCTACATGCTTCATTTTCATTCTATTTGTGTCTTTAGATATAAATTAATCTCTAGTTGACAGCAATTAAATGGTTTTCAAAAAATCCATTCTGACAATTTATGTCTTTTGATTGGGGCCTTCAGTCCTTTTATTTTATTAAAAATAGTTTATTGTCAAATTAGTTTCCATATAACACCCAGTGCTCTTCCCCACAAGTGTCCTCCTCCATTACCACCACCTCTTTCCCTCCTCACCCTCCCCTTTCAACCCTTGGTTGGTTTTCAGTATTTAATAGTCTCTCAGATTTTGCGTCCCTCTCTCTCCCCAACTCTCTTTCCCTCTCCCCCTCCCCCTGGTCCTCCATTAGGTTTCTCCTGTTCTCTTGTTAGACCTATGAGTGCAAACATATGGTACCTGTCCTTCTCTGCTTGACTTATTTCGCTTAGCATGACCCCTTCAGGCCTTTTAAAGTAATTATTATAGGGGCTCTGAGATGACTCAGTTAGTTAAGCAACCAACTCCTGATTTTGGCTCGGGTCATGATCGCAAGGTTTGTGAAATTGAGTTCCATGCCAGGCTCTGTGCTGACAGAGGGAAGTCGGTTTGGGATTCCCTCTCTCTCTCTCTCTCTCTCTCTCTCTCTCAGTAAGTAAATAAACATAAAAATAAAGTAATTGTTATAAGGTAGAGGAGCAGTTAAGATGGAGAAATAGTAAAGAGACTATATACTTGCTTCATCTGACAAACACAGCTAGATAACTGTCAAATCATTCTGAACAACAAGGGAATTTATCTGAAGACTGACAACAAAATGCCCAACTAAAGAAAGAAGACAGGCCACATCATGGAAGGTAGGAGGTGTGGAGATGTGGTTTGGGGGAGTAAAGAATTGCAAGTGCTAGAGAGTGGAGGGAGAGAGGAGAAAGAGAGAGAGTGTATGTATATACACAGTGTGCAGGGGAATGCACAAGAAGAACACTTTCTCAAAATCATTGGGAAAAGGAGAGGATCTCATTATCACAAATTTTTATAAACAGTGGAACTCAAACGCTGAGATTTTAGAAGCCTATGACATTGTTGGGGTAGAACCTGGCAGGCACAGCGGTGTGCCTCTGGAGAAAGAGGGCAGAAGCTCAGGAGCAAGTTCCCTTGGGTTGCACTGTGAGAGACATTTCTCCTTTTTGCAATGCATTTGGAATGCATTTGGGAGAAGCAGCAATGTCTCTCTGGGGACAAAAGAGCCAGAGGTTGCCACTGAACTATGCTGTTCATTAGGATAGGAGCAGAAACGCCTGCTGAGGGCATCTAGCCTAGATGCCAGATTTCTGCTGCACTTTGCCATAAGCTCTAAGTGAGACTGCTCTTCTGGGACAAATACCAGCTACAGCATATTGAGATTCTCCACGGGAGGATGAACATCAAGTGCCTAAAATTTGGTGTTTTGAAACACAGCTGGTGCACATGAAATAAAACATAGTAGTGCTGTGTGGTTAAGTGGCTTGGATACACAAAGGATCAAGACAGGAATCTGAGGTATGCCTGGGACACACAAGGAGAGATTAAGCGCTTTGCTGTAAGGGCTTCCTAAACAGAAGTGGACACAAATTCCTCTCTTTATGGATGAGAAAGCAAGCTGATGCCTTTTCTTCCCATTTATCAGCATGGATTGACTTTACTGAGCAGCACAATGCCCATAGTGTAGGCTTGAGCTGCTTGCACCAAGCCTTGCCCCTACTCTGCTTGCGGGTGCTATTTTACTAGGACATATGTGCCTGAGAGGCAGAGCAGCAGCAGCCCCCCTCTCCAAGAAAAACAGTACTTTAAAATTTTAAAAAATATATTTAAAAAATATTTATTTATTTATTTTGAGAAAGAAAGCATGAGCAATGGAGGGAGAGAAAGGGAGAGAGTATCCCAAGCACGCTCCATGGTGTTAGCACAGAGCCGAATGTCTGGCTCAAACTCAAGGCTGAGAGATCATGACCTGAGCTGGTATCAAGAGTTGGACGCTTAACCAACTGAGCCACCCAGGTGTTCCGTGTAGCCTCTTTTAACAAGCAGACCAAGACAAACCTAAAAACTTGCCACTCACTAGTCAAGGTCCAAACACTCTCCAATGAAGGCAAAGAGAATTTGCAGATGACTGTCTTGAAGAAAGAGCAGTCAAAACCCAAAGCTGGAGTGCATATTCCATACACCACAAACACTTCCTGAAGTTCCAGGCCCTGGGAAGTATATGACTTCCTTTTAATATAACCATTACTTTCAGGAGCAAGAAACAAGATATTTTCCTAACACACAGAAGAAAGAGACCTTGACAAAATGCCAAGATGGAAGAATTGATCTCAAAAGAAAGAACAAGAAAAGGTCTTGGCAGAGATCTAGTCAAAATAGATATAAGTAATATGCTTGAACTAGAATTTAAAACAATAATCTTGAGTACTGTCTCAGTTTGAGAAAGGCATAGAAGCCAGCAGGGAATCCTTTACCACAGAAATAAAATATTTAAAAATTAGTCAGGTTGAAATAAAAAATGGTATAACAGAGATGTAAAATGGACAGGATGTAATAACCATAAGGATGAAAGAAACAAAGGAACAAATAAGTGATATAGAAGATAAAATTATGGAAAATGAAGAAGCTGAAAGGCAAAGGGAAAGAAACATTTTGGATCAAGAGTGTAGAGTAAGGGTACTAAGTGATTCCATAAAGTGTAATTACATTAGATTCATAGGAGACCCAGAATAAAAGAGGAAAGAAAAAGAGGGAGAAGGTTTATTTGAGCAAATAATAGCTGAAAATCTCCCTAACCTAGGGAAGAAAAAAATACAAATCCAAGAGGCACAGAGAATTCCCATCGACATCAAGAAAATCAGGCAAACACCAAGATATACCATAATACAATTTGCAAAATACAGAGATAAAGAAAAAATCTTGAGAGCAGCAACGGAAAGAAATCCCTACCTTACAAGAAAAGACAAATAAGGTTAGCAGAAGATTTATCCACAGAAACGTGGCAGACCACACAGGAGTGGCATGATATATTCAACGTGCTGAATGGGAAATATCTGCAACCAATAATACTTTATTCATCTTGGCTGTCATTCACAATAGAAAGAGGGATAAGTAGGTTCCCCCAGAAAAAGAAAAACTAAAGGAGTCCATGGCCACTAAACAAGCCATGCAAGAAATATTAAAGGGTAATCTTTAGTGGGAAGAAAGACCAAAAGGAATAAAGAATAGAAAGAAACAGAGAAAACATCCAGAAATAATGACGTTATAGGTAATAAGATAGCACTAAAACCATATCTATAAATAATCACTCTAAATGTAAATGGACTAAATGTTCCAATCAAAGACATATGTATCATAATGGATAAAAAAAACCAAGACCATTAGTTTGATTTCTACAAAAGACTCTAAACATAATAACACCTATGAATGTGAGGGGACAGAGAACAGTTTATCATGTCAATGGCCGTTGAAAGAAAGCTAGAGTAGCCATACTTATATCAGACAAAGTAGAGTTTAATGCAAGACCAAAACAAAATAAAAAGAAACGTATTATATCATAATAAAGAGGTCTACCCAACAAAAAGATCTAACAATTGTAAATACATATACCTCCAAATGGAGAGCACACAAAAATATATATGTATGTGTATGTGTGTGTGTGTGTGTGTGTATATATATATATATATATATATATATATATATATATATATTTATAACAAACATAAAATAACTCAATGATAATAAAATAATAGTAGGGGATTTTAACACCCCACTTACAGCAATGGACACATTATCTAAGCAGAAAATCAAAAAAGCGACAATGGGTTTGAATGACACAATAGACAAGATGGAATTAACAGATATATACAGAACATTTCATCTTAAAGCAACACAATACAGATTCTCCTCGAGTATATAAAGAATATTCACTAGAATAGATCACAATAGTGGGTTACAAATCAGGCCTCAACAAGTACAAAAAGATTGAGATGATACCATGCATATTTTCCAATTAAAACACTATGAAATTTGAAGTCAACATGAAAAAATTCTGGGAAGACCACAGATACATGGAGGTTAATAACTAAAGAATAAATGGATTAACCAGGAAAGTAAAGAAGAAATTAAAAAAAATACATGGATGCAACAAAAATGAAAACACGACAGTCCAATACCTTGGGAATGCGCAAAAACAGTTATAAGAGGGAAATATATAACAATACAGGTTTATTTCAAGAAGCAAGAAAAGTCTCAAATATATGCTAAGGTTTACACCTAAAGTAGCTAGAAAAGGAACAGCAAATGAAGCCTAAAACCAACAAAATTAGAGATATAATAAAGATTAGAGCAGAAATAAATTATATGGGAAGAAACAAACAAACAAAAACCAAACCACTAAAACTGATTAATGAAACTAGAAGCTGGTTCATTGAAAGAATTAATAAAACTATAAACTCCTATCCAGACTTATTAAAAAGAAACAGAGAGGACCCAAATAAAGAAACACATGAATAAGAGAGGAGAGATCATTACCAACACCACAGAAATACAACAAATTATAAGAGAATATTAGGAAAACTCCTATGCCAACAAATTAGGCAATCTCGAAGAAATGGATAAATTTTTTTAAAAACACATAAACTATCAAATCCCAAACAGGAAGAAATAAAAAATTTGAACTGATCCATATCCAGTAAAGAAATTGAATCAGTAATCAAAAATCTCCCAGCAAACAAAAGTCCAGGTCCAGTTGACTTTCCAGGGAAATTCTCTCAAACATTTAAGGAAGAGATAATAACTATTTCTAACTGTTCCACAAAATAGAAATTGAAGGAAAACTTCTAAACTCATTCTATGAGGCCAACATTACTCTTATTCCAAAATCAAAGATCCCACTAAAAGGGAGAATTACAGGCTAATATCCCTGATGAACATGGATTCAAAAATTCTCAATAAGATATTGAGAAGGGTGCCTGGGTGGCTCAGTCAGTTAAGCGTCTGACTTCGGCTCAGGTCATGATCTCAAGTTTGTGAGTTTGAGCCCTGCATCAGGCTCTGTGCTGACCTCAGAGCCTGGAGCCTGCTTTGGATTCTGTGTCTCCCTCTCTCTGCCCCACACCCACTCACACTAGGTCTCTGTCTCTCTCAAAAATAAATAAACATTAAAAAAGATAGTAATATTTCAAATCCAACAGTATATTAAAAGAATTACTCACTATGATTAAGTGGGTTTTATTCCCTGGCTGCAAAGGTGGTATAATATTTGCAAATCAGTCAACATGATACACCGCATTAATAAAAGAAAGTGTGAGAACACATCTCAATGGATGCAGAAAAAGCATTTGACAAAGTACAACATCCATTCTTGATAAAACCTTCAAGAAATTAGGGATACAAGAACATACCTCAACATCATAAAAGCCATATACAAAAGACTCACAACCATTATCATCCTTATTGAGGAAAAACTGAGAGCTTTTCCTCTATGGTCAGGAATCATACAGGGATGTCCACCCTACCTTTGTTATTTAACATTATTGTGTAAGTCTCAGAGTCAGCCATTATGGAACAAAAAGAAATTAAAGGCATCCAGATTGGGAAAGAGTAAGTCAAACTCACTTTTCACAGGTGATATAATAATCTATGTAGAAAACAAAAAAAACTCCAAACAAAAATTGCTTGAACTGATACATGACTTTTGCAGGACTCAAAATCAATGTATGGAAATCTGTTGTGTTTATATACACCAAAAATTAAGCACCAGGAAGAGAAATCAAGGAATTTATCTCATTTACATTTGCACCAAACCCATTACATACTTTGGAATAAACCTAATCAAAGAGTTTAAAGATCTGTACTCTTGAAAACTATAGAACACTTATGAAAGAAATTGAAGGTGACATAAAGAAATAGAAAAACATTCTATGGTCATGGATTGAAAGAACAAACATTGTTAAAATATCTATACTACCAAAGGCAATCTACAGATTTCATGTAGTATCTATTAAAATTCCACCAGCGTTTTTCATAGAGCTAGAACCAACAATCCTAAAATTTGTTTGGAACCTCAAAAGACCCCAATATGCTATAGCAATCTTGAAAAAGGAATGAAATCTGGAGGCATCACAATTCCAGACTTCAGGCTATATTACAAAGGTGTAATCATCAAGACAGTATGGTATGTGCACAAAAGCAGATACATAAATCAAAGAAACAAAACAGAAAACCCAGAAATGGTTTCTGTCCTAGATTCTTCTGTCTAGAATCTTATATACACACACACATGCAAAGGAATATTATACATCCACAAAAATAATGAAATATTGCCATTTGCAATGACATAGATGGAATATGTATTATGCTAAGTGGAATAAGTCATTCAGAGAACACGAAAACTATATGATTGTAGTTGTATGTGAAATTTAAAAACAAAACAGATGAACAGACGGAGAAGAAAAAAGAGAGAGAGATGACCATAAGAGGCTCAAGTATATAGAAGAAACAGTTACTGGAGAGGAGGTGAATGGGGGATGGGCTATATGGATGATGAGTATTAAGGCAGGCACTAGTAATAAACACTAGGTATTATATGTAAAGGTGAATCACTAAATTCTATTTCTAAAACTAATAATACACTATACTGATACTTAAAACTTAACTAATACTTAAAAAAACTTCAAATATTAAAAAAATTAAAAATAAAAAAGTAATTATTATAGGGAAGTACTTATATTTGCAATTTTGTCGGTTATTTCTTTATGTCTAAGCTTTCTACCCTTATTTTCTCCATAGCTCTTATAAAGTCATAATAGCAATTTTCTGTTTGTTTTGAATGTTTTCATGGGAGAACAAGGAATTGGAGTTTCCTGGTCTTTCATTTTGCAAATATTACTCTAGTTTTAGACTGTTATAAGGAGAAAAACATGATCTATCCTCAAGGTGATAAACATATCTTAAATTTTATCTTAAGGGACAGAAAGGACAGAAGAATCTAAAAATATTATAGAGTTCAAAAAAGTCAGGAAAGGGATTTCTAACTCATGATTACTGATTTTTAGGGGTTTCATGGATAGATTTTAAGTCCTCTATGAACCACCTTGAAATTGTAAACCAAATTTTACTTTTGTTTTGGATTAGTTTGTGCAGTAGGATAAGTGTTCATAGCATTTATTTGATTCTTAACAGGGATATATGGTTTTTTTCCTGATTATAAAGGAGATATATAATTTTTTGGTAGGTTTTATTTATTTTTGAAAGAGAGAGAGAGAAAGAGAGAGAGAGAGAGAGAGAGAGAGAGAGAGAGCGAGCGAGCAGAGGAGGGTCAGAGAGGGAGGCACAGAATCGGAAGACAGGCTCCAGACTCTGAGCTAGTTGTCAGCACAGAGTCCGACACAGAGCCCGAACCCACAAACTGTGAATCATGACCTGAGCCAAAGCCGGACGCTTAACCGACTGAGCCACCCAGGCGCCCCAGAGATATATAATTCTTAAATGATCTATGACCCACTGAACACCAGCTAAGTTCTATTAAAACTATAAATGTTGAGATTATTATGTTACATATATTAGTAGTTCGTGAAATAATTGATTCAAACTATTCCAGAGCATATATAAAAAGAGAATTCTTCTGAGTTCACCTCAAGAGATTATTAACAACCTTGCAAAGTTGAAAGAAAACTTTTAAAAAGGAAAAGTTGTAGACTAATGCATACAAATGGGTGTAGATAGCATAGAAACTCTGCATCTCTCATGTTTAAATTTGTAGCCTCTGAAAGACAGACTTGAAGCACCTTGTGGGCTATCTCAAGTTGGAACAGCTTCTCTATCTCCATTTTTAATTAATACTATATCCCTAGCCTTATCTTTATTCACTATCATATTCCTCCTTTTCACCTACTAACCATCTGCTCCTTTCATGCTAATTTTATCCCAGTTTTCAAAAAACATGCTTTTATTCATCCTCTTTATAACAGATGTATAATCTATCAGTTTATCATTCTGATAATGATTTATATATGATGTTATGTAATATATTTTTCTTAGTTACTTTAAAAATGGTGTTAATCAGTTTCCATTATATAATAGAAAAAGATCTTACTGAGATAATTCTCTACAGAGCAGTTCTTAGGCTGGGTCCATGAAATATATGAACCTGTAATGCATGTGTATGTATGTGTGTGTGTGTGTGTGTGTGTGTGTGTGTGTGTGTGTGTCAAAGTCTAGTTTTTTTTAGATTTTTCCATTTCCGAAGAGTGAAGAACTATTTCAGATAAATTATCACCTTCTCCAAACAAATGAACCCTAAACCTCCTATTAAGAACCACCAGTTAATTTGTTTTCTATAGTTTTACTATTTTTTAAATTTAAACCCAAGTGAATTAACAATACTGTAATAACGGTTGCAGGAGTAGAATTTAGTGATACATCACTTACATATAACACCCAGTGCTCTTCCCAACAAATGAGCTCCTTAATATTCCCATTTATTCCATCCCACCACCCATCTCCTCTTTAGCAGTTCTCAGCTTGTTTTCTGTATTTAAGAGTCTCTTATGGTTTGCCTCCCTCTCTGTTTTTATCTGATTTTTCCTTACCTTACCTTATGTTCATCTGTTGTGTTTCTTAAATTCCACATATGACTGGAATCATATAATTTTTATCTTTCTCTAACTGACTTATTTCGCTTCACATAATACATTCTAGTTCCATCCACATTGCTGCAAATGGCAAGATTTCATTCTTTGTGATTGCCAAGTAATATTCCAGTGTGTGTGTGTGTGTGTGTGTGTGTGTGTGTGTGTGTCTGTGTGTGTGTGTATTGCCTCTTTATTCACAAAATGATAGACATTTTGGCTCTTTCCATAATTAAGCTATTGTTGATAGTGCTGCTATAAACATTGGGGTCCACATTCTCCTATGAATTGACACTTCTGTATCCTTTGGGTAAATACTTAGTAGTGTAATTTCTGAGTTATAAGGTAATTCTATATTTAATTTTTTGAGGAACCTCCATACTGTTCTTCAGAGTGGCTGCACTGGTTTGCATTTCCTGCAAACAGTGCATAAACGTTCCCCTTTCTGTGTATCCTAGCCAACATCTGTTGTTTCCTGAGTTGTTAATTTAAGCTACTCTGACATGTGTCAGGTAGTATTTCATTGTGATTTCATTGTGGTATTTCCCTGACAATGAGTGATTTGGAGCATCTTTTCATGTGTCTGTTAGCCATGTCGATGTCTTCTCTGGAAAAGTGTTTGTGTCTTTCAACCATTTCTTCCACGGATTATTCGTTTTGGGAAAATTGAATTTGATAAATTCTTTATAGATTTTTAATTTTGTTTATTTTTGAGATAGAGAGAAAAAGAACATGAGTGGGGGAGGGACAAAGAGAGAGGGAGACACAGAATCTGAAGCAGGTTCCAGGCTCTGAGTTGTCAGCACAGAGCCTGATGTGGGGCTCGAATCCGTGAACTGTGAGATCATGACATGAGCCAAAATCAGATGCTTAACCAACTGAGCCACCCAGGCGCCCTTATAGAATTTGATACTACCCTTTATTCAATATGTCATTTGCAAATATTGTCTCCTTTTCTGTAGGCTTCCTTTTAGTTTAATTTATTGCATCCTTCACTCTGCAGAAGGTTTTTATTTTGCTAAAGTCCCAATGGATCTTTTTACTTTTGTTTCCCTTGCTTCTGGAGACATGTCTAGTAAGTCGTTACTGCAGGAGAAGTCAAAGAGGTTGCTGCCTGTGTTCTACTCTAGGATTTTGATGGTCTCATATCTTACATTTAGGTCTTTCGTCCATTTTGAACTTATTTTGTGTATGGTGTAAGAACGTTGTCCAATTATTCTTCTGCATGTCACTGTTCAGTTTTCCCAACACCATTTGATGAAGACGCTGTTTTTTTTTTTTTGATTGGATATTCTTTTTTCGTCAAAAATTAGTAGGCCACATATATGAGGGTCCATTTCGGGGATCTCTATTTTGTTTCATTGATCTGAATCTGTTTTTGTGTCAGTACCATACTGTCTTGATGATTAAAGTTTTGAAATACAACTTGAAATCCAGAATTGTGATGCTTTTTTTTTTTCCCAAAATTACTTTGGCCATTCAGAGTCTTTTATGGTTCCATAAAAATTTTAGGATTGCTTGTTCTAGCTCTATGAAGAATGCTGGTGTTATTTTGATAGTGATTTTATTGAATAGGTAGATTTTTTTTAGTAGTATCGACATTTTAACAATATTTGTTCTTCCAATCCATGAGCATGAAATTTTTTTCTATTTCTTTGTGTCTTCTTCAATTCCTTTCACAAGCTTTCTATAGTTTTCAGCATACAGACCTTTTATCTTTTGGTAAGGTTTATTCCTAGATATCTTATATTTTGTGTGTGTGTATTTGTAAATGGGATCGATTCCTTGATTTCTCTTTCTGCTGCTTCATTATTGGTACATAAAAATGCAGCTGATTTCTGTACTTTGATTTTGGACCCTGCAACTTTGCAGAATTCCCTTATCATTTTTGGCAGTTTCTTGGTGAAGTCTTTAGGGTTTTTCACATACACATAAAGTATCATGTCATTTGCTAAGAGTTAACATTTTATTTCTTTCTTGCCAATATATAGACCTATTTTTGTTGTTGTTGTTGTTTACTTACTGAGGCTAGGACCTCCAGCACTATGTTGAGCAATAGTGGTGATGGTGGACATCCCTGTTAGATTCCTGACATTAGAAGGAAATCTCTCAAGTTTTTCCTCATTAAGGATATTGGTTGTGAGTCTTTTGTATATGGTGCTTATAATGTTGAGGTGTTTTTTCTATCCCTACTTTCTTGAGGTTTTTTTTTAATCAACAAATGATGTTGTATTTTATCAAATACTTTTTCTGCATCTATTAAGAGGATTATGTGATTCTTATCCTGTTTTTATTAATGTGATGTATCATGTTGGTTGATTTGGAGATATTGAACCAGCTTTGCATCCCAGGAATAATACCCATTTTATCATGGTGAATATTTTTTTTAGGTGTACCATTAATTTCGATTTGCTAGTATCTTGTTGAGAATTTTTGCACCCATGTTTGTCAGGGAAATTGGTGTGTAATTCTCCTTTTTAATAGTATTTTTGTATGGTTTTGGAATCAAGTAATGCTGGCCTCATAGAATGAGCTTGAAAGTTTTCCTTCCATTTATATTTTATGAAACAACTTGAAAAGATTAGCTATTAACTCTTCTTTAAATGTTTGGCAGAATTCCCCTGGGAATTTATGTGGCCCTGAAGTCTTGTTTCTTGGGAGAGTTTTTATTACTAATTCAATTAATTTACTGGATATGGGTCTGTTCAAAATTTCTACTTCTTCCTGTTTCAGTTTGGTAGTTTATATATTTCTAAGAATTTATCCATGATTTTCCAGATTATCCAGTTAATTGGTATACAGTTGCTCATAATTTTCTCTTATTATACTTTTCATTTCTGTGGTGTTGATTGTGATCGCTCCCTTATCATTGGTTATTCATTTATTTGTGCCCTTTCCTTTTTATTTTTGATCATTCTGACTAGGGGTTTATTAATTTTGTTAATTCTTGCAACAATCTAGCTCCTGCTTTCATTGATTTGTTCTTCTGGTTTCATGCTTTGTTTGTTTTGATATCATTGATTTCTGCTTTATTCTTTATTATTTCTCTTTTTTTTTTTTTTTTTTTGCTGGTTCTGCGCTTTATTTGGTGTTCTTTTTCCAAGTCCTTTAGGTGTAAGTTTAGGTTTTGTATCTGAGACCTTTCTTTCTTCTTTAGGAATGCCAAGATTGCTATATTCTTCCTTCTATGACAATCTTTACTACATTCCCTCAAGCTTTGGACTGTTGTGTTTTCATTTTCATTGGCTTCTATGTACTTTTGCATTTCCTGTTTAATTTCTTGGTTAACCCATTCATTCTTTAGTAGAGTGGTTTTTTTTACCCTGTAAGTATTTGTGGTCATTCCAAATTTTTCTTGTGAAAATATGCATGGTGTGATCTTGATCATCTTTTGCTGTTTTTCTTAGTAGCGCATGGGAGAAGAATTAGGCACAAATAAGTCAGCTATAAGAGAGACAGGGAGCAGGGGACAACAGCTTATAACAACTTTTGCCCTGAACAACTTTGCAGTCCCATATTTGCTGAGAATGTGATAGTTAATAAATGCCAAGATTGTTTTTAGTGATCAGAGAGTGATCTCATGAGAAAAGCAGAACTTGCTCAGGCAGGTACATTATGGTTGATCAGGCATAATCAATAAGTTTCATTTAAGCTGGTGGTCTCTGAGGAAGGGAAGTCAACACAAAAGAAGCAGGCAGCGTTCCGTCCACCCACGGCAGGCCAGGGGTTCCTGGGTGCCTGGCTCCCATGTCATTAATCAGCCATTTTCCCAGAGAAACATTACAATGTGTATTTTCTTAAAGCTATATTAATCATTTACTAATCATTATATAGTTTTGTGTACTGTTTTTCTCCATGACTACATTTTATGGGTCACATTTTTCTGAGGGGTTTTCACAATTTTTTACTTACTGAGAACTGATTTTTGACCGTGTTTGTGATTTATTTTGGAGAACGTTCCGTGTACACTGGAGAATAATGTATATTTTGTGGCTTTAGGATGAAATGTTCTGAATATATCTTTTATGTCCATCTAATTGATGTGTCATTCAAAGGCATTGTTTCCCTGTTGGTTTTCTACTTAGATGATTTGTCCATCAATGTAAGTGAGGTGTTAAAGTCCCATACTAGTATTGTATTATTATCAATGAGTTTCTTTATGTCTGTGATTAATTCATTTATATATTTGGGTGCCTCCACATTGGAGACATAGACATTTACAGTTGTTAGATCTTGATGAATAGACCCCTTAATGATGATAAAATACCCTTCTTCATCTCTTGTTACATTCTTTGTTTTAAAATCTAGTTTGTCTGATATACATATGGCTAGTCCAGCTTTCATTTGACCTTCATTAGCATGATAGATGGTTCTCCATTCCCTCTTTCAGTATGCAGGTGTCTTTAGGTCTAGAATGAATTTCTTGTAAGCAGCATACAGATGGATCTTGTTTTTTTTATTCATTTTTTAACCCTATGTGTTTTAATTGGAGCATTTAATCCATTTACATTCAAAGTGATATTGAAGGATACAAATTTCTTGCCATTGTGTTGCCTGGAGAGCTGGTGTTTCTGGTGATGTTCTCTGGTCCCTTTTAGTCTTTGTTGCTTTCACTCTTTTTGTTCCATTTTGTTTTTTCTCTGCTTAAAGATTCCTCTTTAGAATTTCTTGCAGGGCTGATTTTATGATCACAAACTCCTTTGTTTTTGTTTATCTGCAAACTATTTATTTCTCTTTCTATTCTGAATGGCAGCCTTGTTGAATGCAGAATTCTGAGCTGCTTATTTTTCCCATTCAGCACACTGGATATATTTTGCACTCCGTTGTGGCCTGCCAAGTTTCTGTGAACAGATCGGCTTTGAATCTGATCTGTCTTTCCTTATAGGTTTTTGTTTTTTCTTGCTGCTCTCATGATTCTTCCCTTGTCTGTGTAGTTTGTGAATCTGACTATGATATGCCTTGGTGAGAGTTGGCTTTTGTTAAATTTCATGGGAATTCTCTGTACTTCTTGGATTTTGATATCTGTGTCTTTTTCCAGATACCTCTTGGATTTTGATGTTTGTGTCTTTTTCCAGATGAGGGAAGTTTTCAGCCATAATTTGCTTACATAATCCTTATGCCACTTTCTCTCTCCCTTCATCTGCTGGTACTCCTAAAGTACAAATGTTACTCTTCTTCGATACGTCACTGAGTTCTTTAAGTGTTGTATTGCAATCTTTTGCCTATGTTTCCTTTTTTCTGCCTCATTTTGTTTCATAATTTTATCTCCTATATCACTGATTTCCTTCTCTGCTTAGTCTGTCCTCATCTGCATGGCATCTCTTTGAGATTGCATCTCTTTATGGCATTTTTAATTTTCTGCCTGACTAGATTTTAGTTCTTCTATCTCTGAAGAAAAGGATTCTCTGGTGTCTTCTGTGGTTCTTTAGTATTCTGGTAAAAGTGGTTTTAAATCCTTGTTCAGGGACTACTGGGTGGCTCAATCAATCATCTCACGGTTCGTGGGTTCAAGCCCCACATCAGGCTCTGTGCTGACAGCTAGCTCAGAGCCTGGGCCTGCTTCAGATTCTGTGTCCCTCTCTCTCTCTGACCCTCCCCTGCTCACACTGTCTCTATCTCTCAAAAAAATAAATAAAATACATTAAAAATAAAGAAAATAAAACTTTGTTCAGACATCTTACTTATATCTATGTTGATTAAATCCCTCGCCATCATTTCTTCATGTTCTTTCTTTTGGGTTGAATTCCTCCATCTTGTCATTTTGGAAGAAGAAATAAATTAACAAAATAAGAAATAAAAATTAAAAAACTAAAAATAAAGTAAAAGAATCAGAACCAAAAAACAAATACTAGAAGTTGGATGTGTTTCAATTTGCTTGTTGTGAAAAGCTTTATAGAAAAGAGAAAAAGGAGAAAGGAAGAAAAGTAAAAAGCAATTTAAGTAAAAACTTTAAATAATAAAACACTGCAAAATAAAAGAAGGAAAATAATAGAATAAAATTTTTCTCTTTTTGTATCTATGAAAAGAAAAGGAAAGAAAGAGACAAGAACATAAGCAAAGATAGAAGGAAAGAAAAAGAATACACAAGCAAAAAGAATGAAACTCAAATCAAGTTAGATCCATTTTCCTCTAGAATTGAAACTTTGCAACACACTATGGTCCTTACACTAAACAGATGAAAGGCATTTGTGCTGATCTTCTGAGGGATCTGCCTGGAGGGTGCAGGTGGGCAGGCTTGGTGTAGCAGCTACATTATCCACTTTGTGGTACTGCTTGGCTCACTGGGGTTGATCTTTATGTGGGCACTTGAAAATGGCTTCATCTTACTCTCTAGTCTGTGGCATGAAAATTTCCTGCCCTCACAGACTTGTAATCAATCACCCTTCCTTTGCCTCAGGCTTTTGACCTCTCCCTGCCTTGATCTTGTCTGTGTCTCAGCTGTCTACCTGCCAAGTGGTGCCTCCCTCCAGAGTTTTACCGGAGATAAGAGCTCCACACTTTAGAGACTCCTGAGGCTTGGATCCCCCACCAGTTAATTAAAAAAAATAATGTTTATTTTTGAGAGAGATAGAGAATTGGGGAGGAGCAGAGAGAGAAAAAGACATAGAATCCAAAGGAAGCTCCAGGCTCTGAGCTGTCAGCACAGAGCCTGAAAAGGAACTCAAACCCAGGAACCTCAAGATCATGACCTGAGCTGAAGGTGGCCGCTCAACTGACGGACCCACCCAGGCACCCCTCCCACCAGTTAATTTAGAATAATTTGTGGGAAACTAGCAATCCATGAAGGTTTTGGAGAAAATTTGGAAGACTTCTGCCATAGTTTTCACAAATTGTCTCTGCCTTGACACAGACAGAATTTTGGATCAAATGTATGTCAGGTTGTCCCAGAATTTTTTTTTTGGTTATTTTTTTAGTAGTTTATTGTCAAATTAATTTCCATATAACACCCAGTGTTTCTCCCCGTAAGTGCCCCCCCCTGACCATCACCCCCTCCCTCCCTCCCCCTCTCCTTTCAGTCCATGGTTCGTTTTCAGTATTCAATAGTCTCCCTTGATCTGTGTCCCTCACTCGCCCCCACTCTCTTTCCCCCTTCCTTTCCCCATGGTCCCCTGCCAGGTCTCTCCTGTTAGACCTATGAATGCAAACATATGGTATCTATCCTTCTCTGCCTGACTTATTTCACTTAACATGACATTCTCGAGGTCCATCCACTTTGCTACAAATGGCCAGATTTCATTCTTCCTCATTGCCATATAGTACTCCATTGTATATATATACCACATCTTCTTGATCCATTCATCAGTTGATGGACATTTAGGCTCTTTCCATGATTTGGCTATTGTAGAAAGTGCCGCTATGAACATTGGGGTACATGTGCTCCTATGAATCAGCACTTCTGTATCCCAGAATTTTTTTTAATTCTCTTATTTATTTTACTTGCATACTACTGAGATTTTCATAATTTTAGTAGGGGTTTCTGTATAAATTAGATAGTATATTAGAAGTACTCAGTTTAAAATAATGTAATCTTAAGGTTATAGGCATTATGCGTAATCCAAAGGAAATTGAAAAATACTCTCAACTTGTTATAGCTATGTATGGATTCAAATACTCCAAAAATGTTGTGTGAACTCATTCTTTGTCTAACTATGACTTATTATAGGAGATATTATTATAAAATAGAAGAAGGAATGATAAAAGTTGACTTTTGTGTAAGGAAAACTTCTGTTTTTCTAAAGTAGGTACTTTCTTTTTTTCCAAGGCTAACCCTTTTAGATGTTTACATCTTAATAGTGGTAATGGGCAAAAATAAAGGATCATTTTGGAGATGGAGGTATGGTTTTAGTCTTTCAATGTCACTATGAATTAGGTTGCATTGCTACCCATCTCTATGTGGATGACCAAATTGATGAGGAAGCCTTAGGCCTACATAACAAGCTCCTGAGATACCTTGATATTTTTGGGGGTATCCTTTATTTGAATGTGACAAACCATTAAATCTAGTAAGTTTTGTTAGACAATGCTAAACGGAGCAGGAGCTTAAATTGGTATCCATGAGTACATAGTGACATAAAAATATTACGCTAGGAAGTATATTAAGAGAAGGGCCTCGGGGTATGTGAGGTGAAATGAGATTATATGGTATCACATGACCCAATCAAATCAGCATAATATTGTATATATGTGAGAAAGCATGCACTAATGTTTGTGATAATGAGTATTCTGCACAAATGAGAACTTTTGATTTAAAATAATTTTATGCAATCTATTTTCTGAAAGTTCTAATAAGTATTGAAGTGGCTCAATATGGACAAAGACAGCTCAAATTATATTGAACTTCAGCTTAGGTTCTGATATGATTGAGTCTCTCCAAATAAACCAGCCTCAGAATGATAATGGCATGAGTGAGCTAATATGGATGCATCATAAATTATTTCTCTATTCTTTAGCTTCGTGCCTGACCCATATATTGGAAGTCTATCTGCCTCAAATCTTAAAAGATTATTTTATATGAATTAATGGAGCAGAGGTTGATAGAAGATTTATTTCCCATCTCAATTCTTGAGAATGAAAAAGGGCAAGGGTCTTCCTTTTACAGATCTGGTGCTTCAAGTTAAAAAGTAACAAAGCAGGTGCTTATGGAAAAAATCAAGTATCAAATATATAGATTTTTCTATACTAGTTTCTCCTTAAAACTAAAACTAAGTTTTTATAGGGCCAGAAGCGTATTAATGCCTGAGGGTTGAAATATAACAGATTTTATTAAATAGGAAAAACTTTTCTTTCTAAATTCATTTCAAGCTCCAAAGTATTAGGTTAGGAAAAGAGTGAGGTGGGAGGAGAATGATTAGAAATGTTTTTTAGACTATATATTGAAGAAGGGGTAAACTAAGCCTCTTAGAACCAAAAATAAGGGTTTACAGCAACCTTTGACTTGATCAACCTATCTAAATATTCTTTTAAAATAGAAGAATTCCTTAGCATGTGTTTAAATACATTTTTATGATTCTCCATACACTGACATTTGTGTTTCATCAAAAAATAGGCTATTGGGGGGCCTGAGTGGCTCAGTCAGTTGAGTGTCCGACTCCGGCTCAGTTCATGATCTCACAGTTCGTGGGTTCGCATTGGGCTCTGTGCTGTCAGCTCAGAGCCTGAAACCTGCTTCCAATACTATGTGTCCCTCTCTCTCTGCCCCTCCCCTGCTTATGATCTGTCTCTCAAAAATAAATAAATGTTAAAAAATAGGGTATCATATAATTGAAGCAAATATTCCAAATGCAGTTATAAAAACCATTTGTATTCCTATAAATCATTATGGTGTATAAGGCATTTTCTTATATATTTGTATAAATACTGTATATCAACCCTAGTGAGTTACCACTTATGTTGTGTTCATGGCTCTGAGAGCCTTTATGACTTTTTCAAATCTGAAGAACAAATGAACCATCAGTAGTCAGACGAACCAGGGAGTCAACCTGAACCCAGGTAATGTGTCTCTAAATTGCAATTTATACCTCATTTATCAGCAGATTGAAATAAAAGTAAGGGAAAATATATGTTTACCTAAAATATAATTACTTTTACATAAATAAAACTAGTGTAATATCTACTAATTTAATATATTTGGATTGGGTGAGAGAGCCATTTTTTCATTGTTTAACCTAATTACTCTACCATGTTGATGAGAAAAACAAGAAGGTTGAAAATGAATTCTAAAGAATTTATAGAGGGGCGCCTGGGTGACTCAGTTGGTTAAGCAATTGACTTCGGCTCAGGTCATGAGCTTACGGTTTGTGGGTTCAAGCCCCCGCATCAGGCTCTGTGCTGACAGATCAGAGCCTGGATCCTCCTTCCCATTCTGTGTCTCCCTTTCTCTCTGCCCCTCCCCATTCACGCTCTGTTTCTCTCTGTCTCAATAATAAATAAATAAAAACATAAAGAATTTATAGATTCTATAAACTACCTAACAGGTAGCTGAGACCATAAAAGCTCCTTTTAGGAAAGTATGGTCCTTATAGTTATAGTAAGAATATAAGAGTGAACTTTGAACCTTCTGAGTAGTAATTTATCACTTATGTGGTGGTAAAGAGGGCTTTTCCTTATACAATATAAAATTGCTATGTTGTATGGGACCTTGGCTGCCCTAATCTGTAGAAACTGTGACTCTTTATCTTGAGGTCATGAGTTCAAGATCCATATTAGGCAAAGAGCTTACTTTAAAAAAATTAGTATGCTATAAAATATAAGAGGTCAAAAGACAATGTGTGAGATATTAGTTTTTTTTTCCTGACTCTTAGTGGCTATTTATATTAAACTGTATTAACAACCTTCTTTTGGTAGTTGTAACACTATAGCTTTTCCTATATAAAAGGTAAATGTCTTAGGATAAGGAAATGAAGTTTTATTAACAAACATAATTTCATCTTGGGGTGCCTGGGTGGCTCAGTCCATTGAGCATCTGACTCTCAATTTCGGCTCAGGTCATAATGTCATGGTTCCTGAGTCTGAGCCCCGCATCAGGCTCTGTGTTGACAGCTCAGAGCCTGCAGCCTGCATTGGATTCTGTGTCTCCTGCTCTCTCTGACACTCCCTGGCTCGTGCTCTGTCCCTCTCTCTCTCTCAAAAAGAAATAAATATTAACATTTTTTTAAAAAGAAAGGGGTGTTTCTTCAAGAGGAATGTATTTATCTATCTGAATAGATTAAAATATTTATATGTATATATAAATATTGTATCCTGTGGGAGTATTCAGCCTCAAAAGTGTTTCAATATAAAATTGAAAAGAGTATAATTTCCAATGAAGATGAACCTTTATAAAGTTTTATGCACCACATATTATACTAAATTATTTTTAAATAGTTTATTGTCAAATTGGTTTCCATACAACACCCAGTGCTCTTCCCCATAAGTGCCCTCCTCCATCCCCACCACTTCTTTTACCCCCTCCCCCTTCCCCTTCAACTCTCAGTTCATTTTCAGCATTCAATAGTCTCAAGTTTTGCATCCCTCTCTCTCCCCAAATCTCTTTCCCTCTTCCCCTCCCCCTGGTCCTCCATTAGGTTTCTCCTGTTTTCCTGTTAGACCTATGAGTGCAAACATATGGTATCTGTCCTTCTCTGCCTGACTTATTTTGCTTAGCATGACACCCTCAAGGTCCATCCACTTT
>NC_043717.1:63580591-63585935 GCF_006229205.1 Suricata suricatta | reverse complement strand
TCTTCCCCTCCCCCTGGTCCTCCATTAGGTTTCTCCTGTTTTCCTGTTAGACCTATGAGTGCAAACATATGGTATCTGTCCTTCTCTGCCTGACTTATTTTGCTTAGCATGACACCCTCAAGGTCCATCCACTTTCCTACAAATGGCCAGATTTCATTCCTTCTAATTGCCATGTAGTACTCCATTGTGTATATATACCACATCTTCTTGATCCACTCATCAGGTGATGGACATTTAGACTTTTTCCATGTTTTGGCTATTGTTGACATTGCTGCTATGAACATTGGGGTACATGTACTCCTATGCATCAGCACTTCTGTATCACTTGGGTAAATCCCTAGCAGTGCTATTGCTGGGTCATAAGGGAATTCTATGGATAGTTTTTTGAGGAATCTCCACACGGTTTTCCAGTTTACATTGCAACCAACAGTGTAGGAGGGTGCCCGTCTATCCACACCCTCGCCAACATCTATAGTCTCTTGATTTGTTCATTTTAGCGACTCTGACCGGTGTGAGGTGGTATCTCAGTGTGGTTTTGATTTGTGTTTCCCTGATGATGAGTGATGTTGAGCATTGTTTCATGTGCCTGTAGGCCATCTGGATGTCCTCTTTGGAGAGGTGTCTGTTTATGTCTTCTGCCCATTTCTTCACTGGGTTATTTGTTTTGTGGGTGTGAAGTTTGGTGAGTTCCTTGTAGATTTTAGATATTAAATTATTTAAAGTAAACATCACTAAAACTGCAAGGATAAATTTATACAAAACAAAAATAATAGAGCACCTCTCAGTCCATTTGACTAAAAATGGTGACAGTGAAAGATTTATTAATGAAATAAATATATATGCTTGAAGAGATCACATATTATTTATAGCTGTATATTGAACATTTATTTTTCAATATAGTGATTGCATATTAAGTGATAAAGAAAACGTTGGTAAATTCTAAAGGGTAGAAATCATACAATTAATATTCTCTGATCTCAATACAATAAAGCTAGAAATGAATAACAAAAGAATAAACAATGAAAAATATATAACTACTTGGAAATTAAACTATATTCTGTGCATAGCTGTTGAATAAAGAAAATGAAAACTATTATTCAAGACTATTTAGAAAGCAATAGAACAATAAAGACATGTTACTTGTAAAAAATTATGGCAAATGGTTAAAGTTGTGCTCATGAAAATTCATAGTAGTTATAGATGTTCTTTTCAAATGAAAAAAAGAATAAAAATACACTACGCATTCAATTCAGTAGTCTAGAAGAAGGGCTTCAAAATAAGCCTACGTAAAGCAAAGGGAAGGGGCTAATAATGATAGAAGTCACAAGTAAATGAATTAGAAAATATAGGCTCAAGAAATAAATCCAAGAACTAATTCTTTGAAAAAACTGATTTCCAACAATTTTAATCAAGGAAAGAAGAGGTAAAATTCAAATTTATGTTAGGAATGAGAATGGTAATATATCACCAGATACTGAAAAGTATATAAAAAAAGATAATGCAGGACAAACTTGTACTGCAAAATGTTGAAATGTGTTAGCTAAAACATTTTTTAAAATGGACAGTGTCATGAATTGAACAGAAAGCCTAGAAGTAGAACTGTATAAGGAATGAAAATATAATATTTATATTTCAAACCAATGTGAAAAGGATAAATTAATATATGGTGTTGGGAACCACTGGCTAAGTGTAATAAGAATTAAATTAAGTCCCTGAACACACCAAAATAAATTCAACTTTAAATATGTATTAAAATTGGAGAAAAGAAAACCCATAATGCTGGAAAAAATATAAGTTAATATTTATATAATTAAGGGATGAAGAAGATCTTTCTGAGTGTGACACTAAAGTCAGATACTATATAGGAAACCACTGGTATATCTACAACAAAAAAATAAAGATTTTTTTATGTTAATAATCAACAGAGTCAAAATTAAAATATAAGTTCACATTTAGAAAAAATTGAAACATATATAATAAACGATTAATATTCTATAAGAATACTATTTCAGTCTTAGAGAAAAGTTCCAAAAATAGTACACAGAATTTCTATTTATCCTTCATCCAGACATCCTAAATGTCAATATTTTTTATTTGCTTTATTTTCTTTCTCCTTATCTTCTCCATCCCCTCTTCACCCAAACTTATTCTTTCTTTCTTTATTCCCCTCTTCTGTCTCTCTGCTTACACACACATGCACCAACACACACATTTTATTTTTCCTGAACTATTTGAGACTGAGTTTCAGGCATGACTTCCTTTTATTTCAAAACACTTTAGTGTATTTTCCTAAAAGCAAGGAATTATCATACATAATCACAGCACACTTATCAAAATCAATAACTTGACACTGATATAGTGCTATTAGGTAGTATACAGACCTTATTGAAATTTTACCAGTAGAATAAACAAAACTCCGCATTGTATAGTATGTTCAGTTGTAACGTCTCTTTATCTGAAAAATGTCCCTAGCTTTTTTTCTCTGAATTCACAACATTGAAGTTTTTGAAGTGTACATGCCTGTAATTTCATAGAATGTTTCTGAATTTGGGACTCCTGAGTGGCTCAGTCGGTTGAGCACTTGGCTTCAGCTCAGGTCATGATCTCACAGTTAGTGAGCTAGAGTCCGTTGGACTCTGTGCTCATAGCACACACCCTGGAGTCTGCTTCAGATTCTGTGTCTCTATCTCTCTCTGTCCCTTCCCCCGCTCATACTCTGTCTCTCTCTGTCTCAAAACTAAATAAAAACATTTTTAAAATTTTTAAAAAGAATGTTCCTGAATTTGTGTTTATGTGATATCATCATCAGTTTCATGTAAAGTACATTTTGCAGGAATACCCCAGAAACTATTTTGAATTTAAAATGTTTTTACATTTATTTATTTTTAAGAGACAGAGAGAAGATTATAAGTGGGGGGAGGGGCAGAGAGAGAAGGAGATACAGAATCCGAGGCAGCTCCAGGTTCCAAGCCATTAGCACAGAGCCGGACTCAGGGCTTGAACTCACAAACTGTGAGATCATGACCTGAGCCGAAATCAGACACTTAACTGACGGAGCCCCAATTTTGAATTTTTAGCACATCATTTCAAGGGGGTGCATTCTGTTGCTTAGTCCCATTATTGTCAATGTTTAATTGCATCATTTTATTAAGATGGTGTTGTAGAGAATGAAAACTAATTTTCTCTTCATCCTTCTAAATTCTTGATTGAGACCTTGGCAATAAAAGACGGATTAACAGGGGGAAAACAAACAGAATTTGAAATACATGTATGCCTCTGGTATAAATGGTAGATACCAAGGAAAAATAGTAACTCCCTGAAATTGCCCAAGCCACCACCTTAAATGCCATCTCCAGCTAAAGAAAAAAGGGATGTAGGGATGGGGTGGGGGCGGGAAGAAGCCTGTTATGGAAGATTACCAGGAAAAGGCCGGTAAACCATGATATGGATGTCAGGCAGATTTAAGTCAGTGCCTTTCCACTGATAAGATTTTTAGAGGTTTGACCATATTCCTTTTCCTGATACAGAGAGGGAAACTTCTTTACAAATGCAGATTTTGTTATAAATATAAATGTCTCTTACTAAAAGGTAACATTAACATTTGTTCATTTTCAGAGCTGTTTTTGTGTCTGCGGTTTGTTAAAAATAACCAGGCAAAAATAATCCTTATGCAAAAGAAGCATATTTTGGGGTGACAAATTCTGCTTCCCTTTAGTGTCTGTAAGGCTTCCTTCTCCATCATGAAGTAATTGATAATCATTTTGTGGGATGTACTCTGAGACTATGCAACATCGTATTTAGGACTGACAATTTGGAAACTTCAATAGTGGACATCAGCTAGATAAACTAGATAAAATATGGTATGTACAATGGAATACAATACAGCTATTCCAAATAATCTAAAAGAATGCTTAGATTGCAGAATGATGTTTCTCATGTATTTTTAAAATAAAAGCTGATTACAATGCAATAAGCACACTATTGTCCTTTATTTACACATACATTTTCCAAACCCGGACAGATGTTTGCTTCTACAGAACAACCTACAGGTTGTATTCCCATGAAAGCAAACTCTGAAACAGATAATGGCATAAAAAAAGTGTAGTGGGGTATACTTTCAAGGTCAAACTCTATATGTGAAGAAGGAAAGGGACATAATTGGGCAGAAGGAGAAGTTGGACTGAGAGGTAGCCACAACAACTTGTCATCTGACTACATGGGATGACTTTTGCTAGTTCTCTCGAGGAGGGGGATAAAGTGGAGGCAAAGGGAAGTTTTTATAACCACATAGCAATCAGTCATTATATGCAGACTAGCCCCTGGAAATAAGATGTAACTTTAGGGTATCTCTTTTCAGCTAAGGACATTCCCAGAGAGAGCTAAAAGCTAACAGCCACAACATTTCTAATATTTTGGAGGATAAATTGTTTTGACCTAGAATGGGGATCTGAGTGGCATAACACAGCATCTATGACATAATGTTACTGATGTTACTATTGATTATTTCTGATTGCTTTTTTGTCTCTTTATATTTTTCAATTGTACTATAGTAAACACATCTGATACTTATAGTTTAAAAAATCATTTTTTTCCAAGATAAAATTGCTATACTGTCTTGGAAAAACTGTGATTGTGGTTCTGGGACTTGAAAATTTCTTTACAGGTAGAAAGGCATAATGAGCTTTGCTGCTGCATGAAACTGGTTTCAGATCCACTCAGATTTATGGTCTTATGTCTTAATATCCTTAATATCTTTTTTAATATACCCAAATTTCAGATGGTCATCTGTAGTGATGGATGGCTGAGTTTGTGGTGGAGGGGTACAGATGAAGTGGTGGGTAGCTGCTATCTGTTTGTAGGAATGTTTTGAATGTGACAATTAATGATAATATTGCTGAAATGCCTGCAACTCAGGAAGACATCAATAAATGATAGCCATTATTTTGTTCATTTGTTTACAGTATGTATTTTGTTAAATCCTCTGGATTTTGCTATTTGTTTAAATACTTGATAACATCCCAGAAATTATATCTTCACTAAAGGATAAAAAAGTTAAGAATTAGAAAAAAAAATTATAAATGTTCAACTTTAGAACCTCTCAGGAATTCAGGCAAGGCATTCTCTAGGTATTTCCGAAACACTTTCATTTCTTTTTTTAAAAAATAGTTTATTGTCTTTCATTATGCTTATTGATTTATGATGCGGTTTCATCTTAGCTTGGGCAAACCATGCAGTATTTAACACATAGTAGCAGAATATTTACTACTGAAGCTTGAAAAGATGTGAGTTCTTTGTGTGCAATCTTTCATTTATGCATGTGAGAGGGTTTTCTTTTTTTTTTTAA
>NC_043717.1:63549967-63580491 GCF_006229205.1 Suricata suricatta | reverse complement strand
GATTGTGAAGTTTGGTGAGTTCCTTGTACATTTTCGATATTAGCCCTTTATCTGATATGTCATTTGCAACTATCTTTTCCCATTCTGTCGGTTGCCTATTAGTTTTCTTGATTGTTTCCTTTGCCTTGCAGAAGCTTTTTATAATTTATTTTTAAAAATGTTTAAAGTTTATTTATTTTGAGAGAGAGACAGAGAGAGCAAGTGGTGGCACAAGGGAGGACGAGAAAGAGAGGGAGAGAGAATCTCAAGCAGACTCTGTACTGTCAGTGGAGAGCCTGATGTGAGGCTCTAACTCACAAACTATGAAATCATTACCTGAGTCTAAATCAAGAGTTAGATGCTTAACTACCTGAGTCACCTCAGCTTCCCAACTCTGTGAATAATTTAGTGCTTGCTATATTTTGTGCTCAAAAGAAGTTTAAAGTGATATAAATTTCTTTCTGACTCCTCTGAGCAAAGATGAGACTCATATTGAATTTAAAACTTTATCAGGACTTTTGTTTTTCACTTTCAAGAATTGACATATTGGCTACTGAATGGCCTGCATTTTTGAATTATAGAGAAGCAAACCATAACATTGTTTGTGACTGAAACTGCTCTTGGATAAATGGGCACAAATGTATTACAAGATGATCAATTAGTTTATTTTAGAAATGCATGCATATTTACTTCTTTAAGTTGCAAAGTTATTTCTATGTTTTTAAATTTTTTTGAAGAGAGAGCACAACTTGGGGAGAAGGGCAGATGTAGAGACAGACAGAATCTTAATCAGGCACCACACTCAGTGAAGAGCTTGATGTGGGGCTCAGTCCCATACACTTAACCGACTGAGCCACACATGCCCCACAGTTATTTCTTGATAAAAGTGTTCGACTGAATGAACTGAAATTACATGGTCAATTCAGAAAATACAATCATTTTGAACACATTTCCTGAACCTAGCGATTTCTAATTTCTCTTAGGCTAAATAAGGCTTCCTCATTTACTGTAGCAGCTAGAATATGTCTTAAGAGCTCTTGGTCATCCAGGTGATGTCTGTACCATATATTTGAAAATAATATAGTGCCTCATCATTAAACATTAAAATTTCAGTAGAGAACTTTTCAATGTTAGTTAAAACACAAATACCATGGAGCACCCTGGTGGCTCATTCGGTTAAGTGGCCGACTTTGGCTCAAGTCATGATCTCATAGTTTGTGGATTCGAGCCCCACATCGGGCTCTGAGCTGACAGCTCAGAGTCTGGAGCCTGCTTCAGATTCTTTGTCTCCCTCTCTCTGCCCCTCCCCAGCTTGTTCTATGTGTCGGTCTCTCAAAATAAAGACATAAAAATATTTTTAAAACTCCACAAACACCTTGGGTACTAGCAATGTTACTATTATATTTATATGATACACACACTTTAATGTAGCAGTGAAGATAATTTTTTAAGTTTATTTTGAGAAAGAGAGAGAGAGATCAGGGAAAGGGCAGGCAGAGAAGAGGATATAGAGAATCCCAAGAAGACTCCACACTGCCAGCCCAGAGCCTGACACAGGGCTCAATCCCATAAACTATGAGATCATGACCTGAACCAAAATCAAGAGTCAGATGTTTAAACTAACTGTACTTCCCAGGCACGCTGAAGATGATTTTTTTAATAGATACTTTGCCTGCATTTAGGGTATATAATCACCTAACATAAATTGGTGCTGCATAAATCCCACATGGTCTACCAAACATTTTTATGTATGATTAATCCATTAAATTGACATAACAATTTCATAGTTAAAACCACTTAAGTAAGAAAGTCACTGTTTCTCTCAGCATCTTAGCATACACATTAGCAGTTCTTCAGGAACAAAATAGCTGTATTAAGGTGATATGCACATTCCTGAACTATTTTTAAGGGCAGAGAACTGGTTTTCTGTCTGAGCAGGCCTTGTCCTGGTTCCACATATGTGGTTGAAATTATGGAAAGATTAGATGGATCAGAATCACATGACATGGGTTACCTACAGGAAAAAACAGAGCAACTAAAGTAATAGAGAAGGAAAGTCTGGTAAGGCAACAAATTGTACAAGACCAGGATAATAAAATCATGAATTTTGATTTAGTGAACATATAATAAAGTTGAACAAAGAAATAAAAAATAGAAACATAAATTAATTAATAGAAAAATAAAGTCAATTAATAAAACTGACAGCTAATTCTATGAAAACACTGATAAATGAACACCCCCCCCCAATAAAATAAACCTGGGAAAGAAGGAGAAAAGACACAAATAACATTGGAGATAAAAGAATATATACAAGAAATTATAAGGAGTAGAGGAAGATGGTAGAGGAGTAGGAGGACCCTAGACTCATCTCTTTCCATAAACACAACTAGGTAACTATCAAATTATTCTAAATACCTCAGAAATCAACCGGAATCTTAACAGAACAAACTTTATGACTAAGAGAGAGGAAAAGCCATATTGAAGAATGTAGGAAGTGCAGAGACGAGGTTAGGAAAATAAATGGATTGCAAGTTCTGTGGAAGGCAGGGAGCCATGGTTTAAAGGAGCACACAAGGGAATACACAAGGAGAACACTTCCCCAACAAGAGGGGCGGATTTTCCTGATTTCTTACAACCAACAAGGCTTAAAAACTGGAGTGTAAAAGGTTTGCCAGTGTGTCTGGAATAGAACTCTGAAGGCACAGACCTACTCTTGGAGAGAAGATAGGCAACCCAGGACCAGAGAGCCTGGAAGCAGAAATCTGAAGAATAACTAGGGCACACAGTGGGGAGATTATTCACCATTCTCAGAGGGCTTCTATGAGAGGCAGTGTTCAAGGAGGCACCACTCCTAGACAAAGGAGCAAGCCTGTACCATTTTCTTCCTTGTGCCTCAGCATAAATAGAGAACCACCAGTGGAAAGCAGTTCAGGCCCAGCCCTGGCAACCTAATTCATTTACATCAAGTCTCACACCCTTGTGTTTTGGCACAACTTCTCTTTTCAGTCAAGTTTGCTTCAGTCTCAGTGTGGCAAAAATTCTTCCACAGATGACCAACACAGACCCCTGTCCACACAATGACCCTAAAACCTGGAGTTTCAAAAGTCACCAGACATGCCTGGGATAGAACCCAGAAGATGTTGCTCTGCTCTTAGAGAGAAACAGGAAAACAAACTGAAAGCAGACCGTATAGAAAAAGAGATCTGGAAAATGTTTGGCACACACAGGCAGAGATTATTCGCTCTTCTCAAAGTGCTTCTTTGGGAGGTAACATACATGGAGATCCCTCTCTGGGGACAAGGGAACGGGCTGATCCCATTTCTCTCCCTTCCTCTCAGCATAAACACAGATTGACATGATCAAAAAAATAATAGACTTAGGGAACTCAGTGAATCCATGAACCGTAATAACATTAGTATCATAGGAGTCCTGGAAGAAGAAGAAAAATTAAGATGGGGCAGAAGTTTTATTAAGGATGTTACAGTTGAAAATTTCAATGATCTGGGGAAGAAAACAGATGTCTAAATCCTCTAGGCACAGAAAACTCCCATCAAAATCAACAAAAGCAGGCCAGCACAAACACATATGATAGTTAAATTTGCAAAATATAGAGATAAAGAAACCGTCCTAAAGGCAGCAAGACAAAAGAACTTCCTAAGTTCCAAGAGAAGACAAATATTGTTAGCAGCAGATCTTTCCACAGACACTTGGCAGGCAAGAAGGGAATGGCATGATATATTCAACATGCTGAATGGGAAAATCTGGAGCCAAGAATACTCTATCCAACAAGGCTATTATTTGTCGGAAGCCGCCAAGTTTTCTGGCTGCCTCAGGCAAGGATTATCACTCTCAGGGGAGTGAACCAGTAAACAAGATTTGCATCTGGAGGCTGGAGATTGCCATTTCCTGGTCCAAGATTTTGGTGTCGGTCATGCTGGGCCAGACTTAGAGTGGCCAAGGTGCACAAAAGATCAAAACCGCATTTTGGATTATTCAGTGCTAGCTCCCCCTCCCCAGCATTGCTGAGGCGCTTCTTTTGATATGCATTTGATTCTGTTTACCTGGTAACTGACCCGGTCAGTTCCCCTGCCCCAAATCGCTATTTAAGAGACAATGTTTTCAGAGAGAGAGAAGAAGAAGAAGAAAGGAGACAGAGGCTTGATCGGAAACGGTGTGTGCTGTCTTCACTCTCTGCGTCTCTCCCTCCTGCCCTGTTTTTCTCTCCCTCCCTCAGGAAAAGAACCCGCAAGGATTTTCCACCCTGCTGGCTGGGGCAGGACTCGACAATTATTCAGAATGGAAAGGAGACATAAAAAGCTTCCCAGTGTAACAAAAACTAAAAGACTTTGTGATCACTAAAATACCTTCTGCAAGAAATATTAAATGGGAATTTTGAATGGGAAAGAAATATTGAAAGTGACAAAGACCAGAAAGGACCAGAGAAAACTCCAACAACAGAACCAAACAAGAAAAAAATGGCACTAAATTTTTATGTATCAATAATTACTCTGATTGAAAATGTATTATTGCTACAATCAAAGACATAGGGCATGAGAGTGGATGAAAAGAAACCAGACCCATATATATGAGGCCTGTAAGAGACTCATTTAGACCTAATGACACCTCAGATTATAAGTGAGGGGATGGAGAATTGTTTACCATGGAAATGGCCATAAAATTAAAGCCAATGTACCAATATTTATATAAGGAAATAATTATTTTAAACCAAAGACTGTAACATGAGTTAAAGAAGGGCACTATATCATAATAAAGAGGTCAATTGACCAGGAAGTTCTATCAATTATACATATTAATGCCCCCAACTTGATGGAACCCAAATACAAACAACAATTTATAACAAATGTAAAGTAACTCATTGATATTACTAATACAATAATAGTAGGGGACCTAAATTCCCCACTTACATCAGTGAGCAGATCATTTAAGCAGAAAATCAACAAGGACACAATGGCTTTGAATGACCTTGGGCCAGTGAGACATAAAAGATCTATTTGGAACATCTCATCCAAAAGCAACAGATTAGATATTCTTTTTTAGTGGACATGGAACATACCCCCAGATTAGATCATATGCTAGGTCATAAATAAGGTTTCAACAAGCACAAAATGACTGAAATCACATGACACATATTTTCTGAACATAATACTATAAAACCGGAAGTCAACTACAAGAAAACACATGGAAATACCACAAATACATGGAGGTTAAAGGACATTGTACTAAAGAATGAATAGGTCAAGTTGTATATTAAAGAAGAAATAATAAGAAAGAAATTTTTTTAAAAATGCAGAGTGTCTGGCTCAGTCTGTTAAGTGTCTGACCCTTGGTTTTGGCTCAGGTCATGATCTCCTGGCTCATGGGGTAAAGTGCCATGTGGTGCTCTGTGTTGACAGCATGGATCTTGCTGGGATTCTCTCTGTCTTTCTTGATCTCCCTCTCTGTCTGCCTCTATCTCTCTGAATAAATAAATAATTTTTTTTTAATTTTAAAAAAGAAATTAAAAGAAACATGGGGAAAAACGAAAATGAAAACATGACCATACAAAACCTTTGGGATGTAGCAAAAGGGGTCATTAGAAGGGAGAATATAGCCATAAAGGCCTACTGAAAAAGCATAAACAATCTCAAATAAGCAATCTAATATTATACCTGATGGTGATAAGAAAGAACAACACACAAAGTCTAAATCAAGCAAAAGGGAAACAATAAACATCAGAGCAGAAATAAATGATATGGAAACCAAAAAAAAAAAAACCAGTAAAACATATCACTGAACCAAGATCTGGTTCTTTGAATAAAATTAATAAAATTAATAAATTCTAGCCAAAAAGACAAAAGAGCTAAATACATAAAATCATGAATGAGAGAAGATGTATCATTACAAACATCACAGAAACACAATTATAAGAGAATATTGTGAAAAATTATTTGCAACAAATTGGACAATCTGAAAGAAATGGATAAATTCCTAGGAACATATAAACTGCCAAAATGGAAACAGGAAGAAATAGAAAACTTGAGCTGACTGATAACCTGCACAGAAATGGAATCAGTAATCAACATCTCTTAACAAACAAAAGTCCAGGGACAGATGGCTTCACAGAGAAATTCTAACCAACAGTTAGTACCTATTCTCAAAATATTCCAAACCATAGAAACAAAAGAAAAACTTGAAAAATCATTCCATGAGGCCAACATTACCTTGATTCTAAAAACAAAGGCTTCAGTAAAAAAGGGACTATATCCCAATATTATTGATGAACATGGATGCCAATATTCTCAGAAGATATTTGCAAACCAAATCCAACAGTACATTAGGAGTATCCTTCACCATTATCAAGTGGGGCAAATTGCAGTTCAAATTTTGCAAGTCAACCAACATAACACACCACATAAATAAAAGGAAAAGTAATAATCATATGATCCTTTTAATAGGTGTAGTAAAAGCATTTGACAAAGTACAGCATTCATTCTTGATTAAAACGCTCAGCAAAGTAGGGATAGAGGGAACATACTTCAACATCATAAAGGCCATTTATGAAAGACCTACAGTCAATATCATCCTCAATGGGGAAAAACTGAGTCTTTCCTCTACAGTTAGAAACAAGACAAGGATGTCCACTCCCACCACTGTTAGTTAACATAGTACTGGAAGTCACAACCTCCAGCAATCAGACAGCAAAAAGAAATAAAAGACATCCGATTAGGCAGGAAGAAGTCAAACTGGCACTATTTGAAGATGACTTGATGATCTATGTAGAAAACACGAAAGACTCCACCAAATAAATTGCTAGAATGGATGCATGAATTCAGCAAAGTTGCAGAACCCAAAATAAATGTACAGAAATATATTACATTTTTATACACCGATAGTGAAGCTGCAGAAAGGGCAGTCAAGTAATAGATCTCATTTACAACTGCACCAAAAGCAGTAAGATACCTATGAGTAAACCACACCAAAGAAGCAAATATCTGTATACAGAAAATTATAAAACATTGAAAAAATAAATTGAAGATGGCACAAAGAAATGGAAAGACATCCCATCTTCATGAATTAGAACAAATATTGTTAAAATGTCTACACCACCTGAGGCATTCTACACTTTTATTGCATTCTCTATCAAAATACCACCAGCATATTTCACAGAGCTACAACCAACCACCCTAAAATTCATATGGAACCACAAAAGATCCTGAAGAGTCAAAGCAATCTTGAAAAGAAAAGCAAAGCTGGAGGCAACACGATATTACAATTCCAGAATTCTAATTATATTTAAAAAGCTGTAGGGATCAAGACAATGTGGTACTGGTGAGAGCGAGAGAGAGAGAGAGAGAGAGAGAGAGAGAGAGATCAATGGAAGAATAGAAATCCCCAAAATTGACTCATAAAATTATAGTCAGCTAATCTTGAACAAAGAAAAGAATATACAATGGTAGGGAAAAATACCATTTCTTCAATAAATGGTGCTGGAAACCTGGACAATCACATGCAGAAGAATAAAACTGGATCACTTTTTCAGTCCATATACAAAATTAGATTCCAAATGGATGAAAGACCTAAATGTGAGGCAGGAAACCATCAAAATCCTGAGTACATCACATGCAGCAACTTATTGGCATTGACCAAAGAAATTTGTCTCCTGACATGTCTTTGAAAGGAAGAGAAATAAATGTAAAAATAAGGTGGTGGAACTTCATCAAGACACAAAGGTTTTGCACAGCGAAGGAAACAACCAACAACAACAAAAAAACAACCTTGAGAATGGGAGAAGATATTTGCAAATGACATATCTGATAACAGGTTAGTATTCAAAGTATATAAAAATATATACATCTCAATGCACAAAAAACAAATAATCCAGTTAAAAATAGGCAGAAGATATTAATAGATGTTTTTCCAAAGAAGATATACAGGTAGCTAACAAACACAAGAATATATACTCAATATTATTCATCATCAAGTAATACAAAATAAAACTAGAATGGCACATTGCCTCACCATATATATATAATTACTCAACCATAAAAAATAATGAAATCCATATAAAATGAATTACTCAGGCATAAAAAATAATGAAATCTTGCCATCTGTAATGATGTGGATGGAGGTAGACAGTATCAATAAGTCAGTAAGAGATAGACAAATATGATATGATTTCACACTTTTGTGAAATTAAAAAAAAACAAAACAGATGATCATATGTGTAAATAAAAGAGAAATAATACATAAAATAAAATAGCATATGTTTAATAAATAGAAGAGCATAAAATGCACTCTTACCTATAACGAAGAAAATGAGGGTTGCTGGAGGAGTGTTGGACAGGGAGATGGATTCAGTGGTTGATGGATATTAAGAAGAATACTTACTGTGATTAGTGTTGGTTGCTGTATCTGATGAATCACTATATTCTACATGTGAAACAATATTGCATAGTATGTTAACTAACTGTGATTTATTTATTTTTTGATTTATTTATTTGAAACTAAATTAAAAAAAAATGAAACTATGAGAGTGAAAGAGACAGTAATCATGCAACTGAGGAATAAACTTAGGGAAGTCAGCGATTCCATAAAGCATAATAAATTCATATAATAGGAGACTCAGATGAAGAAGAGAGAGAAAAGTGGCAGAAATTTACTTCAGGAAATAAGAGCTATAACCTTTCTTAATCAAGGAAGAAAACAGATATCCAGATCCAGGTGGCACAGAAAACTCTCATCAAAATCTAAAAAATAAGGCAAACACCAAGATATATTGTATTTAAATTGTAAAATGTACTGATAAACAACAAATCTTATAAACACCATGAAAAAAGCTGTCCTTATCTTACAAGGAAAGACCCTTCTCCTCTAAATATAACCATTACCCTCAGGGTAAGGAAAAATAACAAGACTTTCTGACATACAGTAGACAGTGGTCTAGGCAAAATGCCAAGATGGAGGAATTAATCCTGAAAGAAAGAATTGGAAGAGGTCACAGCCAGGGATCTATTGAGAACATATATAAATAATATGCATGAACCAGAATTTAAAACAACAATTATAAGCATACTAGCACGGCTTGAGAAAAGGAAAAAAAAAGACACAATAGAATCCTTTTTATGCTGCATTAAAATTACTCAGGCTGAAATAAAAAATGATATAACTGAAATGCAAAACTGAATGATGCAGTGATAACTAGGATGGATGAAGTAGAGGGAAGAATAAGAGATATAGAAGATAAAATTATGGAAAATAATGAATCTGAAAGGCAGTGGGGAATAAAAGTATTGAATCATGAATGAAGATTTAGGGAACTCAGTGGCTCATAAAGTATAATAACATTCTAATCATAGGAATCCCAGAAGAAGAGGAAAAGAAAAAAGAAGAAGGGTTATTTGAGCAAATTATAGCTGAAAACTACCTTAATCTGTGGATGGAAACAGACATCCAAACCCAGAAGCACAGAGTACTCCCATTAATATACCATCAAGATATATCTTCATACAATTTGCAAAGTATAGAGATGAGGAAAGAATTCTGAAAGCATCAAGGGAAAAGAAATCCCTAATCCACAAGGGAAAACAAATAAGGTTAGCAGCAGATCTCTCCACAGGAAATTGGCAGCCCAGGAAGGAGTGGCGTGAAATATTCAACATGGTGAATGGGAATGGGATAAATATGCATCTCAAAATACATCCAGGGAGGCTGTCATTCAGAATAGAATGAGAGACAAAAGTATTTCCAGACAAACAAAAACTAAAAGACCAATAAACTAGCCCCGTAAAAAATAGTAATGGGTTAAGAAAAGAAGAAAAAAAAAAGACCAAAAGGAGCAAAGAGTAAAAAAGAACACACAATATATCAAGAAAGAATGACTCTACAGGTAATAAAATGGCACTAAATTCTTACCTATCAATGACTATTCTGAATGTGAAGAGACTAAATACTCCATTCTAAAGATATAGGGTATCAGGACAGCTGGGTGGCTCAGTTGGTTAAGCATCCAGCTTTGGCTTAGATCATGATCTCATCGTTCACAAGTTTGAGTCCCATGTTGGGTTCTGTGCTGATAGTTCAGAGCCTAGAGATTGCTCCAGATTCTGAGTCTCCCTTTCTCTCTGCTCCTCCCCTGCTTACACACACACACACACACACACACACACACACACACACACACCCTCTCAAAAATAAATAATACATTAAAAAATTTTAATGAAAAAATATATAGAGTATCAGAATGGACAAAAAAAATCCAAGATCCATTTATACATTCTGCTTACAAGAGACCCATTTAAAACCTAAAGATACCTTAAGATTATAAGTGATGTGATGCAGAATGATTTATCATGCTAGTAGATGTCAAAAGAAAGCCAGAGTAACCATATAATAAAGCTTATATCAGACAAACTAGATTTTAAATAAAAAGCTCTAACAAGAGATGTAAAAGGGCACTATCTCATAAGTAAGGGGTCTGAGAAGAATATCTAAAATTTGTAAATATTTATTCCTCCAATTTGAGAGTACTCAAATATATAAATCAATTAAAACAAACATAATGAAACTCATTGATAATAACATAATAACAGTAGGGGACTTGAACTCTCTACTTATAGCAAAAGACAAATCAAGCAGAAAATCAACAAGGAAAATATGACTTTGAATGACACAGTGTACCAGATGGATGGAGATATCTCCATATATATAATATACATATATTATATATATATATCCATATATATATAATATATATAATTTCATCCTAAAGGAAAAGAATACACATCCTTGAATGCACATGTGTCATCCTCCAGAATAGACCACTACTGGGTCATAAATCAGTTCTCAAAATGTACAAAATAGTTTAGATCATACCATCTATATTTTCCAACCACAACGCAATGAAACTTGAAGACAACTGAAAGTAAAAAATTGAACAAACCACAAATACATGGAGGATAAGAAGCATCCTACTAAAGCATGAAGGGGTAGACCAGGAAATTAAAGAAATTATCGCAATAAGAAAATTAAGACACAATAGTTCAAAACTTCTGGTATGCAGCAAGGCAGTCATACCAGGGAAGTATATAACAATTCAGGCTTCAAAAAAGAAACAAGAAAAGACTCAAATACACTATCTAACCTTATACCTGCTGGATGTAGGCAAATAAATGCTAAAGCCAGCAGAAGAATGAAAATAATAAGGGTTAGAGTACAAATAAATTATAGAGAAATAAACAAAAGTCCCATTAAAACACGTCAAATAAACCAACATATGTTTCTTTGAGGGAATTAATAAAATTGACAAACCCTAACCAGACTTATCAAAAAGAAAAGAAAGAGGACTCAAATAGATAAAACCATGAATGAAAGAGAAGAGATCACAACCAATGCCATAGAAATAGAAAAACTTATAAGAGTATTATGAAAACTTATATACCAACAAACTGGGCAATCTGGAAGAAATAGACAAATTCCTAGATACTCATACACTACCAAACTTCAAACGCGAAGAAATAGAAAATTGGAATAGGTCCATAACCAGCAAATAAGTTGAATCAGTTATCAAAAATTTTCTTCCTCCCCCACTCCCCAAAAAAGAGTCCTGGGCAAAATGGCTTCCCAGAGGATTTCCACCAGAAATTTAAAGAAGAGTTAATGTTGGGGCTCAGTAGGCAAAAAAAAAAAAAGAAGAAGAAGAAGAAGAAGAAGAAGAAGAAGAAGAAGAAGAAGAAGAAGAAGAAGAAGAAGAAAAGAACAAACAAACAAACAAACAAACAAAAAAACCCTCAAACAATATTTGGCCTTTTGGCCTCCTGGGCCTCACATGTGGCTTCTGTTCATCCTATGATTTTCTCATTGCTTTGCAAAGAAGCATATACTTTTGGGCTGTGAATCAACTTAGGTCAGTCAGTGACCTTCCCTTACTTTGTTTTCTAGCTCTTTGTCTGCTGTTGGGAGTAAACACAATCCTCTGCCAAAGATTTGCTTCTTAATGGATGAGCATCTTACCCTTGAATAACTGATGAAGGGCCTTAAGGAATGTAAATCTCCTCATAGAATTCTTCAGGCTTAACTTATGCTTAAAACCAGACTATTATTAGGGAAGTCCTCTCTTGTAATGACTTTTCTGGAGCATGTCTTTACTTCAAGGACCTTGAACTATGTATTCATTGGAGAAAGAATGTAACCACCCATGATATATAAGACAGTGACTATCTCAGTAAAGGTGTAGTATTACCACCATTCACGTTGTCTGTCTTGTCTGTCTTCTTTCCTATAGATATGGCGCCGACACCAACCCCCTACTCAGGGACCTTTCGACTGGGGTGCATGGGCTGGTCCCTTGCAAGTTAATACCTATTCTCAAACTGTTCCAAACAATGAAAATGAAAGGAAAGCTTACAAGATCATTCTATGAAGCCAGCATTACCTTGATACAAAAACCAAAGCCTCTCCTATAAAGGAGAATTACAGGGCAATATCCTTGATGAACAAGGAAGCAAAAACTCTCAACAAGATGCTAACAAATCAATCCAACAGTACATTAAAAGAATTATTCACCACCATCAAGTGGCATTTATTCCTCCTGGGCTTCAGGTGTGGTTCAATATTCACAAATCAATCAATGTGGTACAATACATGAATAAAAGAAAGAACAAAAATGATATGATACTCTCAATAGATGCAGAAAAAGCATTTGACAAATTATGGCATCTTTTCTTGATAAAAACTCCCAAAAATTAGGGATAGAAGGACCATACCTCAACAACTTAAAGGCCATATATAAAAGACCCACAGCCAGTATAATCCTAAATGAGGAAAATTTAAGAGTCTGTCAGGAACCAGACAAGGATGTCCACTTTCATCTTTGTTATTTAACATAGTACTGGAAGTCTTAGCCTCAGCAATCAGACAACACAAATAAAATCATCTAAATTGGTGAAGAAGAAGTCACATTTCACTATTTACAGATGATATGATACTCTAGGTAGAAAACCCAAAAGAGTCAACCAAAAATTTGTTAGAACTGATAAATTAATTTTCTCAAATCACACAATACAAAATCAATGCACAAATATGTTGTATTTGTACACACCAATAATGAAGAGGCAGAAAGAAAATTCAAGGAACAGGTCCCACTTATAATTGCACTGAAAACCATAATATGCCTGGGAATAAACCTAACCAAAGAAGTAAATGATCTATACTTTTAAAAGTATAAAGTACTTATGAAATAAATGGAAAAAGACAGAAATTAATGGGAAAAATCCCATGCTCATGGATTAGAAGAACAAATACAGTTAAAATGTGCCAGAGTCCAGTTCCAGCAGGTCCAGGGCTCTCTGAAGGATGGACGGAGTCAGTGAAAGAGAGTGAGAGAGCCTTGGTTTCTTTGTTCAGGCAGGCATCTCTACCCTGATTTGAGAGTCAGCTTTATTTATTGAAAAAATGTATGGTTACAAAACAGAGGTGGCAATTGCCTTAGACAATAATTTCTGATAACAAATTCTTTGGTATGTAAAAATTTCCCAAAACATAGATAGGTGGAAGACTCATGTATAACCTTTATCAATAGATGACTAGATGTTTATCATACAAGATAGGAAGTGATCTTTAGCATTCAAATACAAGGCAAAGTTTTTAGCATAGCAAAGGCAAGAGTTAAGTCTTTGTGAGCAGGGGTCAATAGCCTGTTTTCTGAGGGGAAGAAAATCAGGTTTTCTCAGGAAATGTAACATTTGCTCCTATAATCACAAAAGAAGAAACTTCTATAACAACTTTTTTCACAAGGTACAATTCACATATTTTTAGCATAAGAAGGCAAGTCACTCCTGATATCAGTCAGTCAAGTGCCTTGAGGGTCAGTGCTCAAGCAGAAATTGAGTGGGGGAAGATGCCAGTCTCCATCTGATGGTGGGAGGCCTTGCAAAGCCACCTTGGCTCATAAGGAGATTCTTCCTCTACTTATGAGTTCAGAGAGACTCAGATTCCCGCAAATATGTCTATACTACCCACAGCAATCTACGAATTATTACAACCATTATCAAAGTACTACTAACATTTTTCACAGACTTGGAATAAACAATTCTACAATTTGTATGGAACCAAAACATCCTTGAAAAAGAAAAGCAAAGCTGAAGGAATCACAATTCCTAACTCAAGATATATTTCAGAGCTTTAGTCATCAAGTCAATATGGTACTGGCACAAAAACAGAAACATAAATTAGTGAAAAAGAATAGAAAACCCAGACATTGTCCCACAACTATAAGATCAACTAATTCTCAACAAAGCATGAAAGAATATCCAATGGAAAAAATGACAGTCTCTTCAACAAATGGTTTTGGGAATCCTGGGCAGCAACATCAGAAGAGTAAAAATGAAATACTCTCTTACTTTATGCATTAAAGTGAATTCAAAGTGGAAGAAAGACCTTAATGTGAGACAGGAAACCATCAAAATCCTAGAGGAAAACACAGGCAGTTACCTGCTTGATCTTGGTCAGAGTGGCTTCTAACTAGACACATCTTGGAGACATCTAAAAGCAAATTTAGACTATTGAGAATTTATCAAGATACAAAGCTTCTGCACAGAGAAGGAAGTAACCAACAAAGCTCAAAGGCAACCTATGGAATGGGAGCAGATATTTGCAAATGACATATCTGAAAAAGAGTTAGTATCCAAAATCTATCAGGAACTTATCAAGATCAACACTCCAAAAGTAAATAATCCAGTTAAGAAATACTCTTATGCCTGAATAGACATTTTTTTTCCAGAGAAAACATACAGATAGCTAGCAGACACATGAGAAAATGCACAAAATCTGTCATCATCATGGAAATACAAATCAAAACCACAATGAGATATGACCTCACATCTACCTGTCAGAATGACTAGAATTAACAACAATAAATGTTGGCAAGATGTTGAGAAAGGGGCATTTTCTTATACTGTTGGTTGAAATGCAATCTGTTGCAGCTACTTTGGAAAATAGTATGGGGGTTTCCTGAAAAGTTAAAAGTAGATTTGCTTGATGACCCAGCAATTGGACTCCTAGATATTTATCCAAAGGATACAAATATATGGACTTGAAGGGGCACATGCACCCTAATGTTTAACAGCATTTTCAACAATAGCTAAATTATGGAGAGCCAAAATATCCATCAACTGATGAATGGTAAAGAAGATGTGCTATATATGTTTAATGAAACATTCCTCATCCCTCAAAATAATGAAATCTTGCCATTTGCAATGATATGGATGGAGGTAGAGTGTATTATGCTATGTGAAATAAGTCAGTCAGAGAAAGACATATTCCATATGATTTCACTCATATGTGGAATTTAGAAACAAAACAGATGACACATGGAAAGGAAAAAAAAGAGAGGGGAGCAATTCATTAGAAACTCTTAAATATAGAGAACAAGCTGAGAGTTGATGGAGGGAAGAGGGTGGGGAATGGGCTAAGCAGGTGATGGGTATTAAGGAAGGCATTGTTGTGATGAGAGCACTGGGTGTTACATGGAAGTGTTGAATCACTAAAGACTACACTTAAAATCACTTTAACATTTGTTTTATCTAAGTATAATTTAAATAAAACAATAACAAACATAAAAGAGCTCACTAATAATATTACAATAATAGTGTGGAAATTTAAGTCTCCACTTATATCAATGGAAAGATCATCTAAACAGAAAATCAACAAGGAAACAATGGCTTTGAATGACACCCCAGTCCAAATGGACTTAATAGATATATTTAGAGACACCTGAGTGGTTCAGTCTGTTGATTGTCTGACTTGGGCTCTGGTCATGATCTCACAGCTGGTGGGTTTGAGCCCCACATCAGGCTCTGTGCTGGCAGCGTGTATCTTGGAGCCTGCCTTGGATTCTATCTGTGTCTTTGCCCTTCCCGCACCCATGCATTGCCCCCCCCCCGTATAGGTAAACATTAAAGAAAAATAAAATAAAATATATAGAGATATATTCAGGACAATTCATCATAAAGCAGCAGAGGACACATTCTTTTCAAGTGCACATGAGATATTCTCCTTAATAGATCAATACTAGGTGAAAAATCAGGCTTAAAAAGTACAAAGATTGAGGTCAAGCAATGCATATATTTTTTTACCCTAGTGCTATGAAACTTGAAGGCAAAAACAAAGATGTTGCCACAAATACACGGAGATTAAAGTACATGCTGCTAAACAATGAATGGGCCAAGGATGAAATCAAAGAAATAAAAAAAACATGTAAACAAATGCACATGAAAACACAGTCATATAATATTTTCGGGATGAAGCAAAAAAGTCCTAAGAAACACGTTTATACCCATACAAGCCTATCTCAAGAAACAAGAAATATCTCAAATAAGCAACGAAGCTTACACCTAAAGGAGTTAGAAAAAGAATAGTAAATGAAACTTAAATCCATCCTAAGATTATAAAAGTAATAAATGATATAGAAACTAAAAAAAAACAATAGAACAGACCAATGATTCCTGGAGCTGGGTCCTTGAAAAGGTTAATAAAATGATAAGACCCAGCCAGATGTAATGAAAAGAGAAGAGACAAAAATGAATAACACTATAAATGAGAGAGAAGAAATAACAACCAACTTCACAGAAATACAAAGGATCATAAAAGCAAGTTATGAGAATATTGATCCCGTTGAATTATGCTGATGTAAGAGAGTATGTTGAGTATGTTGAAAAACTATATGCCAACAAATTGGACAACCTGGAAGAAATAGATAAATTTCTAGATATATTAACTACCAAAATTGAAACAAAAAAGAATAGAAAACTTGGACAGACATAACCAGCAAAGCAGTTGAATCAGTAATAAAAAATCTCCCAACAACCAAAGTCCCGAATCAGAATGCCTCACAGGTTAATTCTATAAAACATTTGAAGAAGCTTTAATACCGAGTCTTCTCAAACTATTCCAAAAAAAATAGAAATGGAAGAAAAACTTTCAAATTTTTTCTGGGACCAGCATTATGCTGATACCTAAACCAGATAACTATGCCACTCAAAAAAATAAAAGTATAAACCAATCACTGATGAACATGAATGCAAAACTTCTCAATAAAACACTAGCAAAACGAATCCAATAGTAAATTAAAAGAATCATTCACTGAGATCAAATGGGACGATTTTCAGGGCTGCAAGGTTGGTTTAATATTCACAAATCAACATGATACACCTCATTAATAAAAGAAAGAATAAGAAACATGCAATCCTTTCAATAGATGAGGAAAAAGGTTTGCTCTAAGTGCAGCATCTGTTCATGACAAAAACTGTCAAAAAAGTAGGGTTGGAGGAAGTATACCTCAACATAATAAAGGCCACGTGAAAAAACACAGCTGACATCATCCTCAATGGGCAAAAATGAGCTTTTCCTTGCTAGTCCAGAATAAGACAGGATGTCCACTCTTAGCATTGTTATTTAACATAGTACTAATTGCCCTAGGCACAGCAATTAGGTAACAAGGAGAAATAAAATACATCCAAATCTTCCAGTAAGAAGTCAAACTTCCACTGTTTGCAGTTGACATGATATTATACATAAGAAAACTGAAACACTCCCCTAAAAATTTGCTAGAACTGTACATGAATTCAGTAAAGTTTCAGGATATAAAATCAACATACAGATATCTATTGCATTTCTATCCACCAATAATGGGAGCAATAGAAAGAGGAATTAAGGAAGCAATGCCATTTACAGTTGAACCTAAACCAATAAGATACCTAGGAATAAACCTAACCACATTGCTGAAAGTCCTGTATTGTGAAACTATAAAACACTGAGGAAACAGAGGCACCTAGGTGGCTCAGTCAGCTAAATGCCCAACTTTTGATTTCAGCTCAGTCATGATTTCATGGTTCCTGAGTTCAAGCCACATGTCACGCTCAGCACTAACAGTGTGGAGCTTGCTTGGGATTCTTTATCTCTCTCCCTCTCTCTCTCTGCTCCTCCCCTACCTGTGCTCTCTCTTTTTCCCTCTCTCAAAATAAATAAATACACATTTAAAATATTGATGAAAGAAATTGAAGATTACACAAAGAAATTGAAAGATAGTCCATGCTACTGGATTGGAAAAACAAATATTGTTAAAAAGTCTATACTACCCTAAGCAATCTACACATTTAATGAAATCCCTATCAAAATACCACCAGAACAATCATAAAATTTGTATGGAACTACAACAGACCATGAATACCCAAAGCAATCTTGAAAAAGCAAAGCAAAGATGGAGGCATCACAATTCTGGACTTCAAGTTATATTACAAAGCTATCTTAATCAAAACATTATGGTGCTAGCACAAATATAGACAAATATGTCACTGAAGCAAAATAGAAAGTCCAGAAATGAACCCACAACTGTATGGTCAATTAATCTTTGACAAAAGAAGTAAAGAGTACTCCTCAACCATAAAAAAGAATAAAATTTGGAGCCACATGTGTGGCTCAGTCAATAGAACATCTGACTCTTGATCTCAGTTCAGGTCTTGATCTTACGGTGGTTAGTTCAAGCCCTATATTGGTCTCCATGGTGGATGTGAAGGCTGGTTTTTAAAAAGAAATAAGAGGAAAAAATAATGAAATCTTACCATTTTCAACATGTGGATGGAGATAGATAGTCTTATGCTAAGCAAAGTAAATCAAACAGAGAAAGATAAATAACATAACTTCATCCATATGTCAGATTTAAGAGATAAAACAAAGGAACATAGGAGGAATAAAAACAGATCCTTAACTATAAGGAACAAACTGGTTGTTACCAGAGGGGAGGTAGGTGGAGGGATAGGTTAAACAGTCTATGGTTATTAAGGAGTGCGCTTGTGATGAGCACCAGGTGTTTATGTAAGTGTTGAATCACTAAATTATATACCTGAAACTAATATTGCACTGAATGTTAAATAACTGAATTTAAATAAAAACTTAACAAGAAAGAAAAAACCCTAAAAACTAGAAGAGTCTAAATAGTTTTGTAAACTAAGAGGAAATAGTATATTGGACACCTTTGGTTTTGTACCTCATGTGCACTCAATCCAAGTTTTACTCTGGTCATTGCTGGAGCTGACATATTTGCATAGTCATGACTTAGCAACTTTGGGTGCTTCATCTTTCTTTCTGATGTGTGGGAACCCATAGCACTCATATGTTTATGCAACCTAGAAGTTAGTGACTTTAGTAGCCCACTTTGCCATCCTTGTTCAATGAGAAGCAGGAATCATTGGAGTGAATGGTAAACAGTTCTGTGTTGCATTCAGTATGGCTCTTTCTAAGGTCACTTGTGAAAACAAGTCCTAGTTGGCCAAAGTCCTGATCATCTCAATCTTTATTTTTTTGTTTTTATTTTATTTTTAGAGAGAGAGTGCACATACAAGTGGGGCAGAGGCAGAGGGAGGGAGAGAAAGGATCTTAAGCAGGCCACACTCAGTGAAGAGCCTGATGTGGGGCTTGATCCCACAACCCTGTGATCATGACCTAAGCCAAAAGCAAAAGTCAGTCGTTGAACTGACTGAGCCACCCAGGCACATAATCTTGAATACATACATACAATATATACATACATATACATATATACAATACTACATTGTATATATACATACATATGTATATATATACATTGTATATGTATATATACATGCATACAATATATATGCATACATTAACATACATACAGTACCACATTGTATATATGCACACACACACATATATATGTATGTAGGTGTATATATATATATATACCACATCTTCTTTAACCCTTCATCCATCAATGGACATTTGGGCTCCTTCCATATTTGGCTATTGTTGATAGTGTTGCTGTAAATATTGGAGGGCGTGTATCCCTTTGAAATAGCATACCTGTATTCCTTGGATAAATTCCTAGTAGTGTAATTGCTGGGTCATAGTTCTATTTTTAATTTTTTGAGGAACTTCCATATTGTTTTCCAGAGTGGCTGCACCAGTTTACATTCCCACCAACAGTAAAAAAGAGATCCTCTTTCTCTGCATACTTGCCAACATCTGTTGTTGCCAGAGTTGTTAATTTTAGCCATTATGACTGGTGTGAGGTGGTATATCATTATGGTTTTAATTTGTATTTCCCTGAAGATGAGGGATGTTGAGCATTTTTTCATGTATCTGTTAGCCATCTGGATGCCTTCTTTGGTATATCCTGTGACTTTGCTGAATTCATGGATCAGTTCCGTAATTTTTTTTCAGAGTTTTTAAGTGAGAGATTTTCAGTTTTCCATATAGAGTGTCATGTCTTCTGTGAAGAATAAAGTTTGACTTCTTCCTTGCTAATTTGGATGCCTTTTATTCCTTTGTGTTATCTAATTGCTGAGGCTTGGACTTCCAATACTATGGTGAATAACAGTAGTGACAGTGCACATCCCTATCGTGTTCTTGACGTTAGGGGGAAATCTCTCAGTTTTTCCCCATTGAGGATGATATTATCAGTGGTATTTCATACATGGCCTTTAAGATTGAGGTATGATCTTTCTACACCTACTTTCTTGAGGGCTTTTATCAAGAAAGGATTCTGTATTTTGTCAAATGCTTTCTCTACATCTATTGAGAGGATCATGTGGTTCTTATCCTTTCTTTTATTGATGTGATGTATCACATTGATTGTTTTGTGGATATTGAACCAGCCCTGCATTCCAGGTATAAATTCCACTTGGTTGTGGTGAATAATTCGTTTAATATGTTGTTAGGTCTGGTTGGCTACTATCTTATTGAGAATTTTTGCATGCATGTTCATCAGGAAAACTGGTGTGTAGTTCTTTTTAATGAGGTCTTTGACTGCTTTTGGAATCAAGGTAATACTGGCTTCATAGAAAGAGTTTTGAAGAGTTAGCTCCATTTCTATTTTTTGGAACAACTTCAAAAGAATAGGTGTTAACTCTGCTTTAAATACTTGGTAGAATTCCCCTGGAAAGCCATCTGGCCCTAGACTTTTTGTGGGGGGTATTTTTTATTATTAATTTGGTTTCTGTATAAGTTGTGGGTCTGTTAAAATTTTCTATTTTTTCTTGTTTCAGTTCCATAGTTTATATATTTCAAGGTATTTTTCCATTTATTTTGAATTGCCCAATTTTTTGGCATATAATTGCTCACAATATTATCTTATTACTTCTTATTTTTTAGTATTGTTTTCTTATTTATTTGTATTTCTGCAGTGTTGGTTGTGATCGCTCCTCTTTCATTCTTGATTTTATTTATTAGGGTCATTTCCTTTGTCTTTTTGATCAAACTGGCTAAGGGTTTATCAATTGTGTTAATTCTTTCAAAGAACAATCTCCTGCATTCATTGATATGTTCTACTGTTTTTGTTTTCTTTTTGGTTTTGTTTTTGTTTTGTTTTGGTTTTGTTTTCAAAAGCATTGATTTCTGCTCTAATCTTTATGACTTCCTGTCTTCTACCCATTTTGAGTTGTGTTTACTGTTCTTTTTCCAGCTGTTTAAAGTGTATGGTCAGGTTGAGTATTTATTTTTTACTATTTTTAAGTAGTTTATTGTCAAACTAGTTTTCATACAACACCCAATGCTCTTCCCCACAAGTGCCCTCCTCCAACACCACCACCTCTTTTCCCCCCTCCCCCTTTCCCTTCAACCCTCAGTTCATTTTCAGTATTCAATACTCTCTCAAGTTTTGCATCCTTCTCTCTCCCCAACTCTCCCTCTTCCCCTCCCCCTCGTCCTCCATTAGGTTTCTCCTGTTCTCCTGTTAGACCTATGAGTGCAAACATATGGTATCTGTCCTTCTCTGCCTGACTTATTTCGCTTAGCATGACACCCTCGAGGTCCATCCACTTTGCTACAAATGGCCATATTTCATTCTTTCTCATTGCCACGTAATACTCCATTGTATATATATACCACATATTCTTGCAGGTTGAGTATTTACGACCTTTCCGCCCCCCTCTTTAGGAAGGACTGGATTGCCATATACTTCTCCTTTATGACAGCCTTTGCTGAATCCCAGTGGTTTTGGGCTTTTGTATTATCATTATCATTGGCTTCCATGTCGTTTTTTTACTTTCCTCTTCAACTTGTTATTTAGTCCATTCATTCTTTAGTAGTATGTTCTTTAGTCTCTAAGTATTTCTTATTTTTCCAAATTTTTTTCTGTGGTTGATTTCCAGTTTCATAGCCTTGTGGTCTGAAAATATGCATGGTATGATCTAGAACTTTTTGTACTTGTTGAGGGCTGATTTGTTTCCCAGTATGTGACCTATTCTAGAGAATGTTTTGTGTACACTCTTGAAGAATGTGTATTCCACTGCTTTAGGATGAAATGTTCTGAATATATGTTAAGTCCATCCAGTCCAGAGTGTCACTCAACACCATTGTTTCCTTGTTGATATTCTGTTTAGATGATCTGTCCATTGCTGTAATTGGCGTGTTGAAGATCTCTGCTATTATGGTATTATTATCAATAAGTTTCGTTATGTTTGTGGTCAATGGATTCATATTTTTGATTGCACCACATTTGGAACATAAATATTTGCAATTTTTAGATCCTGGTGAATAGACCTCTTAATTATGATATAATGCCTTCTTCATCTCTTGTTATAGTCTTTATTTTAAGATCTAAGATTGTCTGATATAAGTATGACTACTCTGGATTTCTTTTGGTGACCATTAGCATTATAGATGGCTCTCCAATCCCCTAATTTCAATTCTCAGGCATCCTTAGGTCTACAGTAAGTTTTTCTCTCTCTCTTTTTTAATAGTGTATTGTCAAATTGATTTCCATACAACACCCAGTGCTCTTCCCCATAAGTGCCCTCCTCCATCACCACCTCCTCTTTCCCCCCCTACCCCTTCCCCTTCAACCTTCAGTTCATTTTCAGCATTCAATAGTCTCTCAAGTTTTTCACCCCTCTCTCTCCCCAACTCTTTTTCCCTCTTCCCCTCCCCGTGGTCCTCCATTAGGTTTCTCCTGTTCTCCTGCTAGACCTATGAGTGCAAACATATGGTATCTGTCCTTCTCTGTGTGACTTATTTCGCTTAGCATGACACCCTCAAGGTCCATCCACCTTCCTACAAATGGCCAGATTTCATTCTTTCTCATTGCCATGTAGTACTCCATTGTGTATATATACCACATCTTCTTGATCACTCATCAGGTGATGGACATTTAGGCTTTCTCCATGTTTTGGCTATTGTTGACAGTGCTGCTATGAACATTGGGGTACATGTGCTCCTATGCATTGGCATTTCTGTATCTCTTAGGTAAATCCCTAGCAGTGCTATTGCTGGGTCATAAGGGAGTTCTATGGATAGTTTTTTGAGGAACCTCCACACTTTTTTCCAGAGTGGCTGCACCAGTTTACATAGGTCTCTTATAAGCAGCATATAGGTGGATTTTATTTTGTTATCTATTCTGTTACCCTATGTCTTTTGATTGAAGCATTTATTCCATTGATATTTAGGGTGAGTATAGAAGGATATGGATTTAGTGCCATTATGTTGCTTGTAGAGTTCGGGTTTCTGGTGGTGGTGTCTGTTTTTTTCTATTCTTTGTTGCTTTATTTTGTTTGTTTGTTTTATTTTTTTTCTGTTTTTTATTTATTTTTAAGAGACAGCATGAGCAGGGGGAGGTCAGAGAGAGGGAGACACAGAATCCGAAACAGGATCCAGGCTCTGAGCTAGCTGTCAGCAAAAAGCCTGATGCAGGGCTCGAACCCTCAAACCATGAGATCATGACCTCAGCTGAAGTTGGACGCTTAACCGATTGAGCCACCCAGGCACCCCTTGTTTGTTTGTTTGTTTTAATTCATCTTTTCTCCCCTCACAGACTCTCCCTTAACATTTCTTGTAGGACTGGTTTAGTGGTCATGAACTCCTTTGGTTTTTGTTTCTTTGGGAAACTCTATCTCCTTCTATTTTGAATGACAGCCTTGCTTGATTAAAAATTTTTGTCAGCCTATTTTTAAGATTTAGCACATTTATTCTGCCACACCTTTCTGGCTTGCCACATTTCAGTGGATAGGTCTGGTGCAAACCTAAACTGTCTTTCCTTGTATGTTAAGATTTTTTTTACCTTTCTTGCTCTCATACCTTGTCTGTGTATTTTGTGAATTTGAATATGATATGCCCATTGATGGTCGTTTTTTAAAAAATCTAATGTAAGTTCTCTGTGCTTCCTGGATTTTGATGTCTGTGTATTTCTACAGATTAGGGAAGTTTTTGCTATGATTTTTCTCTCTCTTCATCTTCTGAGACCCCTAGGATTCAGATCTTATTTCTTTTTAATGAGTCACTGAGTTCTCTAATTTTTCTATCATGCTTTATTGCCTTCATATCCCTTTTTTTTTTCCTTCTTCATTATACTCCATAAGTTTGTTTTCTATGTTGGTGGTTTGCTGCTCTGCTTCATCCATCCTTGCTGCCATGGCATCTATTCAAGATTGCATCTCAGTTATAATATTTTTAATTTCATCCTGACTAGATTGTACTTCTTTTATCTCCACAGAAGAGATTTTATGCACATTTCAACCCCAGCTAGAATTCTTATTATCCTGATTCAAAATTTGTTTTTCAGACATCTTGCTTTTACCTCTATTGATTTAGTCCCTGACTGTTATTTCTATCTGTTCTTTCCTTGGTATGCCTTCCTTCATTTCACCATTTTGAAGGAAAAAATAATTAATAAAATAAATTAATTAAATTAAATTAAAAACAACACAAAAAAATCAAATAAAGAATGCTGGTGCCACATGTGTTTTGGTCTAGTTGTTGAAAGAAGTTTCATAGAATAAAGAAAAAGGAAAAGACAAAAAGGAAACAGGAAAACATTTGAAATGTATAAATTGAATGCAATACAATAGGAAATGAAGTGACGAAAATAAAATAGCATTTAAAAACTTACAAAAAGTAAAAAATATAAGAAAAAATTAAAAAAATATTTTTTTTGAAAAAGGAAAATGAAATGTTTTCTAGGTTTTCAAGATGGTTTGGTGTTGATCTAGTTGCATTTTAGGGATGAGAGAGGCAAAACTATCTTCCATGCTGTTCTGCCATCTTGTCCCCTCCTCTACTTTTAGCTTGTAATTATTGACTTCATTGCTGGTTGCCCCAATAAACTAGGAGTTCTCGGAGAGAAATTATATGTCTTATGTCTTTTAGTACATGGCACAGTTCTTAGTATATAATAGGCATTTAATAAATGTTTAGTGAATGAAAATGTCTTCTTTGTATTCTAATGCCATTCTCTGTGTTAGCTATCATACATTATGGGTGTCTGATGTTTATCTTTCTAAGATGATTTATTTTCATTCATTTGTATATTAGCCTATTATGTGCAAGGTTCTTATTTAAAAGCTCTGAGAGATACAAAGATGAGCAATGTATGGGACCTTCCCTTATGCAAGCTTATAAGTCTTTCTTTTTAGTTGGAGCTGTTGGGAATATAAGACATGTGTAAAAATACCTATTGTAAAAGCATGTGTTAAGTGCCAGAATTTAATGAAAAACTGGGGAAATCAGTTAGCTTTTTCCTACCTCTCATTACCTTGACCTTTATGCAAACTTCATGTGGCTTTAAAGATGGAGAACTCTTTCTTTATAGAACATAAATGAAGAAACTGGCATTGTGTGGAATAAAATAAGTTAGATATGGATCCCACTGGCAAAGATCTTCCAAGCTGGTAAGGAAGATAACACATTTACATAAATAACTAGAATAATAAGGATAAATTTTAAGTGCTATGAGAATAGAAAACATAATAAGTTATGGAAACTCAAGGGAAATAAGCTTATTTTGAGTTTTATTCATATGAAATAAGTATGTGCTTTTTGACAATTGGTCTCTCAAAGTTTTTTCTCCTTTATAAATGTCTGTGGTATTTTTTCCCTGATGGTTGAAGTTACTAGAATTGTATTCTTTTGATAAGTGATATGTTACTGTATAAGCTGTTGGGGGAAATACATTTATGTGCAGAAACAGATAAATATAAGAAAGAAGAAAATCTAAGAGCAAAAGGATGTCCACTTGGTTGGAAAAAAATTTCTTCAAGAGGGCAACTCCAATTTGGAAGAGATGAATCACTGGAGGTATAAAAATTCTTTCCTGTGTTTCAAGAAAAAAAAAACAATATAGGTGTAGCTTATACAAATAAATAGTGTGATCAATTTTATGTTTCACATGGAAAATAGATTTCATTACTTTCTAACTACGATTCATATTTATATTCTTTACGAGATTTTATATTCAAAGAATAAAACAAGAATAGTTAATTAAGAACATTTTGGACTAGTCAGTTAAAAACAGTTACTATTTGGAGGATAAGGATCAAATCTTTTTGGTAAAATAGCAACCCACAAATTGGTTGAAAGCAGGTTAGTTTGTTTTATTGTCACGAATTGTCCCTTGCACATAATATTTCTCTGTGAGAGAGTGGTACTTTGAGTGGAAGAAGTGGTCAGGTTGTCTATTAGCTGTGCAGAAGGATTGAGCTTTGCAAAAACAGCTGGTATGATCAAACTTGACTTCCAAGGGAGAGGCAACAGTGAAAGATAAGAGTGTAATAAAATTTTACTCCTATAGATAGAACCACTCTACTAGAAATAGCCAAATGTATCAGAAGAAAGTTAAATGTGAATATAATTCAGTCTAAAAAGTCAATGAGACTGGCATGCTACATTATTTTGGGATATTTCAAAAACCAATGTGACATAGACTTTTCATCAAGAAATCCAAATTGTTAAAGGTTCAAGGTGATATTGGAAGGAACTCTAATGGTAGATATCAATGCATAACAAAATATTGGTTTATGAAATAAGGTACATTTATATTGGAACTTCTAATGGTAGGCTAAAAATGACCACAGACAGGATTGTATATGTTTATGTATTGTAGTATTCACTGTTTATTCCTTGTATTAGGCTTATAAATACTTAGCAGTTGGCTGGGTGTCTGAGTGGCTCAGTTGGATAGGTGTCCAACTTCAGCTCAGGTCATGATCTCCAGGTCCGTGAGTTCAAGCCTTGTATCGGGCTTCTGCCTGTTTCAGATTCTGTATCCCCCTCCATCTCTACCCCTCCCACTATTTCTCTCTCTCTCACTCTCTCTCTGTCTCTCAAAGATTAAAAAAATTAAAAAACTAAAATATACTTACAAGTTGGCATGGTGATGTCCATTAATTCAGAGAGGTACCAGCAAGGATCTTTAAAATAATGTAAAGAATAATGTTTTTACTTTTGAATTTTGAGTAATGTTTTTATTGTAGAATATTAAATATATTTTAATTCATTGGGAAATTATAGTACTAGCAAGTGGCATTTAATACAAAAATCCCCTTTTTCATTTGACACTTAAAAAACTTTAAATAGTGATAAAAATCTATCACACTTCCTTTTTACTTTTTTGGTTCTGTGTGTGTTGAAGTAGTTTGGAAATTGTGTTAATGGGCTTAAGAAACTTTAAAGCTTTGCCATTTTTCAGCTTTATTATGTTTGAAAAATCACTCAGTCATTTTAGGTTTTAGTTTCTGCACCTATCAAATAAGGGAGTTGTTGGGAAAATAATATCTAGGCCTTTTGCACCTCTAACATTCTGTGGTTCTGTGCTCATACATAGGTTACTTTTTCTTTCTTTTTTTTCATGAACATCTCATCTATGAGATTTAAGTGAGTTTGGTTTTAAGTTCCACACCAATTTATAAGTGTTGTTTTTCAAGGACCAAATCCCCTTATAACATTTATAACATGATGCTGAACATTTTTGTCATCCTTTAGAGTAGTCTGACAGCCTTGAAGGCAAAGGGCATTCCACTGTCAACTCGCACAATGTTTGGCATATAGCAGTCTTTCAATAAATGCTAAATGGATGGATGGATAAATACATGGTTGTTTATGGCTGTAATTTTTATTACTTAAATTTGTGCCTCTGTGCTTACTTGTTAGAAGGGTTTCATCCCTGGGTTCCTTCTTAGAAGTCAGTTGCATCAAATGAAATTGTTGATATGAAATGGATTTTAAAATGTTAATCATGTACATAAAAGTAAGATTTCACTGTTAATGTTTTCCATAGTGGATTAAGTAGTTTGAGTTACTCAAAATAATGATAAATGACTGATAAAATAATTTAAAAATTTTTATAATAGAGAAAAAGAGACACTATATGAACAGGGGAGAGAGGCAGAGGGAAAGAGAGGATATCTTAAGCAAACTCCATGCTCAGTGGAGTTCACTGTAGAGCTCAATCCCAAGACTCTGGGATCATGACCTGAAGGGAAATCAAGGGTCGGACACTCAACCAACTGAGCCATTCAGGTGCTCCGAGTTGCTCACAAGTTTTGGGTTTTGTTTCGCCTTAGCCATCTTCTCACTTCCTAATATATTGTAATTGTTAATGGTTGCTTTTTAAGTTTTCTTTTTACAAATTCTTTAAAAAATAGTTTATACCTCAATTTGAAAGATCTTTAGGGACAAATTCCAGAAAGCTTTAGGAGTTCTGAAATTTCTACTATTTTGAATAGAAGAAGTCACATTATAAAAATTAAAGAGGAAACACTTTACTTTTTCTTTCTGGGTGAATTACAATATAAGAACCAACCATCTTATTCCACTTGTCAATATGCTTCCCTAGAAACTAAACAATTTGGCTATCCTACAAGTAAAACAAATGGTATTTTGATTATTCTTCATATGCATAAACTATGTGCTTCTCAAAGATGATAGAAATGAAAGAATCAAAGTAATGACATGGAATTTCAGAAATCCTGTTGTATTAAATTTATTATTAATAAAGAACATAAACATAATAACAAATCTTGATAGGAATTTGAATATTATAATAATATTGTACTGGGTATATATGTGTGCATATAATTTTCATATTATATATATGTGTATGAGTGTATAAATACATATACATATATAGTATAATATTAATGAGGTATAAATTTGTTTGGCAGTTAAGTATTCAGAGTCCCAATCGACTCCACCAGAAGCCTTCTAGAACGGATCAATGAATTCAGTAATGTTGCAGGGTACAAAGTCAATGTACATAAATCAGTTGCATTCTTATACACCAAAAATGAAGAAACAGAAAGAGAAAGCAAGAAACAGATCCCATTCACAATTGCACGAAAAACCATAAAATACCTAGCAATAAACCTAACCAAAGATGTAAAAGACCTGTATGATGAAAATTATGGAAGACTTATGAAGGAAATTGAAGAAGACACAAAGAAATGGAAAGACATTCCATGTTCATGGATCGAAAGAATAAACATTGTTAAAATGTCATTATTACCCAAAGCAATTTGCACATTCAATGCAATCCCCACCAAAGTTGCATGAGCATTCTTCTCAAAGCTAGAACAAACTATCTTAAAATTCATATGGAACCACAAAAAACCCTGAATAGCCAAAGTCATATTGAAGAAGAAAACCAAAACAGGAGGCATCACGATCCCAGACTTTAGTCTCCACTACAAAGCTGTCATCATCAAGACTGTATGGTACTGGCACAAAACAGACACATGGACCAATGGAATAGAATAGAGATCCCAGAACTGGACCCACAAGTATATGGCCAATTAATCTTTGACAAAGCAGGAAAGAGTGTCCAATGGAAAAAAAGACAGCCTCTTCAAGAGGTGGTGTTAGGAGAGCTGGACAGCAACATGTAGAAAAATGAAATTAAACCACTTCCTGACACCATTCACAAAAATAAACAAAATGGATAAAGGATCGGAATGTGAGACAGGAAACCATAAAAATCCTTGAGGAAAAATCAGGAAAGAGCCTCCTTGACCTCAATCGCAGCAATTTCTTCCTGGACACATCCCCAGAGGCAAGGGAATCAAGAACAAAAATGAACTACTGGAACCTCATCAAGATAAAGAGCTTCTGCAAGGCAAAGGAAACAATAAAAAAAAACTAACAGGCAACCGACAGAATGGGAAAAGATAGTGGCAAATGGCATATCAGATAAAGGGCTAGTATCTAAAAGCTACAAGGAACTCATTAAATTCCGTACCCGAAAAACGAATAATCCAGTGAAGTAATGGGCAGAAGACCTGAATAGACACTTCTCCAAAGAGGACATCCAGATGGCCAACAGGCACATGAAATGATGCTCAGCATCACTCATCATCAGGGAAATTCAAATCAAAACCACACTGGGATACCGCCTCACACCGGTCAGAGTTGCTAAAATGAACAAATCAAGAGCCTATAGATGCTGGCGAGGACGTTGGAGAAACAAGCACCCTCCTACACTGTTGGTGGTAATGTAAACTGGTGGAGCTGCTCATGAAAACAGTGTGGAGGTTCCTCAAAAAGCTATCAATAGAACTCCCATATGACCCAGCAATAGCACTACTGGGGATTTACCCAGGGGATAGAGAAGTGCTGAAGCATAGGAGCACATGTACCCCAATGTTCATAGCGACACTTTCTACAATAGTCAAATCATGGAAAGAGCCTAAATGCCTCTCACCTGATGAATGGATCAAGAAGATGTGGTATATATATATATATATATATATATATATATATATATATATAGA
>NC_043717.1:63547712-63549867 GCF_006229205.1 Suricata suricatta | reverse complement strand
AAAAAAAAAAGAACTCCCTTATGACCCTGCAATAGCATTGCTGGGGATTTACCCAAGAGAGACAGAAATGCTGATGCATAGGAGCACATGTACCCCAATGTTCATAGCAGCAATGTCAACAATAGCCAAAACATGGAAGGAGCCTAAATGTCCATCACCTGACGAATGGATCAAGAAGATGTAGTATATATTCTCGATGGAGTACTACATGGCAATGAGAGGGAATGACATATGGCCCTTTGTAGGAACGTGGGTGGACCTTGAGGGTGTCATGCTGAGTGAAGTAAGCCAGGCAGAGAAGGACAGAAACCATATGTTTGCACTCATAGGTCTAGCAGGAAAACAAGAGAGACCTAATGGAGAACCAGGGGGAGCGGAGGAGGGAGAGAGAGTTGGGGAGAGAGAGGGATGCAAAACTTGAGAGACTATTGAATGTTGAGAATGAACTGAGGGTTGGGGGGGAAGGGGGGGGGGGGAAAAAGGTGGTGGTGATGGTGGAGGGCACTTGAGGGGAAGAGTGTTGTATGGAAAACAATTTGACAATAAAATATTATGGAAAAAAAGAAAATTCAGTATGGAAAACAATTTGACCATAAAATATTATGGAAAAAAAAAGAAAATTCAGTATTAAAAGGATCACTCACCATGATCAAGTAAGGTTTATCTTAGGAATATAAAGAAGATACAACACTGGACAATGTTTAAATATAATACATTATACCAAAGGTCAAAATTCATCATATTTTGGCAATCACAACAGAATCTAGGAAAAACATTCACTATATATTCTTATTTTAAAAGTAGAGGGAACTTGTTGTGATGAACACTATATTGTAAACGTATTATCACTACAAACCTATTAGAACAGATAAAATTTTAAAAAAGACAGACAACACCACGTGGTGGAGATAATGTTAGAAGTATCTGGGAATCTCTTCTCATTAAGTACAATGATTGGCCCAAGGATGGATATGCAAATGAGCTAAACTGTCCAAATTGCTTCCCTGAGACATGCAGTTGCTTAATCTCTTGTGTCCATATTCCCTGACATTTGGAAAAATTCTGCTTGCAATGGAAATAATGATAAAAAGAAAAATAATCAGAGCTAGAAAATGGTGACAAAGATAGAGAAAACTTATTCCTACATATGATGGTTCATTTATGTTTCAAATAGATGGAACTAAAGGATACAGATCGCTGGTAAAACATTATTTCTTAGTCTGTCTGTAAGTATGTTTCTGGAAGAGATTAGCATTTGAATCTGTAGACTGAGTAAAGAAAATAGCCCTCATCAATATGGATGTCACTTGAGGGCTTAAAAAAAGTACAAAGGAGGAGGAAGGGCAAACTTGCTCATTGCTTGATCTGGGACATACATTTTCTCCTGTACTCAAAAACTTGAATTCCTGGTTCTTGGGTCTTGAACAGGAACTTATATCATTACCTTTCCTCTTTCTTGGGTATTCTGACTCAGACTGCATTATGAAGAATTACACCACTGTCTCTCCTAGTTCTCCAGCTTACAGATGGCAGACTTTGAGACTTCTCATCGTCCATAATTGCATGAGCACATTCTTATAATATATGTTCTATGTGTCTATAGGTCTATATATCCTATTGGTTGTGTTTCTCTAGAGAACTCTGACCGATGCAATATATAACACAGAGAGAAAGGTGACCCTGTAATGTTGATTCTCAAACCAGTATTACCTGAACACAGACTTATATTTGGATTTTCATTAATATAAAACCATACATTTCCACTTACTGTCATGTTTTCTTGAATTGTTTCTCTTACTTTCTAAAGAGTTCGCACTCATGGAGAAGTAACATTACATTAGATGTAGACTGCATACAGTGAGTTCCTATTATGAACAAAAAATTACACAAGACAGACAGACTTCTGAACTCAATGTTAGTGGATAATTAATCCAAATATGTTTAAAGGACTAATAACATCCAATGTGAACTGAGTTATAAAATGATGGTTTATAACATATAATTTTACCTAGTAATGTTAATAATTTGGGAGACCCTTCCTTAAACAGGTAGGGTAAATCTTCTTCATTATTCAAAGCTTTCTTACTGAAATACAGTATCTAGTACTGAAAAATAAAATTTTATCTTCACACACCAAACACATGCCTGAAAGGGG
>NC_043717.1:63546044-63547612 GCF_006229205.1 Suricata suricatta | reverse complement strand
AGTTGGGAAACTTTCCTTCTATTTCTATTTTTTGGAATAGTTTGAGAAGAATGGGTATTAGCTCTGCTTTAAATGTCTGGTAGAAATCCCCTGGGAATCCATCTGGCCCTGGGCTTTTATTCGTTGGGAGATTTTTGATAACGGATTCGATTTCTTCACTGGTTATTGGTCTGTTCATGCTTTCTATCTCTTCCCGTTGGAATTTTGGCAGTGCATGCACATTTAGGAATTTGTCTATTTCTTCTGTGTTGTCCAGTTTGCTGGCATATAATTTTTCATAGTAATCTCTGATGATTGTTTGTATTTCTAGGGGATTGGTTGTAATAGATCCTTCTTCATTCATGATTTTGTCTATCTGGGTGCTTTCTCTTTTTTTTCTGAGGAGTCTGGCTAGAGGTTTATTGATTTGTTTATTTTTTCAAAGAACCAACTCTTGGTTTCATTCATCTGCTCGACTGTCCTTTTGGATTCTATATTGTTTATTTCTGCCTTGATCTTTATTATTTCTTTTCTTCTGCTGGGTTTGGGGTGCTCTTGCTGCTTCCCTTCTAGTTCCAGTAGGTACTCTGTTAAATTTTGAATTTGCGCTCTTTCTAGTTTGTTGAGATTGGCCTGGATTGCAATAAACTTTCCTCTTAGGTCTGCCTTTGCTGCATCCCAGAGATTTTAGATTGTTTTATTTTCGTTTTTGTTGGTTTCCGTATATTTTTTAATTTCTTCTCTAATTGCCTGAGTAATGCAATAATTCTTTAATATGGTGGTTTTTAACCTCCAAATTTTTGGAAGTTTTCCAGACTCATTCCTGTGGCTCATTTCAAGTTTCATAGCATTGTGATTTGAAAGTGTGCATGGTATGATCTCTATCTGTTTATACTTATGGAGGGCTGCTTTATGTCTGAGTATGTGGTCTGTCTTGGAGAATGTGCCATGAGCACTCGAAAAGAAGGTAAATTTCCTATCTTTAGGATGTAGAGTTCTAAATATATCTATCAGTTCCCCATCTGTTCCAATGTGTCGTTCTGGTCCACTGTTTCCTTAGTGATTTTCTGTCTGGTTGATCTATCCATTGCTGTCAGTGGAGTATTAAAGTCCCCTGCAATTAGCACATTTTTGTCAGTAAGATTGTTTCTTTCTGTGATTAGTTGCTTTATGTATTTGTGTGCTCCTGAGTTAGGCGCATAGATATTTATGATTGTTAGCTCTTCCTGATGGAGAGATCCTGTAATTATTATATAATGTCCTTCTTCATCTCTTGTTACTGTCTTTACTTTAAAGTCCAGTTTGTCTGATATTAGTATGGCTACTCCAGCTTTCTTTTGGCTTCCAGTTGCCTGATATATATTTCTCCATCCCTTTACTTTCAAACTGTAGGTGTCTTCCGGTTGAAAATCCATCTCCTGTGGACAGCAAATAGATGGGTTTTGTTTTTTTTATCCATTCTGCTACCCTGGGTCTTTTGGTTGGAGCATTCAGTCCATTTACTTTGCATGTTATTATCGAAAAATGTCAGTTTAGAGTCATTGTGTTCTCCCTAGGATTCATGTTTATAGTGGTGTCTTTGGCACCTT
>NC_043717.1:63515232-63545944 GCF_006229205.1 Suricata suricatta | reverse complement strand
CGCTTAAAAGTGTATGACCAGTTTAGGGGAGAGTTAAGGATGAGATACAGGAGAATATATCTGGCTTGCAAGAAGGTGAAAAAGTAAGGGAGAAAGGAGAAAGGAATATAAGGAGTAAAATTTAAAGGAATTGAGTAATGAAAAAGGAAAAAAAAGGTAATAATGACAAAGAAATAAGTACGAAACTAGTGAAGAAAAAAATATATTTTATATATTAAAAAAACAAACAACCAAAAAACAAAACAAAACAAAAGAAGAAAGAAAAAAAAAGGAAAAAAAAAGCAAGCAGCAGCTCCCTCTGGTGGATAGGCTTGGTTTGATGTGGTAAGTCTCGGAGTCTGCTCTCAGAGGCTCCGCCCCTGCCTGAGGTGAAATGAGCAGCAGGAGGTGAAGTGGGCACCTTCACAGACTCAACTGCGGAGTCCCCACCCCCAGTCAGGATTGTGATTGCAATGGAGGAAAGGAAAAAAACAAAAAGCAAAAAACCGAGTCTCTCTTAGTTTCTGATAGCTTTGCTCAAGACACTGTGCTCTGCTGGAAATGAGCTGGGAGCTCCTACAGTCTAAGCGCGCGCCCGGGCCTCCACCCGCCACCGACTCTTTGTTGGGTGTCCCGTCGGTGTGCGCCCTATTTTTTTTCCCTGTGGGGACCCAGGATTTGCGCAGTCCGTGCAGGGGGCGAGGTGCGCTGTGGAAATGCGGTCCGTGGTCCCATTCCCAAAACCAAGTTCGAATTGCTCGCACCTGGCGCAGTCACGGCTCTGGCTGCTTCCTGCCGGGGAGCCCGCCTCCCCAGCGCAGCCGCTTCTCACAGCCACAGAGGCCTCTGATTCCCCGCCAAGATGGCTTAGGTCTGGAGGCTATTCCTTCTCTTGCACCCCTCTACCCAGCAGTTATCTATGGAGTGGGTTTCTGTCTCCAAGCGCGCAGCCAAGCGTTCTATACCTCTTTCCCAGAGACTGTTCTATGAGCGTGTTCCGACTCTGTCTCTTCCCTTTGTCTCTCGGGCGCTGAGCACTTGCGCCACATTGGGGCTGAGGATCTTACCTCCCCTGCCCGTCCCGGGCTGGCCCGTTTTCGGATCTCCCCCGTTCGCCCCCACTCACTCAGATATCCTTGAGGTTCTATTCCTTCTGGAGTTCATATTTTCTCCTTCATCTCTCGCAGATATCCTTCTCAGTTCGAAAAATGGTGCGGACGGTGTTTACAGAGCTCCCTTCCTCTCCGCCATCTTGGCTCCACCCCTCTGAATTTTCTTTTTAAGGATTTTACTCAGGTTCTTACATCATTGTTCAGAAGTGAAATTAATCTTTTTTTTAACTCTAACCAGAATTTGTTATGAGAGTTACTCTAATTTTGTAAATTACATTGGGTAGCTATCTTAAAAGATATTTTTTTAATTAAAAATTTTTAATGCTTATTTATGTTTTTTGAGAGAGAGACAGAATGCAAGCAGGGAAGGGTCAGAGAAAGAGAAGCACAGAATAGGACACAGGCTCCAGAGTTTGAGCTGCTAAAACAGAGCCCAATGAGGGGCTGGAAATCATGGACTACAAGATCATGACCTGAACCAAAGTCAGATGCTTAACGGACTGAGCTACATAGGCGCCCCTATCTTAAAAGATTCTTAAAAGTAAAAAAATAAAATTATCTGGCCTTGGAAATCTTTGGAGATGCTGGATTTAGTCTTAAAATATTTGTATTTAGAATGACGGTAAAGCGTAAAGTTCTATTGCTAATATGAATCTTTCTTCCAGGAAAGGTTTAAATAACTCTGTTCAGGTAGGTTTTGGAGAACATAGGCACAGTCACTTTGTTGAAGGTGTGTGGTAGAGCTTGACAGTGTGGACACAGGAGAAAAGAAGAGGAGTAGAAAAGAACTAATTAGAGACTCCTCTTTTAAAATGATAGGCAATTCTCAATTATATGATGTTTCTTTGAATCTATGGGCTGTCGGAAATCCTACACTTAAGTGTTTAATTTCTGTCTATATATATATAGAAATTTCAAATGAACTTAACATATCTTTTGACAAATTTTAATGTCCTGATAATTAAAAATAATGAAATCACAGAGTTTCAGGAACCTGTGTATTTGTTTTAGTACAAGCTTTTAGAAGAGAGACTCACAGGTTTGGGAACAGGCAAAGTTGATTATAAAGTCTCTGAGGGAAGACTGAAAAATACAGATCAAAATCCAAATCAGAGCTTTGGCTTTTCTAATTATGAAGAAATGTATGTGTTAGCCTGTTGTGTCCCCTTGTAAGATACATTTCCAAAGATCACATAAGGCAAGGTGTTCAGGGATAGAAAAAAGCTAGTGGTCAAGATTCTGGACTGATAGCTCACAGCCTTGCTTCTTGCTTCCTTTATCTCTTGGAGTAATATTCCCTTCTTTGTCTTTGATCTGTTGTTCTTGCAGGTACTTCACATGGAAATGTGGAAGGAAGGAAGAGAATAGATTGAAATTACAGAAATTTTGGTAGAGAATTATTTTCTTATATTGGTGTTTTAACTATAGTGCTTTGATTTCTTATATTTGCTATTCTAAGATTCTGGGATATAGCTTTTTTTTTGTTTTATTTCATATATATCATAATTTATAACAGAGGCACCAGGGTGGCTCAGTTAGTTGAGTGTCTGGCTTTGGTCCAGGCCATGATATTGCAGTTTGTGAGTTTGAGCCCAGCGTTGGGCTCTGTGCTGATGCTTTGGAGCCTGGAGCATACTTAGGATTCTGTGTCTCCCTCTGTGTCTGCCCCTTCCCTGTTCACACTGTCTCTTTCTCTCAAAAGTAAACATTTAAAGAATATAACAATTTATTGAAATAAATTCTAATATGTTAGAACTACCCAATTATATGATTTTAAATAATTTATCCTAAGAAAGATACAAAAATAGCTATTATATATATGTATATATATATACATATATATACATATATATATTATATGTATATATATACACATATATATACATATATATATACACACATATATATACATATATATATATATTAGAGAGAAGGAGAGAATGTGAGGTCGGGGAGAGGGGCAGAGAGAGGAGAGAGAGAATCTTAAGCAGGCTCCATGCTCATGCTCCCACAATCTTGGGATCCTACCTGAGCCAAAATCGAAAATCAGACACTCAGTCAACTGAGAAACCCATGCATGCATCCCAGCTATTATATATATATTTTTTAAAAATATAATAATATCAATGTCTTTTTCTGTTCATTTATCTTTTTTAAGTATTTCTTGATCAGTTTATTTGCATCTGCTGTCTCTTTTCTCACCTTTCACACACACATACGCAGACAATGCACATATATATTGTGTGTATATATACATGTGCATACACAAATCCAAAATATATATATGTAAATACATATTGATGCATAATCTTTCAACCCCTTATGTTTTTCTTTATAGTCCACCTCTTTTTCAGTCCCCTATTCAATTTCTCTCATTTCTTTTTCTCTCCTCCCCCTTTTTAGTTTCTGTTTTTATGTTAATTCTCCTAAAGTTCATTTATCTCTTTGATTTTTCTCACTTTTCACATGTCAATAATTGGTTATTTCATATTTCTTTCATATTTTTCCAATTTCTCCTGACCTTTATTTCTTTCTCCACACTCTTCCATGCTTCTCTAGTAGTAGAAACATTCTCTAGTAGTAGAAACACACACACACACACACACAATCTCCTTCTAAGATCCTTTCCTTCTCCCCCATATTTTTCTTCCTCCTTTTGTAGCTCAAGTTAACAGATTTTCATTTTTGGTGTTTACACTAATTTTTCTCAGTATCATTGTCTCTTTGGTATTTCTTTTTCTCTATTTTCTGAGTCTTCTTCTTTGTTTATCTACTTCTATGGTGTTGCATTTTTTACTCAGGACCAATCTCTTTTCTATTTTTGTTTTTCTGAGTCTTTTTTTCCTTTGGCTGTGATCCTTTTCATGTACTGTCTTTTCTCTGTTTATCTGCTAAACTTTCCTTCTACCCCTCTGATGATGTACATCAAGATCTCTGTATAGCCTGCCATGATATCCCTGGAAAAATGATTTGCTCCTTTATGCTTTCTGGCATTTGTTCATATCTCTATAAGAAAATTTACCAAAACATGTTATTTATTTCTGAGTACTAGGCAAGTAGCTAAGCTCAAGGTGTTCATTGTTTAGGGTGCATTAAATTGAACATATCATAAGAAAGAGAAAGCAAAATACGTTTAAAATATGTTTATTTATTTTGAAAGAGAGAAAGCACACAAGCAGGGGCAGAGAGAGGGAGAGAGAGAATCCCAAGTAGGCTTTGCTCCATCTGCATGGGGCCTGACATGGGGTTTGATCTCACAAACTGTGAGATCATGACCTGATCTGAAGTCAAGAGTCAGATGATTAACTGACTGAGCTACCGAGGCTCCCCAAAGACAAAATACTTTTTAGTACTTGTTACAAGTAAGGAGACAGGGAAACAACTCTTAAAGCACTGTCTTTTTGTGGGGTTAGTGAAAGAAGCCTTTATTCAGTGTAATGGAGGGCAGGGGCAGAGCACTTTCATATACATTACAGAACTTACACATATTCTATTACTTAGACACTTCAGTTTAATCACACATGCCTAGCATGTCAACGTGCTAGTGCATACATCATACATTCAAAAAGTGACAGAAATCCCACTCATAGGAGATTTTAGCATTTTAATAAGGTAAGGGTAAATTTAAGACAGCTAAGAAGGCTTCTGTGCAGATCTTCAGCTCCGAACTGGCTCAAATTGACTCACATAAGTGGCAATCATGCCTAACTGGTCATCTCCTTATCTCTAACTGCTGGACCTGCAAAACAAAACACATCCCTTCCCTGTTTTTGTCCTCTCCCCCACCTCCCTTCTATAGATAACTTTCAACCCTATAATTTGAGTAACTTCCCATTTCATCCTAGTAAACAGGTAGAGTGGTCATTGCTGAAGCACAGGACAATGAAGAGTATGGGAAGGAACAAACTTGGATTTAAATCCTAGCTGATCCACTTGGACAAGTTTCTTAATTTCTCTAAGCCACTTTCCCTGCCTGCTAATTATAAGATGAGCCATGTAAATTTTATCCAAACTGAAGCATATTTGAGAGTGAATGAGGATTCTGAAAATAATTAAAGTTAAATAACAGCTGGAAATAGTTATTTATTGACCAGCAAATTGGCTTTATTTTATTAATAAGCCTGTAAAATAGTTTTCTACAAAAACTTTCCAAAAACAAAATCTTTCTAAAAGTAAAAACAAAAAATATTTGTGTACATTAAAGCAAATTTAAAAAATACACTTTATATTGAATATCTGAACCACCTCTGAAATCAAGATATAAAAGACTTACAGTAATCCAGAAGATTTCCAATTAATCCTCAGCTTATTCCCATGAGCCTAGAAAAACCTTGATCTGCTTTCTATGACTACAAAAAGGTTTTTGCCTATTTTAAATTTTATATAGATACAATCATACAGCAGGTACTTCTTTGGCTTCCCACGCTCAGCATCATGACCTTATTTTTCTAAGAAATAGTTCATTTTATGGACACACCATGATTTGTTTATATTTAATAATATTTCATTGAGGTTTCAGTGGGAAGTGAAAATAGACCCTTGTGTCCAATCTATATCAGTCTTACTTAAAAGAAATATCCTTTTCCTGTTTTGCTGAGATTTCTTATTATTGATTTATTCCTGCATGATTGCTAATTTGATTAGATCACTTTTTCCTGACTCTTTAGAGATAATAATTCTTTCATTTCTTCCTTTTTATGCTAAAAGACTGAATTGCATTATAGATTTCCTAATGTTAAAACAACCTCACATTCTTGAGATAAACACAATTTTGTTATGATGTGTTATCCTTTTTATCTGCTGCTGTATTTAGTTTGCTACTGTTTCATTTACATTATTTGTATTTATTTTCTAATTGAAATCGGCTCCTGATTTTATTTTCTCATTCCCTTCTTTTGGCCTAGTTTTTATTTCAAGTTTATATCAGCCTCATAAATTAAGCCTGGGAGAGATTTCTCTATTTTTCTTTCCTGAAATATATTCTGTAAGATTTATTTATCTGTTCCTTATGTAATAAGAGAATATTCTGTGTTAGTTTTCTTTTGCTGTGGTAAATAATTACTCAAAAATTAGCAGCTTAAGACAGCACTCACTTATTATCCATAGTTCCATGGTCAGAAATCAGGTGAACATGTTGGTTTCTCGGCTTGAGTCTCACAGACCAAACTTAGAAAGTCAAAATAGCTTCATTCCCTTCTGGGTTTTCTAAGGCAGAGTTTATTTAGAGGGTTATCAAACCATGGCCTGAATTCAGTTTTATGCACATGTAAGTATCTGAGGTTACTGTTTCATTGAATAAGCTGATTAATAGCCTTAATTCCATGAGTGAAGTCTCTTTGACTTGTAATATAACATGTTCATAGGCATAACACCAGTAACAAAATCATAAGGGCCTAAAATTTTGCTTATCAAAAGTTAATCTGTAGAAACATTTGTACCTGGACATTTTTTCTGTGTAAAGATTTCAACTGTTGATCTTTACAAATACAGATTTAAGATTTTCTGTTGCTTTTTGACTTAATTTTCAAAGTTTAATTCTAGTAATTTATAAATTTTAATGCAAACTTTCAAATTTGTGTGTAAATTTTTGTTTTGCATTATGTACAAACATATATACCCTTTTTTGGTGGAAATATATTAGATATACAGTTAATAAGAAAGGTATATATTCACACAATGGAGAAGCATATAGGATTAAAACAAACTGACTAGATCTATATGTTTCAACACAAATCTCATAAACAACTGTATTCTGTGTACAAAATAATATAAAATGGAAAGGATATACATAGTTTGGGACCACTTTGTAAAAAACCATAGAAGACACCAAAGAATCACCTTCTTCAGGGATAAAATAAGTAAAATGTAGTCAGGTGAAGTTAAAAATTCTGTAAGTTAGATGTAATCTCAGGTGGATGCCATGATGGTGAGGGTGGACATAACAGAGCAGCAAATCAGTGATATAGAAGATGAAATTATGGAAAACAATGAAGCTGAAAAGAAAAGGGATACAAAGACCAAAAATCATGATAGAAGACTTAGAGAACTCAGAGATTTATTAAAGAGGAATAACATTTGTGTCATAGGGGTCCCAAAAGATGAAGAGAGATAAAAAGGGACAGAAAGGTTATGTGAGAAAATTACTGGAAAGCCTTCTTAATCTGGGGAATGACACAGACATCAAAATCCAAGAAGCATAGAGAAATCCCATCAAATTTAACAAAAGCTGACCATCACCAAGACATATCACAGTAAAATTTACAAGATTCACAGACAAGGAAAGAATCATAAAAACAGCAAGGAGAAAAAAAGTCCTTAACCTACAAGGGAAGGCAGATCAGATTAACAGTAGATCTACCCACAAAAAATTGGCAGTGCAGAAAGGAGTGACAGGAAATATTCAACATGCTGAATGAATAAAGTATGCAACCAAGAATTCTTTATCCAGCAAGATTGCCATTCAGAGTAGAAGGAGAGATAAAGTGTTTCTCAGAAAAACTAAATACAAGGAGTTCATAACCACTAAACCAGCCCTGCAAGAAATTTGTGGGAAATCTTTGAGTGGAGAAAAAGAAAGACACCTAAAGCAATAAAAACTAGAAAGCACCAGAGGTTATCACCAGAAACATCAAATCTACAGGCAACAAAATGGTGCTAAAATGATGTCTGAATGTATATGGACTAAATGCTTCAATAAAAACACACAGGGAATCAGAATGAATTTATAAAAGAAAGAGACTCGTTTTAGATCTAAAGACACCTGCAGATTGAAAGTGAGGGGATGGAGAACCATCTATCATGCTAAAAGATGACAAAACAAAGCTTCAGTAGCCATATTTATAGCAGACAAACTAGATTGTAAAACAAAGACTGTAAAAAGAGATGACAAAGGACATTATGTCATAATTAAGGGGTCTATTAAGAAGATCTAATGATTATAAATATTTATGTCCCTAATATGCTAGCACTCAAATATACAAATCAAATTATCATAAACATAAAGAAACTCATTGATAATAAAACAATAATAGTAGGGAACTTTAAAATCCACTTACAACAATGGACACATCATATAAACAAAAACTAACAAGGAAACAATGGCTTTGAATGACACACTGGACCAGATGGACTTGACAGATATATTAAGAACATTCCATCCTAAAGCAACAGAATATGTATTTTTCTCGAGTGCACATGGAACATTCTCCAGAATAGATCATATACAGGGTCACTAATCAGCCATCAAAAAGTACATAAAATTCAAGATCATCCCTATCAAAATACCACCAGCATTCTTCGCAGAACTGTAACAAACTATCTTAAAATTTGTATGGAATCACAAAAGATTCCATATAGCCATAACAATCCTGAAAATAAAAAACAAAACTGAAGAGGTCACAATTCTTGATTTCAAGCTATATTACAATCCTTAGGCATCAAAATAGTGTGGTACTGCACAAAAACAGATACATAGATCAATGGACCAGAATAGAAAACCCTGAAATGAATCAACACCTATATGGTCAATTCATCATTGACAAAGCAGGAAAGAATATCCAACATTAAAAAGTCTCTTCAACAAATGGTATTGAGAAAACTGGACAACCACATGCAGAATAATGAAACTAGACCACTTTCTTACACCATACACAAATATAAATTCAAAATGGATGAAAGACCTAAATGTGAGACAGGAATGGATCAAAATCCTAAAGAACACAGGCAGTAATCTCTTTGACCTTGGCCAGAGCAACTTCTTACTAGACACGTTGCCAAAGGTAAGGGAAACAAAGATGAACATTGACTATTGGGACTTCATTAAGATAAAAAGCTTTTGTACAAGAAAGGAAACAACAAAATCAAAGGCAGCCTAAGGAATAAGAGAAGATATTTTCAAACTACAAATCTTATAAGAGGTTAGTATCCAAAATCTATAAAGAACTTATCAAATATAATACCCAAAAAACAAACACCCTAGTTTAAAAATGGGCATAAGATGTGAATACATAGATTTATAAATAAAACATCCCAGTGGTTAAGAGACACATGAAAAGATGCTCAATATCACTTATCACCAATGAAGTACAAATCAAAACTCAAACGAAATATCACCTCAAATGTGATAGAATGGCTAAATGGGGAGAAAGGGGAATCCTATTTTACTATTGGTGAGAATGCAAACAGTACAGCAACTCTGAATAACAGTATGGAAGTTCCTCAAAAAAACAAAAATATGAGCACAGCCCATGATCTAATAATATAAGGTTAGGAGTCTCTCCCCATCCTCAAAAGAAAGCATGCAAATGAAATAAACACTATAAGTATTTTTATATAGTTCATTACCAAGTTGATTTCCATATAACATCCAGTGGCCCTCTCTGTTACCATCACCCCTCTTCTCCTTCCCCTCTCCCTCTTCAGCCCTCAGTTTGTGCTCAGCATTCAAAAAGTCTCTCATGATTTGCCTCACTCGCTCTCTTCAACTCTTCCCCCCCCCTTTTCCATTCCCAAGGTCTCCTATTAGGTTTCTCCTGTTAGACATATGAGTGACAACCCTGTGATTATTTGTATGTGTGTTTACATTGATATCTACTATCTAATGACATGAAATGACGTATCAATGACAAGACCAACAACGAAAACAAGCCCTATAAGACTGCAGTGGCAGAGACAATAGTTTACCAATGGAGTGGGTGGCTGGGCCTTATTCTTGGCTGGGATATGTTATCAGTAGATCAGAGCTGGTATTGGCTGGAAAAACTAGGATATTGCTATTACTTACCATCCAGCAGACTAGCCTGGGTACATTCTCAAAGTGATGACAGAGACACAAGAAAGCAAGCAGCAACATGCACATACTCTCATGCTTTTTCTTGCATTGGGTCAGCTACTATTGAATTTCCAAAGCAAGTCTCAAGGCTAAACCTGGAATCAGAGTAAAAATACTGCAACCAAGTTATGGGCCATTAACTCAATCAATGTAGAATATCTCAAATTGAGAACATTTAATTAAACAAATTTGAATATTTTCCCTAATAAATTCATACAAATGCCAATTTTTAAAAAACAAGTATTCAGGAAAATATTTTATAAGCACATGTATAAGACAAAAGAATCTCTTCTTGGTAAAATCTACATGGAGTTCTAGTAATTCATGAAACATAACATAATAAAATGAGGTTTCATTTTAGCAAAGCATTACCCTTACATTGAATCTAATAAATATTTCAAATTTAAAAATGCCCTAATAATGCCTTCAATATTAAAATAAGTCATGTGTTTATTGAGGATATTACTAAGCCAATAAATAACTTTTTGCTTTCTTGTTTGTTTGAAAACAAATGTATTAAATTAAACATTCATTATTTATTTCATAAGTATAATTAAAAATGATTATTGATCAAAAAAAAACAAACAAAAAAATATGTCCATGTAATGATCCTGCAATTGCACCATTAGGTGTTTACAAAAGGGATTCCAAAATACAGATTCAAAGTGGAAGCTGCACCGAAATATTTATAGTGGAATTATCAATAATAGCCAAACTATGGAGAGAGCTCAAATGCCCATCAACTGGTAAATGGATAAATAAGATATGGTATATATGTACAATGGAATATTAGCCATCAGAAAGAATGTAATCTTTTTGCAATGACATAGATTGAGCTAGGATGTATTATACTAAGCTAAATAAATCAATCAAGAAAGGTAAATACCATATGACTTCTTTGATATGTAGAATTTAAGAAACAGAATGGATTGGGGCACCTGGGTGGCTCAGTCGGTTGGGCATCCGACTTTGGCTCAGGTCATGATCTCACTGTCCATGGGTTTGAGCCCCGGGTCAGGCTCTGTGCTGACAGCTCAGAGCCTGGAGCCTGCTTCAGATTCTGTGTCTCCCTCACTCTCTGCCCCTCCCCTCTCTGTCTCTGTCTCTCAAAATAAAATAAAGACATTAAAAAAAAAACAACTTGTAAAGAAACAGAATGGATTAACACATGGGAAGGAGAGGGGAAGAAGAGAGGGAAACAAGACATAAAAAGACTCTTAATGATAGAAAAGAAACATGGTTGATGGAGGGAAGTAGATGGTAGATGAGGTAGATGTATATAAGTGATGTATCACTGAATTCTGAAACCAATATTGTAAATTTTTTTTTAGTTTTTTATTTTTATTTTTGAGAGAGAGAAAGAGATAGTGTGAGCAGGGGAGGGTCAGAGAGAGAGGGAGACACAGAATCCGAATACAGGCCCCAGTCTCTGAGCTAGCTGTCAGCACAGAGTCCGATGAAGGGTTCAAATCCATGAACCATGAGATCATGACCTGAGCTGAAGTCGAACGCTTAACTGACTGAGCCACCCAGGTGCCCCAAACAATATTGTAACTTTATGCCAACTTACTGACATTAAAAAAGAATGGATGCTGTACTTTGTCACATGATTTTTCTGCATATATTGAGATCATATAATTCTTTTCTTTTATTAATGTGTTGTATAATCTTGATTGACTTTCAAATACTGAAGTTCTCTTGCAGCCCAGTAATAAATCTCACAGGGTTGTGATGAATAATTTTTTTAAATGCACTGTTGGGTTAAATTTGCTAGTATCATGTTGAGAATTTTTGTATCCAGGTTAATCAGGGATATTTACCTGTAATTCTCCTTTTCAATGGGGACTTGTGTTGTTTTGGAGTCAGGGTATTGTTGGCCTCATAGAATGAGTTTGGAAATTTTCCTACCATTTCTGTTTTTTGAAACAGATTAAGAAGAATAGGTATTAACTCTTCTTTAAATGTTTGGTAGATTTTGCATGGGAAATCACCTGGCCCTAAATTTGTTTGATGGGAGATTTTTGATTACTGATTCAATTTCTTTGCTGGTTATTGGTCTGTTCCAACTTTATATTTCTTCCCGTTTCACTTTTAGTCCATTATCTGTTTCTATGAATTTATCCGTTTCTTCAGATTACCCAATTTGTTGGCCTATCATTTTTCATAATATTATCTTATAATTGTATTTCTCTGGTGACAGTTGTGATCTGTTGTTCTCTTTCCCTCGTGATTCTTTTTACTTGGTTTCTTTCTCTTTTCTTCTTGATAAGTCTGACTAGTATTTTATAATTTTATTAATTCTTTCAAAGAACTACCTGCTAGTTTCATTGATCTGTTCTACTGTTTTCGTCGTTGTTTTTATAACATTTATTTCTTCTCTAATTTTTACTATTTCCTTTCTGCTGTTGGATTTAGGCTCCATTTGCTGTTCCTTTTCTAACTCCTTTAGATATAATATTAGATTTTGTATTCTAGACTTTTCTTGCTTCTTAAGGTATGCTTTTATTGTTATATATATCCCTCTTATAACCTCTTTTGCTGCATCCTAAAGGTTTTGGACTGTTGTGTGTTTGTTTTTTCATTTGCTCCATGTGTTTATTTCTTCTTTAATTTTCTGGTTAATTCATTCATTCCTTAGTAGGATGTTCTTTAACCTCCATGTATTTGCTGTCTCTCCAAGTATTTTCTTTTTTTCTTTTTTAATAGTTTATTCTCAAATTGGTTTCCATATGACACCCAGTGCTCTTCCCCACAAGTGCCCTCCTCCATTACCATCACCTCCCTTCCCTCTCCCCCTCCCTTTTCAACCCCCTCCATTCATTTTCTTATTCAATAGTCTCTCAGGTTTTGTGTCCCACTCTCTCCCTAACTCTTTTTCCCCCTTCCCATCCCCATTTTCCTCCAATAGGTTTCTCCTGTTCTCCTGTTAAACCTATGAGTGCAAATATATGGTATCTGTCCTTCTCTGCCTGACTTATTTCGCTTAGCATGACACCCTCAAGGTCCATCCACTTTGCTACAAATGGCCATATTTCATTCTTTCTCATTGTCATGTAATACTCCATTGTATATATATATATATACACACACCACATCTTCTTGATCCATTGATCAGGTGATGGATATTTAGGCTCTTTCCATGATTTGGCTATTGTTGACATTGCTGCTATGAAGATTGGAGTACATGTGCCCCTGTGTGTCAGCACTTCTGTATCCCTTGAATAAATCCCTAGCAGTGCTATTGCTGGGTCATAGGGGAGTTCTACTGATAGTTTTTTGAGGCTCAGCATCACTCATCATCAGGGGAATACAAATCTTCAAGTTTTTTCTTGTGGTTGACTTTGAGTTTCATAGTATTGTGGCCCCAAAATATGCATAAATGATCTCAATCTTTATGTGCTTGTTGAAGCTTGATTTGAGACCTTATATGTGATCTATTCCAGAGAAAGTTCCATAAGTACTTAAAAAGAATGTGTATTCTGCTTCTTTAAGATGAAATGTTCTGAATATATCTACCAAGTCCATCTGTTCTACTGTGACATTCAAAGCCATTGTTTTCTTATTGATTTTCTGTAAGTGGCATTTTAAAGTTTCAAACTATTATTGTATCATTATTAATTGGTTTATTTATGTTTTTATTAATTTGATTACATAATTATATGCTCATGTTGAAGGCATAAACATTTACAATTGTTAGATCTTCTTGTGGATAGATCCCTTTATTATAATATAGTGCCCTTCTTCATCTCTTATTATAGTATTTGGTTTAAAATCTAGTTTGTGTGATATATGTATGGGCATTCTTTTGATATCCATTGGCATGATAGATGGTTCTCCATCTCCTTACTTTCAATCTGAAGGTTTAGGTCCAAAGTGGGTCTCTTGTTTGCAGCATATAGATGGGTCTTATATTTTAATCCATTTTGATGCCCTATTTTTTTGGAGCATTTAGTCCAGTTATATTCAGAGTGATTATTGATAGATATGAGTTTAGTGCCATTACATTACCTGTAAAGTCATTGTCTCTGGAGATTTTTTCTGTTCCTTTCTATTGTTTGTTCCTCTTGGCCTTTCTTTCCCCTTGAAAGAATCCCCTTTAATATTTATTACAAGGATGGTAACGAACTTCTTTAATTTTTGTGTGTCTGTCTTTGTATGTCTATTCTGAATGGTAGACTTCCTGGATAAAGTAATTTTTTGTGCATATATTTTCCATTTCCATTCACCGTATTGAATCTGTGTCTCCTGGATTTGGATGTCTGTTTCCTTCCCCAGGTTAAGGAAGTTTTAGCTATAATTTACTTCAATAAACCTTCTGCCCTTTTTCTCTTTCTTTTTCTTCATGGACTCCTATGATATGAATCTTATTAAACTTCATGTTGTTGCCGATTTTCTAAGTATACCTTTCTCATCCAATATTTTTCTTTCTCTCCTCATTTCACCTATATTATTTTCTATAATTTTTGTATTCTGTATCATTGATTCATTCCTTTGCTTCTTCCATTCTTGTGGTCATTACTTACAGTTGGTTTAGCATCTCAGTTATAGCTTTTTCTTTTCATTTTGATATGACAAGTGTTTAGTTTTTTTTTTATCTGTGTCATAAAGGACTCCCTGGTGTCTTCTATACCTTTTTCAAGTCCAGTGAGTATCTTTATGATTGTTGTTTTGGATTCTGCTTAAGACATATATATTAGTTTTGATTAGATCCAGGGTTGTGACCTTGTGTTTTTTTTTCTTTTTGGATGAATTCCTCCATCTGGCATTTTGGCTATATCTCTGTCCTCTGTGTGTTAGGAGAGCCTGTTATGTTTCCTGCTCCTAAAAGTAATGGTTGTATTAAGACGTCATATACTGTCCAGGACCTGGCACCTCAGGAAATGTTTCTGGTGTATGCTGCATGCACTCTGGTATTGTGACTTGGTTACTTTTTCCCTCAGTTTAGCAGTCTGCAGAATTTCTCCTTGCCTGAGGTGGGGAGTGTTTAGGCCTGTCCACTATGTGGTCTGTTTTAACAAGGTATGTTTTGTTCTGCTTGTTAAGGAGGCTAGATCCTATTTCTCCTAGAAATGAAGCTTTGCAGCACCCTATGATCATTGGACTTCATCCATGTGGGAATGTTTGTGCTGGTTTTCTGGGGACAGAACCATCTGTTTCTCTAATTCTCAGGCACACTGGTCCTTGTTCAGAGTACCTGCAGTGTGCTGGGGCGGGGGGCATGGTATAAGCAGCTCAGTCTTCTAGTTTTCTGCTGCTCAACGAAGTCTGTCTATGATGATGGTCATGATTAAAAGTGGCATTAACTGGCTCTTTAGTCTCCAGAGAAGGGAATTTGTGCCCAACACTTTTCATGAAACCCTCACAGAAGAGTGAACAATCTCCCCTTATTTGTTCCAGTCTTCCCTCATAATCCTGCCTTTATCCTGTTTGTATCCAAGTCATCTGCACACCTGGTGGTGCAGTGCCTCTATGTATTATCTTAGGCTTGCCAGCTGGGTTTCAAAACTCCAAATTTCAGGGATCCAGCAGAGCATGGACTCACAATGACAATCTAGCGTAGGGTCTCGCAGCACTGCTTCTTTTCCTGATTTGTCCCAGAAGGTTACTCATTCAAACGCACAGCAGGTTGTTTATGATAAACCCCAACAAAAAGCCAGTATCCAGGTTAGCTGCCCTCAGCAGGAGCCTCTGTTCCTATGCTAATGAACATGGCAGCTCTATGGCACTCTCTAGCTCTTTTGTCCCCTGAGATGTAGTGCCACATCTCCAAAATGAACTTCAAAAAAAGAATTGTGTGTCCCCATGTGACCCAGAGTATCCTCAGACCATGCTGTCCACTTACATGTCTGAGCTCTCCTTCTCCACATGAGCAAAACCACACCCATCAGGTTCCACCCCAATGATGTAGATTTCTAAAACTCTAGACTTTGAGCTCTTCTGTTGGTAAAACTTGAGATAATCAGAACCTCTTGTCTTCCTTGTCAGTGGTTTCAGAAAGTGTTTTTCTTGTGCAATGCCCAGATCCCTGTTGTCTCTCTCTCTCTCTCCTCTCACTTTCTCTTCTCTGTCTCTTCCCTTCATGATCCAGGCTCTCTCCTCTCTGCAGAACTGGTGATTCTTTTCTCCATCAATCATATCATTGCACCTCTTACCTTCAATGATGGGGCCTCTTTTCTTCCTTTAATTAGCAGTTTGCTCTCTCGACCCTCAAATTGATTTCTTGGGTGGTTAGAATGATTTGATATTTATCTATTTGTGTTCACAGCATTATGCAGACATAGAGTCCCCATACTACTCCACCATCTTAACTCTCTCATCCCCATAGTAAATATTTCTCCATCCCCTCACTTTCAATCTATAGGCATATTTAAGATCTCAAATGAGTCTCTTACAGGCACCATATAGATGGGTCTTCGTTTTTTTCCCTCCACTCTGACTCTCTATGTCTTTTGATTGGAGTATTTAGACCATTTATATTAAGAGTAAGTATTGATAGTTATGAAACTAGTGCCATTTTATTAATTGTTTTGTCATTATTACTGAAAATTTTCTCTATTTCTTTGTAGTCTTTGTCGACTTTGTTCTTACCCACTCAATGAGTCACCTTTAATATTTTTTATAATGTTGGCTTAGTGGTCATGAATTCCTTCAGTTTTTGTTTGTCTGGGAAACGTTTTCTCTCTCCTATTCTGAATGATGACCTTGCCATATTGAGTATTCTTGGCTGCAGAGTTTTCCTATTCAACATGTTGAATATATCATGCCACTCCCTTCTTGCCTACCAATTTTCTTTGGAGACATCTCCTTCTAACCTTATTTGTCTTCCCTTGTAAGCTAGGGATCTTTTTTTTGTCTTGCTGCTTTTCAGATTTTTTGGTCACTATGTTTTGTAAATTTAACTACAATATGTCTAGGTGTTCGAATGCTTTTTTATTTTGGTGGGAATTCTTTATGCCTCTTGGATTTGGATGCCCATATCCCAAATTAGGGAAGTTTTCAAGTATAATTTCCTCAAATAAAACTTCTGTGCCCCTTTCCCTCTCTTCTTCTGAGACTCCTATGATATGAATGCATTATACTCTATGGAATCACTAGGTTCCCTGTCTACAGTCATGATCCTATACTTTCCTCTAATTTGATCAGCTACTTTATTTTGCATAATTTCATCTTTTACATTACTTATTCATTCTTCTGCTTCTTCCATTCTTGTGGTCATTATATCCAGTCGGTTTTGAATATTGATTGCATTTTTCATTTCAGCCTGACTGGTTTTTAGGTCTTTTACTTGTGTTGGTGCCTTTTATGCTTTCCTCAAGCTCAGCCAGCATCATTATGATTGTTGTTTTAAATCCTGGATTAGGCATATTTCTTATATATTTTTCTGTTAGATCCCTGGATGTGACCTTTTCTTGTTTTCTTTTGTGATAAGTTCCTCCATCTTCTCATTTTGTCTAGGTCCCTTTCTTCTTCTGTGTGCTAGGAAAGCCTACTATATTTCCTAATCCTGGGAGTAATGGTTTTATGAAGAAGAGGTGATATAATGTCCAGGGTCTGACTTTTCAGTCAGTGTCTCTGGTTATGTACTCTGCTCCTCTTGTGTTTTGGCTATTCTTCTCATGTCAGTCATTCTGCTTATTAAAAAGACTTGATGTTATTGCCACCAGACCTGAAAGTCTAGGCAGAAGGATATGGTCAGTAGACGTGGTATATGTGTGGGTTTATGCCAGTCTTCTCCTTGAGGGGTTGCTGCCTTGGTCCTCAGAGTTGTTTACCCCAGAAATAAGCACTACAAAGTGCAGGGGTTGTGTTACTTGTAAGCATTTTAGGTCACCAGTATTGGCGTTGTGCTGTTTACTGAAATTAGTTTATACTGAAGGGCAGAAGAGGGAAATGGCACCAGTAAGCTCCTTAATCTCCGAAGAAAGGAGTTCACATCTGTTGTTGTCTTGGAAGCCCTCACAGAAATATTTCAATCTCTCCTTGGATGTCTCAGCTGTCCCTGAGATTTCTACCTTTACTCTGTCTTTGTCTCTGTTGCCTGCTTGTTCAGCAGCACAGTATATCTTGGACTCTATCATAAGCAGGCTTTGATATTTAGAACTTCAAATATCAGGGGTCTGGTGTGAAAGGGCCCCATGCTGGTCCTCTGAGTGAGTTTCTTGCTCCGTTGGAACTGATGCAGGTTTGTCTTATAAGGGTAGTCAAACCAATGCACAAGTGTGTGGAATTTGGAGTAAAGCACAGCAAAGAGCCAGTATCTAGGTTAGCTCTCCTAAACAGTATCTGCAACTATGTTTAGGGGTAGTGGAGAGAAATGACACCCATTGGCTCTTTTGTCCGTGGAGAGGTAATACCACCTTTCCAGATGCACTCTAAGAAGAGTTCCCCCTTCTTCTCTCCTGGTTCATCCCAGGGGATCCTCAGATACTGCCATCTGCCCCTAGGCTCTCTGCCCTCCTTCTCCACAGTAACACTGCAGTAACCTCAAGCCTTTATGCAATCCACGCCAAGGACCTTTAAAACTCCAGAATTTGAGCTATGCTGGTTCCAAAAACTCATGAATATGAGTCCCTCTTATTTCCCTAGTCAATAGATTTGGGAAAGATTTTTCATTGTGTTCTCTCTCTCTCTCTCTCTCTCTCTCTCTCTCTCTCTCTTTGTGACCAAGGCTCCCTACTCTCCACAGCACCTGTACTATTTTTCTCCCCCAAGCCACATCTCTACACCTCTTACTTTCCACAATGTGGTCTCTTTTCTCCTAATTTTTTAGTTTGTTTTGTCAATCCTCAGATTGATTTCTTGGGTATTCTGAATGATTTGATATTTATATAGCTGTGCTCAAGGGATGAGGCAAACCTAGGTCCTCCTCCTATTTTTCCATTTTAGTTCCTCCTTTATAAATTCTTTATATATTTTTGGATACTAATTCTTTATCAGACATGTCATTGCAAAATATCTTCTTCCATTCTGTAGGTTTCTTTTGCTTTTTGGAAGCTTTTTATTTTGATGTAGTTCCAATAGTGTATTTTTCCTTTTGTTTCCCTTGCCTCAGGAGACATCTGAAGAAAGAAGTTTTTTATGTTTCAATTTCAAAGATGTCACTACCTGTTTTCTCTTTTACAATTTTTATGGTTTCATAACTCACATATAAGTCTTTCATCCATTTTGAATTTGTTTTTGTGTATGGTGTTAGAAAGTGGTCTAGTTTTATTCTTTGGCATGTTGCTGTCTGGTTTTTCAAACACCATTTTTTTACTAGATTACTTTTTTTTCTATTGGATATTCTTTTGTGCTATGTCAAAAATTAATTGGCCATATAATCCTAGGTTTATTTATGTGCTTTCTTTTCTGTCCTTTTGATCTATATGTCTGTTTTTGTGCCATTACCATACTGTTGTGATTACTAAAGCTTTGTAATATAACTTGGAGTCTGGAATGGTTATGTCTCCTGCTATGCTTTTCTTTTTAAAGTTTACTTTGGGTGTTCAGGGTCTTTTGTGGTTCTGTACAAATTTTAAGATTGTTTCTTCTAGCTCTGTGAAAAATGGTAGTTATATTTTGATAGGTTACATTGTGTTACTGATGTTACAGTACTGATCTATTTAAATATATTTATACCATAATACTTTGTTCTATTTACCATATTTTTTCTTATATTTTTTTCTGCTTTCTCTTTTTTTGTTTTAATTATTGAGATCTATCTTTCTGTTTATTCCACACTTTGTTGGTTTAGAATGTTAAAAAAAATTTTAGTTTATTGTCAGGATGGTTTCCATAAAACACCCAGTGCTCTTGCTCACAAGTACCCTCCTCCATGTCCTTCACCTCCCTTCCTCTTTCCTCCTTCCCATTCAACCTTCAGTTTGTTTTCAGTATTCAAGGGTCTCTCATGATTTGCCTCCCTCCCTCTCCCTAACTCTCCCCCCCGCCCCGTCCCATCCCCATGGTCTTCTGTTAAGTTTCTCCTGTTAGACTTATGAGTGAAAACATATGGTATCTGTCCTCCGCCTGATTTATTTCACTTAGCATGACACCCTAGAGCTCCATCCATAGAATATTAAATTTATATTGTTTTAGTGATTACCTTAAATTGTTAACATGCACAGTTAGTGAAGACTAAACGTTAATTAACATATTTACTCTTGTCTCTGGATAGAGAAAACCATAAACTACTTTAAACTTGACTAACCCAACATCTTGTTAAATATTAGTGCTGTCTAGTATATTAATTTCACCATGTTTTCATATCCTCAAATTTAGTCATTATATTTTTTCTTTTTAGTATAGTAAATTTTGTCTACTTTTTTGGTCAATTGTTGCTCATCTGCTAGGCAAGTGTTTTCTTTTCCATTTCACTAATTCAGTTTTTTTTTTAAAAAAATAGTGCACTTGCTGTTTGACTCAAATGTATATATGTCTTACATATACAGACAAGTCTATTAAGGAATAAATAACTGTATTTATTTAAAAAATACCTATTTTTCTTCCTTTTAGGTAAATATTTAACTGAGTGACAAGTACATAGGTCACAGGAGTACCAAAAGCATTAAACTTAGTTCCTCAGTGATAGACTATATTAAAGTATGTGAATAGAATATATAATAAAAATTGAGCTTAATGTTAATATGATTTAATTCCTTTCTTTTTTTGTATTTGTATTTGTTAATTGCCATAGGAAATTTTGGAACTTGACTCAAGTGCTGAACAAGGAACAAATTAGTTAATTTAGTGCATTTCATATTATATATCACTGTATTCATTTAGTTATACTAATTAAGAGGCACCTTGGGGCGTCTGGGTGGTTCAGTCGGTTGAGCGTCCAACTTCGCCTCAGGTCATGATCTCACGGTTTGTGGGTTTGAGCCCCGCGTCGGGCTCTGTGCTGACAGCTGGCTCAGAGCCTGGAGCCTGCTTTGGATTATGCGTCTCCTTCTATTTCTGACCCTCCCCTGCTAATGCTGTGTCTCTCTGTCTCTCAAAAATAAATAAAAAACATTAAAAATTAAAAAAATAAAGAGGCACCTTGCTCGAAAGGAGAAAAGTTCTTCAAGATCTTACATCTCAGGCCTTTTCTCCCCATTTGAGAATGTATGCTACCTAGGAGGTACTCTGAAAATTTAGAAGAAATTCAATCTCATTTGTGGTGTTGTTGATAGTAATCGCTTACAGTTACCACAGAGGGCTCAAGTTCTCATGTAATTGCACTGTTGGTACGAGCATGTGGTTATTTACGTCCTGAAGAATAAGCTAATAAAAATAGGTTGGATCATATTGAACCAAAAGATTGTAACTAAAGAATAAATGTTTGGTGTAAATCTTATAGTTCATGCATCTCTCAACATTCCAAATGTACCCTGTGGTCCTCTGTATCAGAAATTACTAATGTCCTTATATTCAAGGAGATATTCATCATCTATTATAGAAATGAATTCTCTCCTAGTTATTAGTCCTTACTAAAACCAATGTTTACTTATTTTACAGTACAGTGGTTAGTTATACCTGGATTATAATAAATTAGTGTAAGGACTTGTTATGTGATTCGTTTTAGCATAAAAGGTTTAAAGATAAAGGAAAGACCTAAGACTTTATTATAACATCTAATGCTAAAGATATTAAGAAAAAACAAGAACAGTTAGATAATTTAAGAATTTAGCTTTCAGGGGACACCTGAGTAGCTCAGGAGGTTAAATGTCTGACTCTTGGTTTAAGCTCCAGTCATGAACTCTCAGTTGGTGAGTTTGAGCCCACATTGGCCTCTGCTCTGATGCTGCAGAGCCTGCTTGGGATTCTCTCTCTCTATCTCTCTTTCTCAAATTAAATAAATAAATAAAACTTTAAAAATCAATAAAAAGAATTTAGCATTCAGGAAATTTAATGCTATGTAACACAGAATGATATTTGAGAAATAGATTCCTAAGTTAAATCTATGTGAATGACAAAATAATTAGTGGTGGCTCTATATATTTACAAGGAGAAGATAGTTTGCTTTAGGAATTTGATAACCAGAATGGAGAGTTAGAATTTCCTTTATGGAAATCTTAAATGTTAATATATATGTATGTAAACTGCGGTGGTTGGAGTGATTAAGGTGGGAAGACAAAAACTATTTGTGATGTGTTATCATCTTCCAATGAATTACTTCAGGTTGTCCTGACACATTGCCTAATAAATAAATACTTAGGAAAAAGGGACATGTTTTGAAGGTACTCTACCAAATTGAACTACTAAATAGACAAAACTTGATTTGGGTGCTTTTAATTTTTTTTTCTTGTTCAAGATGCTAGGCTCAATTCTCTGGCTTTATTGTAAATGTAGAATAAGAACTGGTAGGAGCACATTGTTTTGTTTACCCATATGAAAATGAATATAAAGGATTTCTTCACATATTATTCCATCAAGGTACAGAAACATGACTTTGGAAGAACCACAATATGTTAGTTCAGCATAGAGATAAGCATAGAGATTGTTTCATTGGTATTATTTAGTCTGAAATTTTAGTTGAACTAAGCCTTTTTCCTCTTATGAAATCCAGGTATTCTGGAAATAATTGTGAAATTTACTACTAGGTATGAAAGTGGGTAAAATATAGAACAAACAGCCTCTTCTCTTCATTGGCTACCTCTTAATTTTGGACAAAATGAGATGTCACTGATTTTTTTTGTTTTTGTTGTTGTTTTGTTTTTAGTATCTTTGACCCACAATGTTACATTACTTTCAGGTATACAATTTAGTGATTTATAGTGGTTCAACAACTTTATACATTATGCTATGCTATGCCCACTACAATTAGCATTGAGTGCTATTACAATACCATTTACTATATTCCCTGTGCTGTATCTTTCGTTCCTGTGACCTGTTCATTCCATAACTGGAAGCCTGTATCTCCCACTGATTCCCACCCACTTTGCCCATTCTCTCATCCTTCTTCCCACTGGCAATGATGAGTTTGTTCTTTGTATTTATAGGTTTGATTCTGGTTTTTGATTGCTTATTTATTTATTTTTTAGTTTGTTAATGAGAATGTAAGTTGGTAGGGCCACTGTGGAAAGCATTATGGAGGCTCCTGAAAGATTTAAAAATAGAATATCATATAATCATCTTTTCCACTACTAGGTATTTACCCACAGAAAATTAAAATATTAATTTGAAAAGATATATGCACTCCCATGTTTATTTCAGCATTATTTACAATAGTCAAATATGAAAGCAGCTCAAGTGTTTATCAATAGATTAATGGAAAAAGAACATAGCATTATATATATATATAAAGGAATAATATGTAGCCATAAAAAAGATGAGTTCTTGCCAGTTTTGACAATATGGGTGGATCTAAAGGGAATTATCCTAAGTGAAATTAGTCAGACAAAGACAAATATTATGATTTCACTTATATGTGGAATCTTAAAAATAAAACAGTTTTAATAATATTAATATTATTAATGATTATATATATATATTGTAGTCCTTTTCTTCCTACCACTTCAAAATTTTAATATAAAACAAGTGTCAAACATTTTGAGCTGTAGTTACTACCTTTTTTTTTTGTAAGATCTGCATAGTGATGTGTTCAGTGTCCAAAGACAAGAACTTTTTAGAGTTCTATTGAGTTCTATGACATTTATTTCTATAAATGGCAAATTGGGAAGGGATTTCATTAAGATATCATTCCTGATACCACAAATGGTATGATGTCAAAATTTTAGAAAAGTCTATAATACAATTCTATTTAGCAAACTTACTGTGAAATATTCTTATTTAACAAATATTTAGCTGAAAGATAAAAGCAGGAATTGTAGCTCCTTTATGCCTATATAGTAAGCTAGCATTTTGAATAGTGACAATACACATACAGTAAAAATACCATTGGTTTAAATAATATTTTCACTGATCTTTTTTACCTGGAGTATTTACCCTGATGACCATTAAATCTAATTTTACTTTTTTAAAAATTGTGTGTCTTCTCTAATTACTAGACACAGAAAAGATCATCATTGACCTACAGCAAAAGTTCATATCACCCACTTAGGCCCAAGTTATTCACATGAATACAACTGATCTGCTTGTTTTTTTTTTTTTAGCTTTTATTTTTTTTCCATAATATTTTATTGTCAAATTGTTTTCCATACAACACCCAGTGCTCTTCCCCTTAAGTGCCCTCCACCATCACCACCACCTCTTTTCCCCCCTCCCCCTTCCCCCTCAACCCTCAGTTCATTCTCAGCATTCAATAGTCTCTCAAGTTTTGCATCCCTCTCTCTCCCCAACTCGATTTGCTTGTTTTAAGTGAGCTTATACTCATAAGCAGGGAAGTTAGTGAATGGTTTTGCACATACATTTCAAAGAAAAGAATCAGGTATCATCTGTCACATTAGTAATGTCTATAGAGACATTGATGCTCTTAGGTCTATGCCCATTCTATTGCCATGTAGATAGTGGCTTCTTGAATCAAACTGATCTGTTGAAAGCCATTCTATCATGGCTCTACCATTTGGCATGTTGACATAGCCACAATACCTTTGGAAGTTCAATCAAATGATTCATCAACAGACACTTGATTCAATGATATATAATCTGGTTGGAAGTCATTGTAATTTTAAAATGTATTACCCTACACTTGCATACCTGCAATTTAACTGAAATTTTGTTTTCTCCACTAGTTGTTTCAAATCTATTAAGCTATTCATTTAATGAGTGTATGCAATATTTCACAATGAACCAGATAGTGCACTAAGAATTAAATAAGGCATATAAAATGTAAAATAAATGAAGGATACAAAAATAAAGATACAGTTCATACTCTCAGTCTAATGGGTAAACTTTTGTATAAACAGATATTCAAAAACATATAGCATCCTCAGTCTACATGATTCTTTATCAATTTCTGTAATTGACTTGTACTTGACATTTAGGCCTGGTTTGATTTCCTATAAGATCAGAGTGCATGTTTATTAATTGATAGAGTTTAACTAATATATTAGTATTAAAGAAAATCTGCTAATTTTTATATTTTATGCAGTCAGTTATATTTTTTAATGTCTTCTCTCTTTTTACTACAATGTACCAAATTTGACTAATATGGACATGTTGTCTAAAGGACACAAGAGAAGGGCTACTATTTATACATGCAGTTCTTCTGAAGCTCTACTTTTTAAATTTATTTTTTATTTTTTTTATGTAGTTCATTACCAAATTGGTTTCCATATAACACCCAGTGCTCTCCCCAACAAGTGCCCCTCTCTATGACCATCACCCCCTCCCCTTCCCCATCCCTCAACCCCCAGTTTGTGCTCAGCATTCAAAAGTCTCTCATGATTTGCCTCACTCCATCTCCCCAACTCTTCTCCCCCCGCTTTTCCCATTCCCATGGTCTCCTATTAGGTTTCCCCTGTTAAACCTATGAGTGACAACATTTCGCATAGTATGACTCCCTCTAGGTCCATCCATTTTGCTACAAATGGCTAGATTTCATTTCTTCTCATTGCCATGTAGTATTCCATTATATATATATATATATATATATATATATACCACATCGTCTTGATCCAGCTATTGTTGAAAGTGCCGCTATGAACATTGGGGTACACGTGCTTCTATGCATCAGCACTTCTGTATCCCTTGGGTAGATCCCCAGCAGTGCTATTGCTGGGTCACAGGGGAGCTCTACTTTTAAAACACATCTAAATAAATGATTTATTTAAATAAAAACAAAACAAGATCTAGCTTTTGTAACATTTTAAGATACTTGTGAAATGGGTCAGCATTTTCTTAAATATTTTTGCTGGTTCAACAATTTTCATTTGGGGATAAAATGACATTACAGAGTTATAGTTTTATGAAACTATGTCATAGTATATATTTGGTATTTCATCTAGTTTGCAAAAGTGATTCACCTGAAATATTTAGATATTGTTTCTTGCTTGACATAATTTTGTTACCTATTGAATCACTTGCATATAATAGAGAAAAACACACAGTTGGAAAAGTCAGCAGTATGGTCCCAGTCCATGAATTCAATTTCATGTGTATTTTTAACCTATAGAGATTACATCCAGAAGTGGGTGCAGAATGTTTAATTAAACAAGAGTTTCTCTACCCAGGCTCCACTATACTACTTATTGTCTTTATATGTCAGAATGGGACTCAGGCTCTTTATATAAAGGTGCCTCATTGGATTATGTTGGTCCTTAAGATTAATGTTTTTATTCCTTTTCATCCTAAGAGCTTGCTATTCTTTAAATTTAAGTGTTAGTGTTAATATTTACATAAGAATACAGAGCATTCACCTGGGAAAATAAATGCAAAATGTCAAGTGCTTAGATTTAAAACATGGTGGTAGAGTAGGAGGACCTTAGTCTTGTCTTATCCTAGGAACACAAGTAGGTAACTATCAAATCATCCTAAATGTTTCAGAAATTGACTTGAAGACTTACAGAACATAGTCCACAATGAAAAGGAGAATAGAGGCCACACTGAAGAAGGTAGCAAGTGCAGAGACATGAATTTAAGGGAGAAATGGATAATGGGTGCTGGAGAAAGGAGGGATCCATGGTCACAGACAAGGGAAAGACAGAGAAGAGCACAGGGAGTAGTAATATAGAAAAAGAAATTTTCCCCAAAACCATTGGCTTGGAAAATGAAAGGGATTGAATTTTATTAATTCTTTCAACCAGTGTGGCTGAAAGTCTGGAGTTTTAAAGGTCAGCCAGCTCAGCTGGGATAGAGCCCTGAGGATGTTGCCTTGCTCCTGTAAAGAAATCAGGCAAACAACTAATGTGTGTGGGGGTGCAGACAGCATATAAACAGTGATCTGGAAAAGCTTTGTGCACAATGGGAGCATAGGTTATTCACTCATCTCCCAACACTTCCCTAAAGGGTAGCATTCATTTAGATGCCTCTCCAGAGGGACAAAATTGCTGGCTGGTGCCATTTACCCCCAGCTGAAGGAAGCAGTTCAGCTGAAACACTGGCTCCCTAAATTGTTCACACAAAACCCCATACACTTTTGCTCTGGCAGGACTACCTTTCTCAGTCAAGCTTTTGTCAGTCCAAGAACAGCCTCTCCCAGAAGACCAGCACTAACTGTTGCCACACCATCTCTCCTCACCAGAGAGTTATGCAAGACCTCAGTTTGGTAGACGTGATGTCAGGTATCATTTCACAAGCAGATCAGAGGACACCTAGTTAAAACTCACCACATTCAGGCCAGGGATGAAACCCTGCCCACAGCAGGAAGGAAGAGCATCTTCAGGTGACTGGCCTGAAAAAAAGAGTAGCCACAACATAATAGCAAAGTGTACACAGCACACATCAGAGAAACTCTCTTAAGTGCCAGGCCCTGGCCACTACATGGCCCATTTTTTATAAGGTCATTACTTTCATGAGCAGAAGAAATAACTTGCTTTTCTAACACACAGAATAAGGCAGAGTCTTAGATAAAATGCCAAAATAGAGGAAATTATTCCAAATAAAAGAACAATATGAGTCCACAGCCACAGATCAAGATGAAACAGATATAAGTAACATGACTGATGGAGAATTTAAAGCAATAATCATAAGGATATTCACTGGTTGTGAAAAGAATAGAAGAAATTAGGTAGGGATCTACCACACATATAAAATAATTTAAAAAGAATTAAACATAAGTGAAGAATGCTATAAATGAGATTGGAAAAAAGCTTGATGAAATGAAGCTCTAAAAAGCAGAGAATGAATTAGTAACATAGAAAACAAAATAATGAAAATAATAAAGCTAAACAAAAGAGAGAACAAATTATGGAACACAAGAATAAACTTAAGGAACTCAGTGACTGTATCAAATGTAATGACATTTGAATTATAGAAGCCCCAGAAGACGAAGAGAGAAAATGGGTCAGAAAATTTTTTAAAAGGAATAATAACAGGAAACTTCCTTAATCTGGGCAAGGAAACAGACATCCAGACCCAGGAAGCACAGAGAATCCCCACCAAATCAACAAAAACAAGACAACACCAAGATGTATTATAATTAAACTTACAACATACACTTAAGAAAATCTTAAGAGTATCAAGAAAGAAGAATTCCTTAACTTACAAGAGAAGACCCATATACCCGTATAGCTAGCTGGAAATTTCACTACAAAAACTTGACAAATGAGAAGGGAGTGGCATAATATATTCAAAGTGCTGGATAGATAAAATCTGTAGCCAAGAATAGTCTATACAGCAATGCTATCATTGAGAATAAGAGGAAGGATATAGAGTTTCCTAGACAAGTGAAAACTAAAGGAGTTTGTGACCACAAAACCAACCTTGCAAGAAATATTCAAGGGATTTTTTCGAGTTAAAAAGAAAGACCTAAAGAGACGAAGACAAGAAAGGACCAAAGAAAATCTCCAGAAAGAAGAACAAAACAAATAATAAAATGGCAATAAATACATATCTATCGTTAATTACTTTGAATTTAAATGGACTGAGCACTGAAATAAAAAGATATAAGGTGTCAGAATGGATAAAAAGAAGACCCATTTATATGTTGCCTAAAAGGGATTCATTTTAGACATAATGATACTTGCAAAATACATGTGAGGAGATGGAGAAACATTTATCATGCAAATGGCTTTCAAAAGAAAGCTGGAGTATGAATACTTATTTCAAACAAACTGGACTTTAAAACAAATACATAAAAAGAGACAAACAAGGGCATTATATAATCATAAAGAGGGCAATCCAACAGGAGGTATAATGATTGTAAATACGCACTCAATATTGGAATACACAAATATATTAAGCAGTTATAAACCAACATAACGGAACTAATCAATAATAACAGAATAATAGCAGGAGACTTTAATATTCCAGTTTCATCAATGGACAGATAATATAACAGAAAAATAACAAGGAAACATCATTTTGAAATACACACTGGACCAGGTAGGCTTAACAAATGTATTCAAAACAATCCATCTTAACATAACAGAATACACATTTCTTTCAAGTTCACATGGAATGCTCTCAAGGTCAGATCACATACCAAGTCACAAAACAGACATCAACAGATTTAAAAAAATGAATTCATACCCTACACCTGTTCTGACCCCAGTGCTATGAAACTAGAAGTCAACCACAAGAAAAAAATCCAGAAAGACCACAAATACATAGAAGTAAAATGGCATGCTACTAAACAAATTAAAAAATTAAGAGAAATTTGTCGTAACCCGACCTCAGTGTCGCGTTACTTTACTGAGCCCCGCGTTGAGGCGCCAATTGTCATAACCCGAAGGCCAGGCCGCTCGTCCCAGGCCATAGGCGATTGGCGGTACCTGTTTTGTCTGCCCCAACCGGCAGGGCGGAGAATCATCGCGGGTCCTTCTCCTGAGGGAGGGAGAGAAAAAGGGGGCAGGAGAGGGAGACGCAAAGAGTAAAGACAGAACTCACGGTTCTCTGATCAGGCGAAAGAGAGCGTTTATTCAAAGAACTGTTCTTTATATAGTCTTCAGGGGGGGAAGACAAGGCAAGCTGACCAGGCAGGCTACAGAGTCGAATGCATATCAAAGAAGAGCCCTGACTTTGCCTCAGCAATCTTGGGGGATGGCGAACTAACACTGAATACGGTTTTGATCTTTTGTGTGCCTTGGCCACTCTCGTCTAGCTCAGCAAGACAGTCGCCAAAGTTATTTTGACCAGGAAATGGCAATCTCCAGCCTCCAGATGCAAATCTTGTTTACTGGCTCACTCAACGGAGTGATAATCCTTGCCTGAGGCAGACAGAAAACTTGGCGGGCACCGACAGGTCCTCCCTTTAAAACTGATTTTTAAAAAGCTCCTATTAGGCAAGGAATGGACCATGCCTGGCTTGGGTTGGAGACCTGCCAAACCTTCTTACCCATCATGGGCAAACTCAGAAGCATATGTCGGAGCGCCTTGCTTGGGTTGATAGGATGGTAAGGCCTCTCTTACCCGTCATTGACTAACCGGCCCGTGCCTCTTGCCACAGCTTTTTATCGGCCTCCTGAATTGGCCGTATAGAGCTTAACATACTGGACCTGGGTAGGCTGCGCCTTTTGCTGCCTTAGGAGAGCCATGACCTTATAGAATAGAACAGGGCTCAAGGGCACCAAGATCAAATAAAACCGCATTAGATCTTAAACATGGAAGGGGATAGGGTAAAAGTCCATAAAATCCACGAAGAAAGGACTGTTGATTTTTTCCTTCCTCCTCTTCTCCAGGTTCCTTTTGAAGCTTCTTTTCCCAGCATGGTCCTAAAGGAAACGACAAAGATTTCTCTCAAGGAGATTTTTTCTCCCTGGAGGACTGAGTGTTTTGATTTGTTTTACTAATCTCTCTGGCAACCATCTGGCTGCATCTGTTTTTTGTTGATAAATGCAAACTGATCCTCGTCCCCAGATTAAAACTGGGTCCGGACCATACCATTTGTTATCTAAAGGATCTTTCCAAAGCACGGTAGCAAAAGGTTTTTGTGTCTCATTTTGCCAGAGACGTTCAGCATTTGAGCGTCCTTCTTTATCCAAAGTTAAGAAATTTAAAATAAACAATGCATGGTGTAAAAGATTTCTGGGAGATCCCTTGACGGGGTACCAGTCCCCCCTTTTAATTTTATCAAGGGTATTTTTTAAAGATAGATGTGCCCGTTCTACTATACCTTGTCCTTGTGGATTATAAGGAATTCCAGTGATGTGTTTAATGTGTAACTGTTGACAAAATTTAGAGAACACGGTTCCCATATATCCTGGTCCATTGTCAGTTTTTACTTGTTTTGGAATTCCCAATACTGATATGTCAGAAAGCATGTGTG
>NC_043717.1:63513775-63515132 GCF_006229205.1 Suricata suricatta | reverse complement strand
AAAGAAATAATTTTATTAAAGACCAAGGCTTATTGTAATTAATCCTTGTAAGTATTGCCCCTTGTAAAGTCTTATTAACTTTAGGTAAGGATTTTAGGGCCAAAGGAGTTAACTCTCGTTTTGCAATTTGGATGGAAGTCTTTATGCAAGATCTTAAACAGGGGAATAAGGTCTCTAGTAGACAGCTTTGAAAGAGGCCTAATTTAATTAATATCCCCCAATAGTTTTTGAACATCATTAAAAGTACATAAATGCTCTTTAATTGTAAAGGCTGTTGAGTTACAGTTTAATTTTAGTGACACTTTTTGATTGTTAAAAGTGTTGAATAATGATCTTATATCAAAACTTTAAAACTTTAGGAACTGCACATATATTTGAGCAGTTGCACCATTTATAAATTATACTTAGCAGACTATCAAACCCTTAGAAATCTTAGTCTCCCATTAAGGGCTTAGTAATCAAAACTTTTCTTAGATGGTAAATTTTGAATTAATTAAGTACAAAGCAGCTTTTTAAAAGTTTTAAATATCCCCAGTTGTTTTGACACAAGTTAAAAAGCACAGACATCTACAGGCCTTATCTTATACCAATATGTTAACTAGTTGTCTTTTGTTTTAGTTATAACTTGCTAGACAGCCAATGAATTTAATCTTAATTTACTATCAAGTAAAATCTTAACTTTTTAACTTATTAAGAACCTTAAAACTATTTACTCAATGAAAACTATAGAACAGACCAAAATAATCTTTTCTTTAACACATGCTTGTTAAAAGTTGGTTGGAGTAGAGATCATAGGAACCTATTTGACTTATGGTAGATTTAGGTAGAACATAAATTTTTGTTTTAACCAACAAACTTAAGTACTGAATAAGTTTTATTTAAGCCCAAGTAAGATGTTTGTTCTCTATAGTTGATTTTAACCTCGAAATTTGGTGCAAAAGCTGATTTTTTGTGGTCTATTGTTTCTTATGCAAATTGGCCTCTCCCTGCCCAGTGGTTGTAACCTGAGGCCCTCTGGTTGCCCTGGGCGATGGGGAGGGGGAAGGGAGTGCAAGATAGGCTCCCCAGGGGGCAGAGAAAATTCCCAGTTTAAAATTTGTTAGCTCAGACAGGAGCAGGTTTGAGGCTTATTTTGGTTTTATTTAATTTTGTTTAACGAGTAGAATTTAGGCAATCCATGTCAGTCCAGAGAAGTGAAAGAATTATCCCCGGGACCAAATGAACCCGGCAGCTGCTGGGAAATTATTTCAGGTCTCTGTCCCGAGACAGACCAACAATTTTAGTTCTAATTATTAACCATCAACCTGGGAAATGAGCGAGGGAGAAGCCCTCACTAAACACAGATTTACTAAAGGAT
>NC_043717.1:63507338-63513675 GCF_006229205.1 Suricata suricatta | reverse complement strand
AGTAGAATTTAGGCAATCCATGTCAGTCCAGAGAAGTGAAAGAATTATCCCCGGGACCAAATGAACCCGGCAGCTGCTGGGAAATTATTTCAGGTCTCTGTCCCGAGACAGACCAACAATTTTAGTTCTAATTATTAACCATCAACCTGGGAAATGAGCGAGGGAGAAGCCCTCACTAAACACAGATTTACTAAAGGATTTTACTAATATCAATAGAGTTCCCTTTTGTTAGACTCTTTATGGCTCAAAGCTTAATTTACATTCTTGACTCTAACTTTGCTTATCTTTATGGGAGGGCGTTTGCAGCAAACCAAAACAAGTAGAACAGACTTTGTAATTGCCCCTTAATTTTTATCCCTTATTTTTTATAATACAGTGACACAAAGACAAAGGGTAGCATTCACTCACACACACACACAAAAGCTATTATTATTCCTCCGCAGAGGTTTTACAAAAAAGAGGGAAAAGAATCTCATTTGCAATTGCACCAAAAATATTAAGATACCTAGGAATAAACCTAACCAATAAACCTAACTATAAAACACCAATGAAAGAAATTGAAGATGACACAAAGAAATGGAAAAAATATATTCCAAGCTCATGGATTGGAAGAACAAATATTTTTAAAATCTCTATACGCCTCAAAGAAATCAATATATTTAATGCAAACCCCATCAAAATACCACCAGAATTTTTCACAGAGCTAAAACAACATCTTAAGATTTATATGGAAACACAGAAGTCCCTGAATTGCTAAAGCACCCTCCAAAGAGAAAAGCAAAGCTTGAAGGCATCACAGTTCCAGACTTCAAGTTACATTACAAAACTGTAGTTATGAAGATAGTTTATTGAAACAAAAATACACACATGAGAGGAGGAGCCAAGATGGAGGAGAGGAAGGGAGCTCTGTAAACTTCTTCTGCCCCATCTATTGAACTGAGAAGAACATTATTCTCATCTGTAAGAGTGGAAGGGGAAAATACAGACTCCAGAAAGAAGACAACTTCAAAGATGCCTGAGTGAGTGAGTGCAAACTGGGGAGATTGGAAAACAGGCCAGTCCAAGAGGGGGAGGGGAGGTGGGAGCCCCAGCCCAACACAGGGAAAGCCCATGGAATCCCTGAGAGACAAAAGGATGAGAAAGATAAATTGAACACACTCATAGTACTGTCTCTAGAGAAGAGATAAAGAACATTTAACCCTGCACGGAGAGAAAAATGTTCACTCCATATATAACTGCTGGACAGCCCAAATCCCGAACCAAGGTGACTCAAGGGGAAAAACAGCCTCCACCCCTGCACGATCTCGGCATGGAGTCTACGGCCATAGTGGTGGCCCCAGGGGCATGCACTTCAGCCTCAGCTGTGGGAGTGGGAGCACACACCTCATTTCACCAGTGCATCTCGCCTCCAACATTGGCTGCATGAATCCAAAATCCCAGGTGCTAACAGGGGGAAAAATAGCCCCCACCCCTACACGATCCTTGCAGGGAGTTGGTGGTGGCTGAAGCGGGGCGCGCTTCAGCTACAGAAGCACACAGCTCATTTCTGGCAGTGCCCAGTGCCTCAGGCAGAGTTAGCTTGAATCCCCGCTGCGCCAAGAGAAACTGACCCCTCCCACTATGCAATCGCAATCCCAGCTGGGGCGTGGGAATTGGCAGTGGCATCTGTGAGGGTGTGCGCTTCACCTGCTACTTCTCACCTTGCCTCTGGCAGAAGCAGTAGCAGCGCAAATCCCTGCCTGCACCAAGAGAAACTGCACCTTCCCTCTACACAATCATGGTCCCGGTTGGGGGCTGAGAGTTGGCTGGGGTGTCTGTGAGGGCCTGCACTTCACCTCCAGCATCGCACCATGCCTCCAGCAGAAGCAGAACAAATCCCTGCCGGCTCCAAGAGAAACTGCGCCCTCCCACTATGAGATGCTGGCAAAGAAGCCAGCCACCAAAACAAATACATATCATCTGTGGTAGCATAAAAGTGCAGGGACTAGGATTTTGAAACAAGGCGTGCCTGGAAAACATAGCATGGCTAGCTGCAGCACAAGGAGATTGAACTCATTAGAGTTACCTGCAGCACTTAGTTCCTTTGGAGCTTGGGGTGCCGACATTCATCCTCTGCAATGACCAGGGTGGGGTCTCAAAAAGCAGCCCCCAAGACATACAAAACCAAAACAAATCTATCCGTGAGGGGGGGCTGCTGGGTTTTTGTTGTTGTTGTTGTTGTTTTGTGTTTTTTTAACTTACTTTTTATTATTATTACCTTTTTTACTTTAATTTTTTTAAATTTTTACTTATTTTCCTTTTTCCTTTCTCCCTCTTTTTTTTTCTTCCTCTTACCACCCAAGTGTATTCTTCTGTATCTCATTCTTATCTCTCCTCTCAACTGGTTATACACTGTCCATTGTTCTTTGTTGTCTCTGCCCCCTTTCTTTATTTTCTTTTTTTTTTCTCTTCTTTTCTACACTTTCCTCTCCATTTTCTTTTCTTCCTTTCCCCCTTTTAATTTGTTCGTTTGTTGGATTTATCTGTGTGTTTGTGTGCTTCCATTCCCTTTGTGTTTGTCTGTCTGTTTTCCTTCTCAGGGCTATCCCAAGAAAAATGCATAAGTGTGCATGATGGCAAGTCACAAATATCGTTGAGTAGGGAAATAAAATAATCAAAGGAACAACAAGAGAAACTGAGAGACACCATGAAAGAATATTTCCTGAAAACATAGTCCCTGGACAGTCAATAAGAATTCTTTAACAGAGCAATACTAACAGGTGCACAGGGCACAACAAGCTTTTTAAAACTGACGAGAGACAGAAAACTAGACAAAATGACAAAACGAAGGAACTCTCCCCTGAAGAATCTCTAGGAAGAAGTCACAGTCACAGAACTGCTCAAGGCAAATCTAGACAACATACTGGATCAATAATTTTAAAAAGCTTGGCATAAAATTAATATTTGGGGTTGAAAAAAGCAGCAGAGAAACAATGGAGACAATGACTAGGCACTTTGAAAATAGATGTGATGTGTTAAAAAATGCTATAAATTAGGTGAATAATAAAATGGAGGCAGCCACCTCAAGGATTGAAGAGGCAAAGAGAGGATAGGAGAGTTAGAAGAAATAGTTATAGCAAAAGAGGAAGATGAAAAAAAAGAGAGAGATTGAACCAGGAGAAGGAAAGGAGAATTCGAGACCTGAGTGATACAATCAAATGGAGCAACATCCATAACATAGGAATTCATGAAGAGGAAGACAGAGAAAGGTCCTGAAGGGATACAAGAACAAATTATAACTGAGAATTTCCCAAATCTAGGAAAAGGAATAGACATTCAAATTCAAGAGGCACAAAGAACCCCCTTAAGACATAATTTGAATCGACCTTCAGCACGACATATCATAGTGAAACTGGCAAAATATAAAGATAAAGAGAGACTTCTGAAAGCAGCTAGGGAGAAAAGGGCCTTGACATACAAAGGGAAAGCTATCAGAGTGGTTACAGACCTATCTAATGAAACTTGGCAGGCCAGCAATGAATGGCAGGAAATCTTCAATGTGATGAACACAAAAACATGCAACCAAGAATCCTTTATCCAGCAAGCCTATCATTCAAAATAGAAGGAGAGATAAAAGTATTCCCGAATAAACAAAAATTGAGAGAATTCATGACCACCAAACCAGCCCTACAGGAAATCCTAAGAGGGACTCTATGAGGGAAATGTTGCAAAGAATACAAGGTGCCAGAGACACCACTATAAACATGAATTCTATGGAGAACAAAATGACTCTAAGCCCACATTTCTCAATAATAACACTGAATGTAAATGGACTGAATGCTCCAACCAAATGACACAAGGTAGCAGAATGGATAAAAAAATAAAATCCATCTATTTGCTGTCTACAAGAGACCTGAAAATACCTTCAGGTTGAAAGTAAAGGGACGGCGAAATATCTATCATTTGACTGGACGCCAAAAGAAAGCGGGAGTAGCCATACTTCTATCAGACAAACTGGACATTACAGTAAAGGCAGTAATAAGAGATGAAGAAGGACATTATATAATAATTACAGGGTCTCTCCATCAGGTAGAGCTAACAATTATAAACATCTATGCGCCAAATTCGGGAGCACCGAAATACATAAAACAATAAACCACAGACAGAAACGATTCTTGTTGATAAGACTGTGGTAATTGCAGGGGAAATTAATACTCCACTGACACAATGGATAGATCAACCAGACAGAAAATATCTAATGAAACGATGGACCTAAACGACACATTGGAACAGATGGAATTGATAATATATTTAGAACTCTGCATCCTGAACTTAGGATATTCACTCTCTTTTTGAGTGCACATGACACATTCTCCAAGATTGATCACATACTGGGGCATAAAGCAGGTCTTCATAAATACAAAAGAATTTAGATCATACCATGCACACTTTCAGATCACAATGCTATGAAACTTGAAATTAACCACAGGAAAAAGTCTGGAAAACCTTCAAAAATGTGGAGGTTAAAAACCACTCTACTAGAGAATGACTGGGCTAATCAGGCAATTAGAGAAAAATTAAAAACTATATGGAAACAAAAGAAAATGAAAATACAAAAATCCAAAATCTCTGGGACGCAGTAACAGCAGTCCTAAGAGGAAAGTATAATGCAATTCAGGCCTATTTAAACAAACTAGAAAAAGTGCAAATTCAAAATCTAACAGAGCTCCTACTGGAACTAGAAGAGGAGCAGCAAGAGCACCCCAAACTCAGCAGAAGAAAAGAAATAATAAAGATCAGGGCAGAAATGAAAATATAGGTTCCAAAAAACAGTCCAGCAGATCAATGAAACCAAGAGTTGGCTCTTTGAATAAATAAACAAAATTAATAAACCTCTAGCCAGGCTCCTTAGAAAGAAAAGAGACAGCGCCCAGATGTACAAAACCATGAATGCAAAGGGAACTATTACAATCAATCCCTTTGAAATACAAGCAATCATCAGAGATTACTATGAAAAATTATATACCAACAAACTGGACAACCTAGAAAAAATGGACAAATTCCTAAATGCACATGAACTACCAAAATACAAACGGAAAGAGATAGAAAGCATGAATAGACCAATAACCAGTGAAGAAATCGAATCTGTTATAAAAAATCTCCCAACAAATAAGAACCCAGGGTTAGATGGCTTCCCAGGGGAATTCTACCAGACATTTAAAGCAGAGCTATACCCATTCTTTTCAAACCATTCCAAAAAATAGAAATAGAAGGAAAACTTACAAACTCATTCTATGAAGCCAGCATCACCTTGTTACCCAAAACAGATGGAGACCCAGAAAAAAATGAGAACTTCAGACCAATACCTTTAATGAATCCAGATGCAAAAATACTCAACAAGATACTGGCAAATCGAATTCAACATTATATAAAAAATTATCCATCATGATCAAGTGGGATTCTTTCCTGGGGTGGTTCAATATTCACAAATCCATCATTGTAATACATCATATTAACAAAAGAAAAGAAAAATTATTATTATCCTGCTGATAGATGCAGAAAAAGCATTTGACAAAATACAACACACTTTCCTAATGAAAACCCTTGAGAAAGTCGGAATAGAAGAAACTTACCTAAACATTATCAAAGCAGGTTATGAAAACCCCACAGCTAATATCATCCTCAATGGGGAAACACTAAAGGCTTTCCCCCTGAGATCAGGAACATGACAGGGGTGTCCACTCTCACCACTGTTGTTTAACATAGTGTTGGAAGTCCCAGCATCAGCAATCAGACAACAAAAGGAAATAAAAGGCATCAGAATTGGCAAGGAGGAAATGGGCAGAAGACATGAACAGACACTTCTCCAAAGAGGACATCCAGGTGGCCTACAGACACATGAAACAATGCTCAACATCACTCATCATCAGGGAAACACAAATCAAAACCACACTGAGATACCACCTCACACCGGTCAGAGTCGTTAAAATGAACAAATCATATATATATATGCTACAGATGCTGGCGAGGGTGTGGAGAAACGGGCACCCTCCTACACTGTTGGTGGCAATGTAAACTGGGGCAGCTGCTCTGGAACACAGTGTGGAGACTCCTCAAGAAACTATCAATAGAACTCCCCTATGATCCAGCAATAATACTGCTAGGACTGCTAGGAATTTATCCAAGGGATACAGAAGTGCTGACACATAGGGGCACAGGTACCCCAATGTTCATAGCAGCACTTTCTACAATAGTCAAATCATGGAAAGAGCCTAAATGTCCATCACCTGATGAATGGATCAAGAAGATGTGGTGTATATCTATCTATCTATCTATCTATCTATCTATCTATCTATCT
>NC_043717.1:63469751-63507238 GCF_006229205.1 Suricata suricatta | reverse complement strand
AGTCAGGCAGAGAAGGACAGATACCATATGTTTGCACTCATAGGTTTAACAGGAGAACATGAGAAATCTAATGGAGGACTATGGGGAGGGGAAGAGGGAAAGAGAGTTGGGGAGAAAAAGGGACGCAAAACTTGAGAGACTATTGAATACTGAAAATGACCCGAGGGTTGAAGAGGAAGGGGGAGGGGGAAAAGAGGTGCTGTTAATGGAGGAGGGCACTTGTGGAGAAGAGCACTGGGTGATATATGGAAACCAATTTCTCAATAAACTCTTTATAAAAAAATGTACACATGCATCATTGAAACATAATAGATAACTCAGAATCAGAAATCCACTACTATATTCTAAATTCATCTTCAGCAAAACAGGAGGGAATATCCAATGGGAAAAAGATAGTCTCTTCACCAAATGGTGTTGGCAAAAGTAGATTGCAACATGTAAAACAAAGAAGCTCAACCACTTTCTTACACCATATTAAAATAAATTCAAAACGGATGAAATACCTAAATATGAAACAGGAAGCCATTAAAATGCCAGAGGATTAGACATGCAGTAACCTCTTTGACATTGGCTATAGCCACTTCTTTCTAGATATGTCTCCTGAGGCAAAGGAGATCGAAGCAAAAATAAACTATTGGGACTTCATTAAAATAAAAAGATTCTGCAGATCAAAGGAAACAAAAGGTAACCCGTTGCATAGGCGAAGATATTTGCAAATGACATATCTGATTAAAAAGTTAGTATTCAAAATATATAAAGAACCTGTAAAAGTCAACTCTCCCAAAAGACACATAATCTAATTAAAAAGTGCAGAGCAGGCATAAATGGACATTTTTCCACAGAAAACATAAAGACACATGAAAAAATGCTCAATGTCACTAGTGATCAGGGAAATACAAATCAAAAGTACAATGAGACATCACCTCACTTCTGTCTGAATGTCTATAATCAACAACACAGGAAACAACATTTGTAGGTGAGGATGTATAGAGGAAGGGGGAACACTCTTGCACTGTGGGTAGGAATACAAACTGATGCAACCACTGTGAAAATCATTATAGAGATTCCTCAAAAATTTTAAAATAGAATCAACCTTGTACCCAACAACTGCATTACTAGATATTTACCCAGAGAATACAAATATATTAATCCAAGGGGATATATTTATACCCCAATATTAACAGCAGCTATCTACAATAGCCACATTATAGAAACGTCCCATGTTTTCATTGACTGATGAATAGATAAAGAACATGTGATATATATGTACAATGAAACATAAGTCGTCCATAAAAAAGGAATAAAAACTTGCCATTTGAAAGAACATGGATGGAGCTAAAGAATATACTACTAGGTAAATTAAGTCAGTCAGAGAAACACCATTGATTTTTGTTATTAATAGTTTATTGTCAAGTTGGTTTCCATATAACACCCAATGCTCTTCCCAACAGGTGTCTTCCTCCATGACCATTACCCTCCTTTCCCTTCCCCCCTCCTTCTTCAGCTCTCAGTTTGTTTTCAGTATTAAAAAATCTAATGATTGGCATCTCTTCCTCTCTCTAACTCTTTTTCCCCCTTCCCTTGCCCCCATGGTACCCTGTTAGGTTTCTCCTCTTAGACCTATGAGTGAAAACATATGGCATCTGTTCTTCTCTGCCTGACTTATTTCTCTTAGCATGACACCTTCGAGGTCCATCTATTTTGCTATGAATGGCCGAATTTCATTCTTTCTAATTGTCATGTAGTATTCCAATGTATTTATAAACCGTATCTTCTTGTACATTCAACAGTTGATGGAAATTTAGGCTCTTTCCATGATTTGGCTACTGTTGAAAGTGCTGTGATGAACATTGGAGTACATGTACCCCTATGCATCAGCACTTCTGTATCCCTTGGGTAAATCCCCAGTAGTGCTATTGCTAGGTCATAGGGGAGTTTTATTGATAGTTTTTTGAGGAACCTCCACACTGTTTTCCAGAATGGCTGTACCAGTTTACACTCCCACTAAGAGTACAGGAGGGTGTCTGTTTCTCTACATCCTCATCAGAATCTATAGTCTCTTGATTTATTCATTTTAGCCACTCTGACTGCTGTAAGGTGGTATCTCAGTATGGTTTTGATTTGTATTTCCCTAATGTTGAGTGACACTGAGCATCGAATCAAATGTCTGTTGGCCATCTGGATGTCCTCTATGGAGAAGTGTCTATTCATGTCTTCTGCACATTTCTTCACTGGGTTATTTGTTCTTCAGGTGTGGAGTTTGGTATGTTCCTTGTAGATTTGGATATTAGCCCTTTATCTAATATTTCATTTGTAACTATATTTTCCCATTCTGTCAGTTGCCTATTAGTTTTCTTGATTCTTTCCTTTGCAGTGCAGAAGCTTTTTATCCTAATGAGGTCGAAATAGTTCATTTTTGCTCTTAATTCCCTTGCCTTTGGGGGTGTGTCGAGTAGGGAATTGCTGCAATTGAGGTCTAGGAGGCTATTTCCTGCTTTCTTCTCTAGGGTTTTTATGGTTTCCTGATTCACATTCAGGTCCTTTATATATTTTGAGTTTATTTTTGTGAATGGTGTAAGAAAGTGATCTAATTTCATTCTTCTACATGTTGCTGTCCAATTTTCCCAGCACCACCTGCTAAAGAGGCAGTCTTTTCTCCATCAGATACTCTTTCCTGCTTTGTCAAATGTTAATTGACCATACATTTGTGGGCCCAGCTCTGGGTTCTCTATTCTATTCCATTGGTCTATGTGTCTGTTTTTGTGCCAATACCATTCTGTCTTGATGATGACAGCTTTGTAGTAGAGGCTAAAGTCTGGGATTGTGATGCTTCCAGTTTTGGTTTTCTTCTTCAATAGTATTTTGGATATTTGGGGTTTTTGAAATTCCATAGAAATTCTAGGATAGTTTGTTCTAGCTTTGAGAAGAATGTTGGTGCAATTTTGATTGGGATTGCATTGAATGTGTAGATTGCTTTGGGTAATAATGACATTTTAACAATGTTAATTCCTCTGATACATGAGCATGGAATGTTTTTCCATTTCTTTGTGCCTTCTTCAATTTCTTTCATAAGCTTTCTATAGTTTTCATAGTACAGGTCTTTTACATATATGGTTAGGTTTATTCCTAGAAATGTTATGGTTTTGGGTCCAATTGTAAATGGGATCAGTTTATTGATTTCTGTTCCTTCCTTATTGCTGTGTAAAAATGCAATCAATTTCTGTACATTGATTTTGTACCCTGCGACTGTCCTGAATTCATGGATCAGTTCTAGACGGCTTCTGGTGAGGACAATTGGATTCTCCTTATAGAGTATTCATGTTATGTGCAAAAAGTGAAAATTTGACTTCTTCTTTGTGGATTCTGATGCTTTTTATTTTCTTTTGTTTTCTGATTGCAGATGCCAGGACTTCCAGCACTATCTTAAACAACAGTGTTGACAATGGACATCCTTTTCGTGTTCCTTATCTCAGGGGGAAAGCTCTCAGTTTTTCCCCATTGAGGATGATATTAGCTGTGGGCTTTTCATACATTACTTTTATAATGTTTAAGTAAGTTCCTTATATCCCAACTTTTTCGAGGGTTTTTATTAAGAAAGGGTGCTGTATTTTGTCAAATGCTTTCTGCATCTATTGACAGGTTCATATGGTTTTTATCATCTCTTATGTTAACTTGATGTATCACATTGATGGATTTGTGAATATTGATACAGCAATGTAACCCAGGAATTAATCCTATTTGATCGTGATAGATAATTCTTTTTATATGCTGTTGAATTCAATTTGCTAGTATTTTGTTGAGTATTTTTGTATCTGTATTCATTACGCATATTGTCCTGTAGTTCTCTTTTATTGTTGGGTTTGTGTCTGGTTTGGGAATTAATGTGATGCTGTCTCATAGAATGACTCTGGAATTTTTATTCTATTTTTTGGAACAGCTTGAGAAGAATGGCTATTAACTTTACTTTAAATGTCTGGTAGAATTCCCCTGGGGAATTATCTGGCCACTGGCTCTTATTCTTTGGGAGATTTTTGATAACTGATTCGATTTCTTCAAAGTTTATGGGTATGTTCAGATTTTCTATCTCCTCGGATTGAATTTTGGTAGCCCGTATTTGGGTACTGGTCCATTTCTTTTAGATTGTCCAGTTTGTGGACATATAAGGTTTCTTAGTAATCGCTGATGATTGCTCGCATTTCTGAGAGATTGATTGTAATAGATCCATTTTCATTCATGATATTGTCTATTTGTGTGTTCTCTCTCTTTTTTTTTTTTTTTCCTGTGGGGCCTGACTAGAGGTTTATCGATTTTGTTTATTTTTTGGAAAAAAAAAAAGCATCTCTTGGTTTCATTGATCTCTTCACCTGGTTTTTTAATTTATTCTATGTTGTTTATTTCTGCCCTGATCTTTATTCTTTCCCTTGCCCTGCTGGGTTTGGAGTGTTCTAGCTGCTCCCCTTCTAGTTTCCTTGGTACTTTGTGAGATTTTGATTTTGCACTTCTTCTAGTTTCCTAAAGTAGCCTTGGATTGCAATATACTTTTTTCTTAGGACTGCTTTTGCTGCGTCTCAGAGAATTTGAATTATTTTATTTTCATTTTCATTTGTTTTCATATGTTTTTTCATTTCTTCTCTAATTGCCTGACTGGCCCAATCATTATTCATGAGGGTGGTTTTTAACCTCTATATTTTTGAGGGTTTTCCAGACATGTTTATGTGATTGATTTCAAGTTTCATAGCATTGTGTTCTGAAAGTGTAAATGGTATGATCTCAATTCTTTTGTATTTATGGAGGGCTCTTTTATGACCTAGTATGTGATCGATCTTGGAGAATATCCCATGCACACTTGAGAAGAAGTGAGTTCCCTAGCTTCAGAATGCAGAGTTCGAAGTATATCTATTAATTACATCTGATCCAATGTACCATTCAGATCCATTCTTTCTTTAGTGATGTTCTGTCTGGTTGACCTATCCATTGCTGTAAGTGGAGAATTAAAATCCTCTGCAATAAGCACATTCTTATCAATAAGATTGTTTCCATTTCTGATTTGATGTTTAATGTATTTGGGTGCTTCCAAATTTGGTGCAAAGATGTTAATAATTGTTACATCTTCCTGATGGAGAGACCCTATAATTATTATATCATATCCTTCTTCATCTTTTGTTACTCTCTTTACTTTAATGTCCAGTTTGTCTGATATAAGTATGGCTTCTCTGGCTTTCTTTTGGCTTCCAATCACATGATAGATATTTTTCCATCCCCTTACTTTCAATCTGAAAGTGTCTTCAGATCTACGATGAGTCTCTTGTAGACAGCAAATAGATGGATTTTGGTTTTTTATGCATTCTGCTACCCTGTGGCATTTAGTTGGAGCTTTCAGTCCATTTACATTCAGCGTTATTATTGAAACATGTGGGTTTTGATTCACTGTGTTCTCTGTAGAGTTCATGTTTGTAGTGGTGCTCCTCTGTTAAATTATATTCCCTGCTACATTTTCCTCATAGAATTCCTCTTACGATTTCTTGTAGGGGTGGTTTGGCCATGATGAATTCTCTCAATTTTTGTTTATTTGGGAAAACCTTTATCTCTCCTTCTATTCTGAATGACAGGCTCCCTGTGTAAAAGATCTTTGGCTGCATATTTTTCCTGTTCATCACATTGAAGATTTTCTGCATTCCTTTCAGGCATCTCAAGTTTCAGTAGATAGGTCTGTAACCATTCTGATAGGTTTCCCTTTGTATATTAAGGCCCTTTTAACCCTAGCTGATTCCAGAATTCTCTCTGTATCCTTATATTTTGCCAGTTTTACTATGATATGTCATGCCTAAGGTCGATTCAAGTTACGTGTTAGGGGACTTCTCTGCACATTTTGGATTTCAATATCTATTTCTGTCCCCAGATTGGGGGATGTTCTCAGCTATAATTCGATCAAGCACCCCTTCAGGACATTTTTTTCTTTCTTCTTCTTCAGGAACTCCTATGATACAGATATTGTTCCATTTGATTGTGTCACTCAGCTCTCCAATTTTCCTTTCCTGCTCCTGAATCAATTTCTCTCTCTTTTTATTGGCTTCCTCTATTGCTATAACTGTGTCTTCTAATTCACTGATTTTCCTCCTTGCCTTTTCTTTTATTTATTTATTTATTTATTTATTTATTTATTTATTTTAATGGTTCATTGTCAAATTGGTTGCCATATAACACCCAGGGCTTCTCCCCACAAGGCCCCACCCACCATGACCATCACCCCCTTCTCTTACCCCCCTTCACCCTTCAGTCCACGGTTCATTTTCAGTATTCAATAGTCTCTCATGATTTGTGTCCCATTCTCTCCCCAAATCTTTCCCCCTTCCCCTCCCTATGGACTTCTGTTAGGTTTCTCCTGTTAGACCTATGAGTGCAAATATATGGTATCTGTCCTTCTCTGCCTGACTTATTTCGCTTAGCATGACACCCTCGAGGTCCATCCACTTCACCACAAATGGCCAGATTTCATTCTTCCTCATACACTTCCATATAGTACTCTATTGTATATATATAGCACATCTTCTTGATCCATTCATCAGGTGATGGACATTTAGGCTCTTTCCATGCTTTGGCTATTGTAGAAAATGCCACTATGAACATTGGAGTACATGTGCTCCTATGCATCAGCACTTCTGTATCCTTTGGGTAAATCCCTAGCAGTGCTATTGGTGGGTCATAGGGGAGTACTATCGATAGTTTTTTGAGGACTGTTTTTTGAGGACTGTTTTGAGGATAGTTTTTTGAGCACTGTTTTCCAGAACAGCTGCACCAGTTTACATCCTCACCAAGAGTGTAGGAGGGTGCCAGTCTCTCCACACCCTCGTCAGCATCTATAGTCTCCGGATTTGTTCATTTTAGCCACCTGACTGGTCCGAGGTGGTATCAGTGTGGTTTTGATTTGTATTTCCCTGATGATGAGTGACACTGATCATCGTTTCATGTGCCTGTAGGCCATCTGGATGTCCTCCTTGGAAAAGTGTCTACTCAGGTCTGCTCATTTCTTCACTGGATTATTCATTTTTCATGTATGAGACAGGAAACCATAAAAACCCTAGAGGAGAAAGCAGGAAATAGCCTTCTAGACCTCAGTCACAGCAATTTCCTCCTCGACACATCCCTAGAGGAAAGGGAATCAAGAACAAAAATGAACTACTAGAATCTCATCAAAATTAAAAGCTTCTGCAAGGCAAAGGAAACAAACAAACAAAAAAAAAACCTAAGAGGCAACACACAGAATGGGAAATGATAGTGGCAAATGGCATATCAGATAAAGGGCTAGTATTAAAAATATACAAGGAGCTCACTCTCTGCCTTTCAATCCGTGCAGTGGCCGCCTCCATTTTTTTATGCACCTCATTTAAAGCTGTTTGTTAAGTCATCACAGCTATTTTTAAGGTTCTTAGTTTTTTCATCAATAGCTTCACTGATGACTTCCATGCTTTTTTCAAGCCCAATGATTAATATTATGACAATTGTTCTAAATTCTTGTTCAGTTATGTTGCTTATATCTGTTTTGAGTATTTCTGTGGCTGGGATTTCTTCCTGGAATTCTTTTAGTGGAGACTTCTTCGTTTTGTCATTATGGCTATCTTTCTGTCTCTTGTCAGTTTTAAAAGCTCATTATGCACTGTGCACCTCTTAGTATTGCTCTATTAATTGAGGCTCATTGATTGTCCAGGGCCTGTCTGTTCAGGAAGCATTGTTTTAATGGTGTATCTCAGTTTCTCTTGTTGTGCCTTTGATTATTTTATTTCCCTACTCAGTAATATTTGGGACTCTCCACCATGTGTACTTTGACTTGTTTCTTGAGGTAGCCCTGAAAAGAAAAACATATAGGAAAACATACAGGGAATAAAAGCACCGAAACGCACAGCAAAATAAAGTAAACAAGCAAGCCAAAAGGGGAAAGAAAATTAGAAGGAAAAGAAAAGGACAGAAAAAAAGAAAGTGTGACAGAAATAACAAAAGACAAAGGACAGTCTGAGAGTGTAAAACTTGTGGAGAGGAGAGATAAGAATGAGATAAGGGAAAATATATCTGGATGGCCAGAATTGATCTAATCACAGAAGTGCATAAACTTTGGTCTTTCCAGACTCCAGGTGGGAAAAAGGGGAAACGAAGGAAAAAAGAAAAGAGAAAAAAAAAAGGAAGATATATCTGGATGACAAGAATTGATCTAATCACTGCCATGCATAAATGTTGGTCTTTCCAGACTCCAGGTGGAAAAAGGAGAAAGGAAGAAAAAAAGACAAGAGAAAAAAATGAAAAAAAAAATTGAACAGTTAAAAAAAACTGGTTTGGTGTAGGTAGGTCAGGTCCCAGGGGCAGCTTTCTGAGTCCCTGCCTTGGTAGTTGCGGGGAGAAGAATGGTGACACCCCAAGCCCCTCTGGGACCACACATTGCAAGCGGCTCTTTGTAGTCTGATCTCCCTGTGTCTTAGGTGGGCCAAGCTGTTTTTTCCAAGCCCCACCTTATTTCCAAATCCTAGTCTATGCACTTTAATGCTACCACCCCAGATGAGATGTACTCCTGCAAGTGGGTGACCCCCTAGCTGGGAATCAGAAGGGGGCCTGGCTAGCCAGCTTTTCCCTGGTTCTGCCTGGTTTGGGATGTTTTATTTATTTTTGAGAGACAGAGAGACCAACGAGCGAGGGGCAGAGAGAGAGGGAGACACAGAATCCAAAACAGGTCCCAGGTTCTGAGCTATCAGCACAGAGCTTGACACTGGGCTGAACTTAGGAACCATGAGATAATGCCTTGAGCTGAAGTTGGTTGCTTAAATGACTTTACCACCCATGCATCCCAAAAAGTTCCCTGTATTTTGATGGGACCACAGATTATGACTGTTAGTCTTAGTAAACTGGTCCTTTAATAAATATGAACTAACCCTTATTTTATCTTTTTATGTGCTTTGCTATGAATTTTATTTTTTTGAGGTTATTATTGCTTTACCAGTTTTATTTCTTTTAATATTTGCCTGGAATACATTTTGATATATTTTCTTATTCAACATGTCAATATTACTTTGTTTCATTTTGATCCTTGTGAATAATATATTGATTTATATTAAAAACTGCAAATTCAAGGGCACCTGGGTGGCTCAGTTGGTTAATTGTCTGACTTCAGCTCAGGTCATGATCTCACAGTTGGTGAGTTTGAGCCCAGCATCGTGCTCCATGCTGGCAGCTGAGATCCTGAAGCCTGCTTCGAATTCTGTGTTTCCCTCACTCTCTGTTCCTTCTTTGCTCATGTTCTGTCTCTAAAAACTGAATAAACATTAAAAAATTAAAATAAATAAAATAAAAATGAAAATTCAGTATCTGTTTTCTTAATTTAATAGTACTTATATTTATTATTTTGTTTATTCATTGTTTTAAATATTTATTTATTTGTTTATTTATTTATTTATTTATTTATTTAAATAGTTTATTACCAAGTTGGTTTTCATATAACACCCAGTGTTCTTCCCCGCAAGTGCCCCCGTCCATGACAATCACCCCTTCCCCTTTCCCCCTCCCTACTCAGCCCTCAGTTTGTTCTCAGCATTCAAAGGTCTCTCATGATTTGCCTCACTCCTTCTCCTCTAATCTTTTCCCTGTCTTTCCCCTTCCCATGGTCCCCATTAGGTTTTTTCTGCTATTACTAATGGGCAAATTTAGTTATTTAACATTTCTTATGATTAATAAAATATTTGTGTGTAATTCACCCATCGTCTTTTGTTATGTTTGTTCTCTTTTTACAATGGTTTCCTTTGTGTTTCTTTTCTCTTTTCCTTAATTAAAAAATTAATTTAGGCTTCTTTGAATAAATGTAATTACCTTGGTTGGATTTTCCGCTACTTTGTTTGAAGATATATGTTGTGTCTTTTCTTTTTTTGCTAAACATATATTCTAAATTTATACTTAAATTTATATCTTCTTGGTAATTTGTAAACGAAATCATCATTTACAAAGGTAGGAAATATTTCATGAACCTCAGTATCTTCATTTCTCTTCTTCAGAACATTCCATGTTTGTGAATGAAGTGATATACGTGTGAATAACATTTCTGTTACCTTTTGCCTATGTTTGAGAAAGGGAGATTTTAAGATTTCTTCAAATTTCCATCTTGAACCAAAAATACTTTTTCACTTTTTATGTGTAAAATTCTATCCAGAGATGCTTATCACAATGGCCAAAAAAATCTATGTATAAAGATGTTAGTCACAAAATTATTTATATTTCCATAGGTAAAAGAATTGATCGAAATGTTCACCACCAAGGAAATAGTAAAATATTTTACTTATATTCTCATGGTGAAATATTATTTGTGACTGAACTTGTGTTTTATGGAGTATTTAACATCATAGGAAGATGTTGGCAATTAGTGCCAAATGTAAAATATTTTTTACAGTATCTCTTTTATGGAAATTTATGGACTTGATTTAAATATACAACAATGTTGATGGTGATTGTATGTGAATAAAGCAATTATTGTTCATTTCTTTTTTCTGTTTCCTATATTGTTGTATTTTTAAAATACAGATCCTGTATAAGTTGCAGAAAACGTTTGAATGTTTAGTGTTCTGACCTTGATTTGTATATTGGAGATGAAGATGCAGTATGTATACTCAGTTTATAAACTTTGGTGAGTTGTATGTCATTTTTTCTCTACATCTAAACTAAAATTCTTATTTCTGGTTCCAAGAAGCTGAGTTGTAGAAATAATCTCAACAATTCAAGTTTTACTCAGACATCTCAGAGTCCCTATATTTCTCTTTATTTATTTTTTCTTTTTGTAAATCATCTGTTTCTCTGTCATCATTATCTATCCATGTTGGTATGTCTCCACTCCTGTCATCCTAGCCATGGTACATGAAGATCACTGCTTTGCCCTTCTCATACCTATCACAAAGACTGATTAGTTACTTTCTTGCTGTTCTTGAAAACATAGATTACATGTTGCCCTTCCCATATCATGTAGAACAACAGGGAATTTTGAGGCTGCAGGAAACCTACTGTTTTAGACTTCAAATGCAGCCATCTTTCTTTTATGCTCCTATTCCCTCCTGGGTTTAGAGAACATGGAAAGACATCTCAAAAAGGGAGACACAGAACATTTCTGCTTTCTAATTCCCCAAACTTTTCTGAGGTTTATACCCCTAAATCATCAAATTGCATCTAGTGGAAAGTATTGTGCGGGATAATTTTCCAGGGACCCATTAGTATCTCACACTTTTGTTTAGCTTTTTATCCCCGCCCCCTGATTATGGAATCTTATTTCATATCTTTCATTTATAACATAAACTTGAAGTTTCAGGATTTTTAGGGTTGACTCAACATTTCAAATTTCCTTAGCTAAAATAAGTTTTAAAACACAAAAGCCATGATTTGAATTTTTCTGTTTTTTTTTCCCAAAGAAGTGAAAGACGTTGAATGAATTGGGGGAAATGGAAGTTCAAAAGAAATAGGAAAATACAAGAAAATTAGTTTAGTATCTTCAGATTATCCAAACACAAAGAAATAAAAACCACAATCTTATTTTCTTTTTTTTTCTTTTTCTAAATTTAATTTAATTTTTTAATAGTTTATTGTCAAATTGGTTTCCATATAACACCCAGTGCTCTTCCCCATAAGTACCCTCCTCCATTACCACCACCTCCCTTCCCCCTTCCCCTCCCCCTTCAACTCTTGTCTCCTTTTCAGTATTCAATAGTCTCTCAGGTTTTGCGTCCCTCTCTCTCTCCAACTCTCTTTCCCCCTTCCCCTGCCCATGGTCCTCCATTAGGTTTCTCCTGTTCTCCTGTTAAACCTATGATAGTTGCAAATGACATATCAGATAAAGGGCTAGTATCCAAAATCTACAAGGAACTCGCCAAACTCCATACAATCTTATTTGCAATCAATCCCTCCTAATAATATTAGAGTCCATTTCCTGAAATGTAAATATGGCTATTACTCTTCTTAAAGACTTCTACAAATTCCCATTGTGCATATATTAAATTTCCCCATAATTGGTCACAGCTTATTGTTGTGGCTTTTCCCACTAATCTTTAAATTGCTGCAAATAGAAGATTTGCTTGTTGTTCTTCAAATAACCATTTCATTTGATGCTTCAGTGCCTTTTCTCATGCTCTTTCCTCAAAAGTTAATTGCCCATCTTCACAAGTAGAGAAACACGTTAAAGTTCAGCACCAATGTTTCCTCAAAGTTTGCATGATGTCTTCTTTGGTTCCCTTTATGCAGCATTGCCAGTATAAAAACAGACAGTCTTAGAATATGTCACAAAGTAATGAAGAGTGTGGTGTTCCTTAAACATCAGTTCCAAGCCCTTTTCTCTATATTTTCTCTGGAAGTAACCTTATTCACACCATTGGCTTCAGTTATGCTGTACACTCCTGAAATAATATTTCCAATTGAGACATTTTAGATGACCTACAGACACACAAGTCCAGTTAGTTTCTATCCACATCCACTTGAAGGGCTCTCAAGTACACAAATCTCAAATACTCAATACTGAACTCATTAGGTACCCAAATATTTGTGACTATAAGATTAAAATGGTACCCAAATTACCTCCTTTTGGACTTCTAATGCAGCTTGGGTTGCCATCACCATCTGACTGTATGTAATCAGATTGCCTTTCTTTTTTCTTAATTTTTAACATTTATTAACTTTTGAAAGACAGAGAGTGACTAGAGAAGGGGAAGAGAGAGAGGAAGACACAGAATCTGAAGCAGGCTTCAGGCTCTGAGCTGTCAGCACAGAGCCCGACGCGGGGCTCGAACTCACAGACAGCTAGATCATGACCTGAGCTGAAGTTGGACACTTAACGGACTGAGTTACCCAGGTGCCCCTCAGGTTGCCTTTCTTACACTACCCTCCTGCAAAATTCATATATGTTTATACTCTTTCAGATGTATAAGCACTGCTTCCTTCAGCAACCACTGAGAATTCTTCCTCATCTGATATCACATAGTACAGTAAGTGAAGACTTCGTAGTGAAGCATTGTTATGTTTACAGTGCAGTTTTGCGACTTATTAACTGTATAATATTGAAAATGTTATCGATCCTTTATGAGCCTCATGATTCTCATGTGTAAAATGTGGGAAATAATGTAGAAAAAATGTAGATCAACAAATTTAAATTAATACATACAACAGTACCTTAGCAAGGTTCCGTTTTTAAAATTCATTTATTTTGAGGGGGAGAGAGAGAGCGAGAGCGAGAGAGAGAGAGAGAGAGAGAGAGCATGCGCAGGGGAGGGGCAGAGAGAGAGGGAGAGAGAATCCCAAGCAGTCTCCACACTGTCAACACAGAGTCTGATGCAGAGCTCAATCCCACAAAACATGAAATTATGACCTGAGCTGAAACCAAGTTGGAAACTTAACTGAATGAGCCACCCAGGCGACCTTCATTTTTTTAAAACTTTTTTTTCTTTATTGATTTCTCTGTCTTTAGAAAATACTTTACCTGAACTCCTATTTTAATGTTTATTACTTTTTTTTTGTTTTCATCCCAGTCATTCATAATTTTTTTCTTTGACTAGAGTGTAAGTTTCTTGAGAAGAAACATTTTTTAATCTCAACAAATTCACATAATAGGGTAATACGTGCCTTTGAATGAATAAATGAAGAAATAAATGAATAGAAAATAGAGACAGTATATTGGATTCTATGTTATCCTTTGATATAGTTGAGACTTTTTCAAGCTTTGATTCATCCAGGTATCTTACTTGACAAAAAAGGCACTTACTTGGTGCTGCTTTAAGGAATTATAATAATATTTTATGTGCAAAAGCTGGGAATTCACACATTTTAATGTTGTTATTAGAACTCAAATTGCAGTTGTTTTAGAAGTAATCCAAGTGGCTAACATTGATCTCTAGGAGATTTTCATAGATTCTCAAGTTTTATGGCTTTTCCCACTTGTTTTTGTTTTACAATGTGTCCTGTTTCTTTTTCTGGCAAGACAGCCTGAAGCTTTATTTATTTAAAAGCCAGTAAAAATTAGTTGTAAATCATATTATCATTCTTTTTTTAAACTATAGACCATTCACTTTTAAATATGACAATAACGAAACCTGAAAGTAGTCTCAACCTTTACTAACGTAAACCTCAACTACATTCTATTGATGGAAGACTCTTAGAAATGAGGTAAACTATGTGGCTTTTTTAGGCATCTGTTGTCCCCATTAACTGTCATTTAGGAATGAACATCAAAGCATACATAACTCCAGGCTCTTGATGACATGATTTAATCTTATGTTTCCCAGAAATGCTAGTGGACTGTAAAAGGCAAAGGATACCCGCTGAAATTTATTAACAAGCCAGAAAACATCTGTTCTGTGTATTGCAAACAGTAGCAAATGGTAAGCTGTTGAACAGACTTTTTGTTTATTTGTGGTCCACTACAAAACACCTTTATTATAACCTAGGTTTGGAAGTTTGCTTTCTTATAATTTGGAAGAGATACAGAAAGGACAGATGGAAATTTTGCATTTAGTCATAATTGCCACCATGGAGTCTCAAGGCAAACATTTTTTTCTTAATTTACAAAATGTTCTCAAAACATTTCAGTATCTTTGAAGTTACTTATTCAACATCTCCTAATATTGGATATGGGGCATAAAGGAAACAGCGATTTTTTTGAAGTACAAAATGAAGTAGATATTTTGAAGAATCCAATCTGGTTAGTCAAGCATATTTTAAAAGGAGTCATTTGTGTTTACATTGCATGTAAGGAATTTAAAGAAATGCTCAATGTACCCTTTTTCTTCCTATCAGAATCTTTAAGATCCAGGCTTGTGAGCTTCATTTAATTATTCCAACCTTGCTTTTTCCCCATTTTTGAACACTTATAACATATGTAACTTATATTACTCATTTTACCCTTTTAAATAGCCTGTCATGTTTTAGTAATAATACCTCATCTGATTGTTGGGATTATAAAGTCCCGACTTCTCAGGATTGTGTTTTAATCTTTATCATATCCTTATCATATCTATATGTTTCTTATCAAAGGTACATTGCTATTTCTTGCCCATTGTTAGCTCTGGGAAATGTATACTGATTGAGCTACATGTATAATTTTACTATTTTGAGCAATAGAGTACATTATTTAGTCAAATCCATAATATTTTTTCTTGATAGTTATAGTAGATTTTCTAAATGACCATTGCTTCTTGTTAAAAGTAAATATTTTAAGACACTAAATGTTAAAAAGCATCATTTATACCTTTAAAGAATAATGTAATGACTGTTCAAGTCAATTCTAAGAAGGCTGTCAAGCCCTCTCTTCCTTATATAATAAAAATTTTCCTTTTGTGTTTACTGTTCATACAAGAATTCTCCCTTGTCTGTGCCACTTAAACCTCCTTCCTAGGGGTGCCTGGGTGGCTCAGTCGGGTAAACATCTGACTTCAGCTCAGGGCATGATCTCATGGTTCATGGGTTTGAGCCCCATGTTAGGCTCTGTGCTGACAGCTAGCTTGGAGCCTGTTTTAGATTCTGTGTCTCCCTCTCTCTCTTACCCTCTCCTGCTCAGGTGTCTCTATCTCATGGCAGAGGCCCTGGCCACTGTCTTCACAGAGGGAAAGGTAGAATAATAAAAGATAAAGCCCAAATTGTTATAAAAAAAAAACTATGAAGCTAAGGACAGGACAGTTACATACTTAAATACATATGGTTGGAGGAAAAACTAAAAGGACTGGGATGGACGGCAATCAAAAAATGAAATTAATGAATTCTCATTTTGCATCTTTGGCACATTTCTCAAAATTCTTCGCTATCTCACCTTCCCCCTTCAAAGTTTTTTCTCTATTCCAGTCCATACTGACTTTTTCTGACATTTCTGAAGTCCCATTTTATAAACTGCATTCACAATAATTGTGCCTTCTGAATAAACATTGCATGTGGTTTAAAATCAACCAGGCTGCAAACTTCCAGTGGGGGAAAGTTTTGGAAATCAGAAAAATTACATCCCAGGATGTTAAAAATATCTGAAAATATGATTGTGGAATCATTTCAGTAATCTTTGAGACATTATGGATCAGGAGACAGGCATATGTGATGACTTAAATGGAAGAAAAAGATGAATTCCTGACAATACAGAGCTATAATCTGGACATGTTTCCTTGGCAAGATCCTAGACTTGATTGTGAAATAAATATTTTATGCACACTATGAAAAGAAAATGGTAATCACCAGGAACCAGATGGTTTCTTCTAAAAATAAATCATGCTTAAATAACCTCATTAGATTTTTGGTGATGTTACTGGCTCAATAGATGATAAGAGTTTGCCTTTTTTTTTAAAGCAACCATTTGACAAGCTGTAACATGCTATTAATTTATAGTAGATAGGGATATGTGGGCTTGATGAGAAAAAAACTTAAATAAATTTTATAATTGGTTGACTAATTCCAAACAAAGGTCATTGATTATTAAAATCAATACCAGATGTTTCCTCTATCAATACCCTATGTTCATGTTCTGATAAATAATTTTATTCAAAGATTTCTAAGAATGCATCCTTATAAAACATGCAAAATGGCATTAGGGAGGATAAGTAATATTTGCACAGGGAACTTTAGAGCAAAAAGATAAAAACATGGGTTTGGTGGTTAGAAAGATGGAAGGCTTGAATCAACTCTGCCGCTTAATAGCTGTGAGACCTGGATAAATTACTTTACATTAATGCATAAAGACCAAATAATCACCTAGAAAAAAATGAATAGTAGCTTCTATTCTTTACTGGAAGTTATACTACTGTTATTACTTCCATAGGCCAGAAAGATAGTCTTAAATTAAACATGGAATTTAGCAATTAAGATGAAAACCAATTGTACAAATGGAGGACCTGAACATACACCTCATGTGAATAAAACCTAATGGTTTTAGTTGACTGTAAGTTCAATTTGAATTGATCACATGACATGAATACCAAGCCATTTAATATAATCAAGGCTTTTAATAGACTGTTAGTAGTTTGATTAAGGGAGATAATAGTCTCTCTGTAGTGTTCAGACCACATTTGAGAGACTGTATTTAAGGGGGGGCTTTGATTTTCCAAGAAGAGGATAACTATAACAGTGAAAATTCTGGAATCGAGGTCATAGGAGAAATGGCTTAAATAATGCAAAATTATTCTGCTGGATGAAATAAGACTCATAGGATGGGGATTGGTGGGCAGTCAATGAAAACTCCTCCCCTAAGCTTCTTATCATGGAGAATTTGAAATAGATACCAAAACAGTGAGATTAGGATAATAATCTCCCATATACCCATCACCCAGCTGCAACAGTTTTCAATTTATAGAGAATCTTGATTTATCTATTATCCTCTTGACTATATTACTTGGAAGTAAATCCCCAAATTTCAGATATTTCATGTACAAATGTTTTCCTGTGTATCTTAAAAAGACAAGACAAGACTCCTGGGTGGCTCAGTCAGTTAAGTGCCAGACTTTGGCTCAGGTCATGATCTTGCAATTCATGAGTTTGATCCCTACATCGGGCTCTGTACTGGCTCTTTCTGAGTGTGTGTCTCCCTCTCTCTCTGCCCCTCTCCTTCTTGCACTCGGTCTATCGCTCTCTCAACAATAAATACAAATTTAAAAATTAAAAAGAATACTTTATTTATAAAAGACAAGAAGTTAGGGGCACTTATGTGGTTCAGTCATTTGAGCATCTGACTCTTGATTTTGGCTCAGGTCATGATCTCACAAATGATGGGTTCAAGCCCCTCATCAGGCTCTGCACTGACAGTGTGAAGCTTGCTTGCGATTCACTGTCTCCCCTTCTCTCTCCGATCCTCCCCATTTGTGCACACATTCTCTCCTTAACAAACAAACAAACAAACAAACACATACTTTAAAAGACAAGAAGTTAAAAAAATAACAATGCTGTTAATGCACATAAAAACTTACAATTTCTTAACATCATTAAATATCCAGTTATTGTATAAATTTTCCTAGTTGTCTCACGAATGTTATTTTAGAATTTCTTTGAATGAGGATCTAAACAAATCTGTACCATATAATTGGTTGATATACCTTTTCATTCCATTTGTCCTTCTCTTACTTAATCCATGTTACTTATTGGGACATCTGGATGGCTCAGTTGGTTGAGTATCTGAATTTGGCTCAGATAATGATCTGGCTGCTCCTGAGTTTGAGCCCTGCTTTGGTTTCCTGCTATCAACACAGCCCGCTTCAGATCCTGTGTCCCCTACTTCTCTGCCCCTCTGCCCCTCCCCTGCTGGTTCTCTCTCTCTCTCAAAAATAAATAAACATTTAATCCATGTTTATTGATCATATGTTCTTCAGATTTTTTCAGAATTTGGATTTTGCAGATTGAAGTTTTGTGGTATAGTTTTTCCCCCTCCGTACTAATCTCTGTATTTCCTATGAATTAGTAGTTGGATCTTGAGTATTGGTCATATTAGGTTTAATTTTGTTGAAGGAATGCTTTATAGGCAGTGTTCATTTCTATCCTCAGGAGACAGTTCATTTCTAGCATTCTCTCCCTCTCTCTTAAATATTAGAAGCCAATAATGAACATTACCAACTTTTTTTTTCCAGTAGGGGATGTGAAAATGATTATATTGTAATTTTATTAGTCCTTATTCATTTATGAGCTGGGATATTTCTAAAAAGGGAAAAGTTCTTCTTAACTCTTTGGATATAAGAATTTTTATGAAACAAATAGATCTTTGTTGTCTTCCAAAAGTTATGCTATGATCTTGAATCTGAGTAAGGTATGGGGGAAATAACAGAGTTTGAATTAGCTCCTTAATCAAGTCTTCCTTCACACACAACAATTAAAGTGAGATTAGGGGCACCTGGGTGGCTCAGTCAGTTAAGCGTCCTACTTCAGCTCAGGTCATGATCTTACATTTCATAAGTTCAAGCCCGGCGTTGGGCTCTGTGCTAACAGCTCAGAATCTGGAACCTGCTTCAGACTCTGTGTCTCTCTCTCTCTCTCCTTGTCCCTCCACTGCTTGCACTATGTCTTTCTAGCTCTCTCAAAAATAAATAAATATTAAAAATTAAAAAAATAAGAAAATAAAGGGAGATTAAAAATAACTAATGGGAGATAATAGCTATTTTCAAATAGATAAAGTGATTTAAGGTGGGAACTCATTCTATTTAGTTCAAAATAACAGTGCTAAGACCAATTGTGAGAGTTAAATGAGGGATGTCAATCTACATTTAGTATGAACAAAATCTTACTAATAATTAGAATGGCTCTATAATGGAACAGATTGTTTCACAGAGCAGATAGCTACCTGTTGCTGGGATGTTCAAGGTGTTAGATGACAGTGTCTTAGAAGCATTGTAAAAGAGATTCTTATGCTGGGTAGAAATTTAAGTCTTTTTCATCTCTGAATTTCCATGATACATTAACCATCCCTTCCTCCACCACCTCATCCACAGGGGTTACATTCTGAGATTACCAGTGAATGCCTCAAAGCATAGATAGTGCTAAATCCTATATATACTGTTTTTTTTAACCTATATTTTTACTTATCCTAAAGTTTAATTTATAAATTAGATACAGCAAAATATTTACAACATAATAATAAAATACAGCAGTTATAACAATATACTGTAATAAAATTATATGAATGTAGTCTCTCTAAAAGTATCTTATTCTATATTCACCCTGTCATGAGCTAGACCCCAAGACCTGACCTTTACTGCTCACATGCTTATACCCACCTATCTTTGTCCTACATTTTTCCTTAGGCTCTACTTTCCCAACTTATCTCTTAACACATGCAAAAGACCTGAGGGTTGCAGCATTCCAGGATGGAATCAGAAGCTACCCCTCAAGCAATAACTACTGCCTAGACAAAGAGTTCTGGCAAATTCAGAACATCCAGTCCAGTTTGAACTTAACCCCACAGATGGGTGATGAAGTGGAATGGAATGACTGACAGTTACCTTCACCTCATTATAATACTAAAATTGCTACCCAAGAAGAAGCGTAAGCCTCCTTTATATAACATACAATGTATATATTGGCATGTTTCTTTAAGGCTCATATATGACCTTATATTCACTTTTATCTAAAGACTCCTATACCTAAATATTGATCCTAACCCTAAATCAAAGGAACTCATTCACCTTTGCTTAAGGAGTCATGGTTTTGGAAATTATTCTTTGTGATATCCTTATTTGCTGAAAATAAAGTGCAATTGTGCCTGGTGGAATTTCTTTTTTTAAAAAAATGATAAATTATTATTTATTGAAATATAGCCATTTTAGAAACAAAGAAATAATTATTAAGTAGGCATATATGGCACATGATTATGATTAAATTACCCTAATTCATATTCCAAATTACACTTTCTTCTAAATTACAGAGCATTATATATGCAACAAGTGTAGGAAGCATTGATATATTTTTTTAATGTCTGCCCTCCTGATAAAGAAATGTAACATCAGGAACACTTAGTAGAGTCATTTCCTACCATTTGAGTATGTGATACTCTAAGAAATCAAGCCTAAGTCTAGGATATTTAGACTGATTATTTGTGACATACAAAACTCAGTTATATAAATCCAGTAGTTGTACCTGGCTTTCATCTTTTTTGTGTTGAAATTTTCCATCATTTATAGCTTGTTCTAAGCACAAAAATTCTGAGCAATGAGATATCAGGTAATGAAATAACATGATAGGAGGAGCAGAGTTTGCATTTATACACTGTTCAGGAGGCCACAGATTTATCTGAAAGTTTTTTCTTTTTACCTGTAGTATCATTACACATTTCATCAGATATATTAGTCATAATAGGTATAGTCTGGGGAGTCATGGTGTGCCCAACCCCTTTGAAATGACCCATGGGTGAAGGTGGTACAGAAAAGGCAACATACATTATATCTTGTGATGATGAGTATAACAAGCTTATATGTTCATTTTGATCTTGATCCTCAGGAAAAAACCTCTTTCCAAGGATGCCTCATGACTGTCCTTCCAACATGCCTCACTTGTTCAGAAATATCATCCTTAATATCTGAAACATCCCACAAGGAAGGAAAGGAATCAAAGCACAAGCCCTCTTCTGGTTGGTCATATGCCTTATATGAGAAAGTGTAGTGACGAGCAATAAAAAAAAGGAACATCACAATACAGATGATAAAGTTTTAGAGTCCTGTAGCCACAGCTTCTATAGTTTGCCATGTCCATATATGTTTTTCATAAATAATGCCAATTTTTACCAGCAAATCAATAACTTCTACTTACCAAGAAGAAACAAAAACCACTGGTTTTACACACAAAAAAATTGCCAACAGGTTAGATTGGATTTGTTTCTTCATTTATAAAATAGAAGAAGACAATATATGATGAACAATTGTGGCATGTTGTTTATTATAACTAAGTAAGCCCAAGCATTTGAAAAAACCTAAAGTTTCCTTCATATATACCAAGCAGCTCAAAGATTAAAGCAACAATGGTGGTGGATGGTCTGACAACTGTATACTGCAATACAACCAGTTTGCAAATAAACAACAATACTTCTATTGTCCATGGTGGACATCAACATAAAGGAAGTGAATGTTTCTGTTGATATTTGGCTGAGTTAGATAATTGGTGAACAATCCCATAAAGTTGTAAATGACATAAGTTTCATTATATTCTCTGCAGGTATCCACATATATTGCAAAGCTGGGATATTTAAAAGCAATCCAACTATCTAAATTGTATATGGGTGGCATCCAAAGAATCCTTATTATTGGTTTCTGTAGATCAGGTTGTGTATAATGCTTTAAATGTTGCCATATCTCCCAGAGCAACACAGGTATAGTCAACAGCAAAGAGATTCCAGCAATAAGCCAAACCTTGGCATGTATTTCAACCTCCAGCTTTTGTAATTCACACACACATACAGAAACAGCAGCCACTATGGACACTAGGTAGGTAAACACCAGTAAAGGTCTAATTCACTGTCTCCAGTTTCTCCAGGTAAAAGTGTGAGGCATGTTTCTGCATAAATCAGTTCCAAGTAGCAATGATAAAGGGCTCGGAGGAGATTGTAATGGGGAGCCTTGTTCTTCGGCTGTTTTGTCAACTCCTATAGTACAGAGAAACAGCTGTTGGGCACCTTCACCATCCACCTCCTCAGCAGGCCTATGCTTTCTGTTCCTGCTGCCGTAACAGTGGCCACTTAGGGTGCTACCAGGGAGTAGTGCAGGCAGAATCCTTTCTTCCCCACCCTCCATCTTCTCAGTTCTTCCATGGCAGAATCCCTGAGTGTGCCAGTGCCCTCACTTGGGTATCCTCCAAAGCTCCACGTGTTCCTGACCATGAGGAGAGCAGCAGTGACCAGGACTATCCTTTAGAGACCCTGCACACAGTTTGGTTCTGCCTGGCAGCTGCTTGCCCACTGAGTCTTTTATTGGGCAGTCAAGCTTCGTCCCTTTCACCTTCAAGTTCTATTCACCCTATTTGACTGGCATATAGGAGGTGAAGATTCAAACTTGCCCAACCAGGAGAACCTAACTCACTCCTACAGGCCATATGCCACACCCCAACTGGTGTAACTTCTTTCTGTGACTCATTGAGGTGTGAACTCACGTTTGTTGTTCTTTGTTGTTTACTTTTCTTCTTTTATGATGATATGAGATGATAAAATGCATACATGACAAAATGAAGTGAAGTGAATGTAGACATTGTTATGTAGTGATATGACACTAGTGACGTCAGAAGGAGTATCATCTCCTTCGAGACCTCTGTTGGCTGTGGACAACTGAAACTGCAGAAAGCAAAACCGAGGAAAGTGAAACCAAGGATAAAGGGGGAGTACTATACTAAAATGCACTTGAGGAACCAGAATAAAGAAAGATATACAGGATGGAACTCTTCAAAGGTAAAGTCTGTATAAGGATTCAGTTTATAATATTTGTGGTGGAAATTTCTGACCCAAACAGGATGTAATTTAAAAAGGTATTCTTGGAGGACCTAAGATAGCATCATGGTAGGAAGATTGTAAGCCCATCTAGTCCCTTGAATACAACTAGGTAATTATCAAATAATTTTCAATACCCATGAAATTTACTTAAGGACTGATAGAACAAACTCCGCAACTAGAAGAAAGGAAGAGACCACATCAAGGAAAGTAGGAAGTACAAAGATTTGGTTTGGAAGATAAAAGGCTTGTGGGTGCTATGGAGGAGAGGAAGCCATTGTCTTCAAGAATGATGAGAGAGAGAAGAACACATGGAAATATGCAAGGAGATAAAATCTCCAAAGTCATTGGCTGAGAAAAAAAAAGCTGATTTTTGTAATTTCTTGCAACCAGAGGGGCTTGAAGACTGGAGTTTTAAAGGTCAGCCTGCTTGACTGGGATAGGGTGCTTAGTGTGTTGCCTTACTCCTGAACAGAAGGAAGGCAACAATATGAGGGAAAATCATGCAATTGAGGAATTCCAGGGCCACGATGGGCGGTGGGAGATTATTTCCTCTTCTTAGAGTCCCTAAGAGGTAACAATCACTGAGATGACTTTCCAACAACAAGAGTATGTGGGTGCCATTTCTTTCCCCTACCTCTAAGCAGAAACACAAATCCACTTGCCCAGAGGTAATTCAGCCCAACCCTGTATTCCTAGCTTGCTTGCTCCAAGTCCCAAGGCACTGTTCTCTGATGTGACTGCCCTGTTCAGTCAAACCTCCTTAAATCCCAGGGCAGTGAGGCTCTCCTTCAGAAGACCAGTGCAGGCTCCTGCCCAAACCAAGTCCCTAAATTATGCAGTTTTAAAAGTCAGCACACTTGACCAGGATAGAGCCTTGAAGACGTTGCACTGCTCCTGGAGAGAAGGCAGACAAACAACCCAGCAACGGATTTCATGAACACAGCAATCTGAAAAACGTCTGGGACGCACAGAGGGGAGATTATTCCCTGTTCTTAGAGTGCTTCTTTGAAAGAAGCAACCATGGAGACCCCTTTCCAACAACGTTGGTGGGTGGTGCCATTTATCTCCACTACCCCTCAGCATAAACACACAGCCACCCATGGTAAACAGTACAGATTCAACACTGGTTGCCTTACCTGCATATCCTGTGCTCCACTGGTACTTCTCTTCTTGGTCAAGTTTACCTGAGTCTCGGCGCAGTGGGCCTTTTCTTCAGAAGACTAGCAGAAAACCCTGCCCATACCACATCTCCCAACCAGAGAGTACTGCAACACTTGAATTCTAGTGATAATAGCATCAGGTCTTATTTACCAAGTAGTCCAGAACACACTTAGATAAAACTCTACACACTCTGTCCAAGGACCAAAAACTGCCCACTGCAGGTAATAAAGGTTTCTGCAGATGACTGCCTTGAAGGCTATAACATCCAAATCACAGCAGCAGCATACATGCAACACACACAAGAGGCCCCCCTTGAAACACCAGGTACTGAACGGTATCTGACCTCTTCTTCATAGAGCCATTTACCTTAAAAGCAAGAAAGATAACAAATTTTTCTAACACAGAGAAGACAGAGATTTAGACAAAAAAAAAAAAAAACCTAGATGGAAGAATTCATCACAAATGAAAGAACAAGGTTAAGATTATGGCCAGAGATCTAAGCAAAACTGACATAAGTAATATGCATGATGAAGCTTTTAAAGCAGCAATAATAAGGATAGTCACTGGGAAAATAATTAAAGATCAGGCAGGCTCTTACTGCAGAGATAAAACAGTTAAAAACCTATCAGACAGAAATGGAAATTCTATTCAAAACAGACAGGATACAATGAACACAAGGATGGGAGAACAAAAGAACTATTAAGTGACATAGAAGATAAAATAATGGAAAAGAAGAAGCTGAACAAAAGTGAGAAAGAAGAATTATGGAATGTTAAAATAGATGTAGAGAACTCAGTGACTCCATTAAATGTAATAATATTTGTATTATAGAAGTCACAGAAGAAAAGACGAAATGGGGCAGAAAATATTTTTGAAAAAAATAATATAGCTAAAAACTTCCTTAATCTGGGGAGGGAGATACCCCAATCCAGGAGGCACAGAAAACTCCTTTGAAAATAAAAAAAAAAAAATCAAGCCAACATTAGGACATATTGAAATTACATTTGCAAAATACAGCAATAAAGGAAAACATCCCCAAATCAGCAAGACAAAGAATTCCCAAATATACAAAGGAAGATCCATAACGCTAGCTGAAGACCTCTCCACAGAAACTTGGCAAGCCAGAAAGGAGTAGCATGTTATATTCAACGTACTGAATGAGAAAAATATGCAACCAAGAATACTCTATCCAGTGAGGCTAACATTCAGCCTAAGAGGAGGGATACAGAGTTTCCCAAACACAATCTAAAGGAGTTTGTGACAACTAAACCAGCCCTTCAAGAAATATTCAATGGGACTCTGAGTGGAAAGGAAAGACCAAAAGTGAAAAAGACAAGAAAGGAACAGAGAAAATAAGTAATAAAATGGCACCAAATACATATATATCAGTAATTACTATTAATGTAAATGGATTACATGCTTCAATCAGAAGACATAAGGTAATAAAATGGATAAAAAATAAGACCTGTCTAATTGCTACATATAAGAGATTCATTGTAGACCTAAAGACAACTAGAAATGGAAAGTAAGGGGATGGAGGAAATATTTATCATGCAAATGGATGTCAAAGAAAGTGGAGTAGCACTATATAAATATATAAAACAATAAAAAACTAAGGAACCCATTAATAATAACACAACAATAGTAGGGTACTTTAACATCTTACATTCATCAATGGACAAATCATCTAAGCAGAAAATCAACAAGGAAACAGTGGCTTTGAATGACACACACTGGAGCAGATGAACTTAACAAATACATTCAGAGCATTCCATCCTAAACCAACAGACTACACATTCTTTTCAAGTGCATAAGGGACATTCTTGAGAATAGATCACACACTAGGTCACAAATAAGGTCTCATCAAGTACAAAAATACTGAGATCATATGTGCCTTTTTTCTATGTTGTTTTTTGTTTTTGAGATGGGGGAAGGGCACAGGAGAAGGAGTAAGAGAATCTTAAGCAGGTTTCATGCCCAGCACAGAGCCCAATGTGGGGCTTAATCTCACAGCTGTGAGATCACAACCTGAGCTGAAATCAAGAGTCGGACACTCAATCAGCTGAGCCACCCAGGGATCCAACCATGTATATTTGCTGATCACAACACTATGAAACTTGAAGTCAAACATAAGAAAAAATTAGGAAGACCACAAATACATGGAAGTCAAACAACATGCTACTAAACAATGAATATGAATAGGTCAGCCCAAAAAAATTTTTTTTAAAGTGATAAAAAAAAGTACATGAAAACAGATGAAAATGTAAACATGATGGACAAAACCCTTTGGGATACAATAAAAGCCATCATAAGAGGGAAGTATAGAGCAATACTGACCTATCTCAAGAAGCAAGAGAGGCACCTGCATAACTCAGTAGTTTAAGCGCCTGACTCTTGATCATGACTCAGGTCATGATCTCACAGTTCGTGAGTTTGAGCCCTGTATTGGTCTTTGCAATGACAGTACAGAGCCTGCTTGAGATTCTCTCTCTCTGTCTCTCTCTGTCTCTGTGTCTCTCTCTGTCTCTCTCTCTCTCTCTTTGCCCCTTTCATGTTTGTTTTCTCTCTCTCAAAATAAAGAAATAAACTTAAAATTTTTTAAAAGAATTAGAAAAATCTCTAAAAATGACTTACACTTACACCAAGAGGAAATAGAAAAGAAAAGGATCCTAAATCTAGTAGAAAAGGGGAAATAATAAATATTAGTGCAGAAATAAATTATGTTGAAACTAGAAAAAAAAGAATAGAACAGATCAATAAAAGCAGGAGCTGGTTCCTTGAAAAAAAATGATACAATTGATAAACCTCTAGCCAGACTTATCAAAAAGTAAATAGAAAGGATTCAAATAACTAAAATCACGAGTGGGAGGAGAAATAACAACCAACACTGCAGAAATACAATGACAAGAGAATATTATGAAAAACTTTATGTCAACAAATTGGACAATCAGGAAGAAATGCATAAATTCTTAGAAACATACAAATTACCAAAACTGAAACAAGAATAAATAGAAAACTTGAACAGATGAATAACCAGCAAAGCAATCAAATCAGTTAATTAAAAAAAAATCTCCCAACAAAGTCCAAGGCCAGATGGCTTTGTGGTTAAATTATACCAAACATTTAAAGAAGAGTTAATACCTATTTATCTCAAGCTATTCAAAAACAGAATTGGAAGGAAATATTCCTAATTCATTCAATGAGGCCAGCGTTATCCAGATACCAAAACCGTACAAAGACTCCACTAAAAAATAGAACTGTACACCAATATACCTGATGAACATAGATACAGAATTTCTTAATAAAATGCTAGCAAGTTGAATACAGCTATGCATTAAAAGAATCATTCACCACAATTAGGATTAATTCTGGTGCTACAAGGGTAGTTTGATATATTCACAAAGCAATCAACATGATACACCACATTAATAAAAGAAAACGTAAAAGCCATGTGTTCCTTTTAATAGATGCCAAAAAAGCTCTTGATAAAGTACATCCACTAATGGTTAAAAAACAAAACAAACCCAGAAAACAACAACAACAAAAAACTAAAAAATAAATTCAGCAAAATTGGACTGGAGAGAATATACCTCAACATGATAAAAACTCACAACTAGTATCATTCTCAGTGGTGAAAAATGAGAGGTTTTTTTTCTATGGTCAGAAATAAAATGGATGTCCACTTTTATCACTGATATTTCATATTATAATTGAAGACCTACCTTCAGCAATCAGAGAGCACAAAGAAATAAAAAATCATCCGAATAAGCAAATAGGAAATCCAACTTGTCCTATGTGTAGATGACATATACCCTATATAGGTAACCCCAAAGCCTTCGCCATAAAATTTATAGAACTGATACCCAAATTTAGTAAAGTTTCAAAATGTAAAATCAACATACATAAATCTGTTACATTTCTATACACCAATAACTGAGAAGCAGAAAGAGGAATCAAGTAATCAATCCCATTTACAACTGCAACAAAAACTGTAAGATATCTAGGAGTAAACCTAACCAGTTATAAAATCTGTACTCTGAAAACTATTGAACACAGATGAAAGAAATTGAAGATTATGCAAAGAAATGGAAAAACATTCCATGCTCATGGATTGAGAAATAAAATGTAGTTAAAATGTCTTTAGACATTCTATAGAAATCTATGCATTTAGTGCAATCCATATCAAAACATCACCAGTGTTTTCCACAGAGCTGGAACAAACAGTCCTACAATACGTATGGTACCACAAAAGATCCTGAGTATCCAAATATATCTTGAAAAAGAAAAGCAAAGCTGGATGCCTCACAGTTTTGGACTTCAATTTATATGACAAAGCTGCAGTCATGAGCACATTATGGTACTGGCACAAAAACAGAGACATAGATCAATGAGACAGAATAAAAAACCCATAAATGGACCCAAAACTATATGGTCAATTATTCTTCAACAAAGCAGGAAAGAATATCCAATGGGAAGAAGATAGTCTCTTCAACAATTAGTGTTGGGAAAACTGGACAGCTACATGCAAAGAATGAAACTGGACTACTTTCTTACACCATAAACAAAAATAAATTCCAAAGTGATTAAAGATCTTAATGTGCTATAGGAAGCCACTAAAATCCTAGAAGAGAACTTAGGCCATAAACCTCTTTGACTTTTTTTTACTTTGAATGGAAGAAGATATTTGCAAATGACATATCTGATAATGAGCTGGTATCCAAAATACAGAAAGAATGTATAAATTTCAACATCCCCAAACCAAATAATCCAGTTAATAAATAGGCAGAAGACATGAATAGGCATTTTTTTTCTTTTTTGTAAGGTTTATTTATTTTTGAGAGAAAGACAGAGTACGAGCAAGGGAGGGGAAGAGAGAGATGGAGACACAGAATCCAAAACAGGCTCCACAATGTCAGTGCAAAGCCTGATTCAGTGCACGAACTCATAAGACGTGAGATCATGACCTGAGCTGAAGTCAGACACTTAACTCACTGAACCACCCAAGCCAATAGACACCTGAAAAGATGTTCAACATCACTCATCACCAAGGAAATACAAATCAAAACTACAAAGAGTCAGTACATACATACATCAGACGGAATGACTAAAATTAACAAGGCAAGAAATAACAGGTGTTGGCAAATATGTGGAGAAAGGGGAACCCTCTTGCTCTTGGTGGGAATGCAAACTGGTGCATTGACTTTGGAAAACAGTATGGAGTTTCCTCAAAAATTCCAAATAGATCTACACTATGATCCAGCAGTTGCACTAGTAGGGTTTTCCCAAAAAGATACAGAAATGCTACCTCGAAGTGATACGTGCACCCTGATGTTTATAGCACCATTAAAAATTGCCAAATTATAGAAAAAGCCCAAATGCCCATTGAATGATGAAATGGATAAAGAAGATTCAATGTATATATGTACAATGCAATATTACCCAGGCATAAAAGTAAATGAAATCTTGCAGTTTGCAATGACATGGATGAAGCTAAAGAGTATTATGTTAAGTGAAATAACCAGTCAGAGGAAGACAAATACCATGATTTCACTCATATGTGGAATTTAAGAAACAAAATATATGAACATGGTGGTGGGGAGAGACAAAAGCCAAGAAACAGATTCTTAGCTATAGAGAACAAACTGATAATTAACAGAGGGAAGGAGGGCAGGAAGGATGAGTAACATAGGTGATGGGTATTAAGGAGGGCAATTGTGATGAGCACTGGATGTTGTATGTCAGTCTTGAATCGCAAAATTCTACATCTGAAACTAATATTACACTATGTTGACTAACTGGAACTAAAATAAAAACGTGGAATAAAAAGTAAAAAAAATTAAGATGTAAAAATATATTCTTGTGCCCCTTATAGTCTTCTTGTTAACACCTTGTAATTCCTGACCTTAGCCCATATAAAAGATGTGATATTTTTGTTAAAAACTGTTCACAATTAAAGGCTTTTTTTTTGCCAGAAATCACAGCTACAAAACAATATTAACAGATGACACTATTCCTGTGGAAACCTTAAAAGCATATTTTCCCACTGGAGAGGATTCCTGAATTCAGAATGGTATGATGAAAAAATTTCAGCTCAAGATTATGAATAGTATTTTTGTATTGCTGTATAACCTAAAGTGCATTTTTCAATTTTAAGATATGCTAACCAGAGTTTTCTCAAACCCAGTATGCCAGAAAAATGGGTTCTGTTATTTTTCACTTATTCTTACAATAAGTGAAATAATTCCTTTTTTGTTTTTTATTCATCCATCATTCATTATTTACTTTTACATCTACCATCTAGGAGCCTGTAATATGCTAACTGCATTGTCAATATTCAAAAGGAGGATATATTACAATATCTTGGATTTCCTAAACTTATTTGTATACAGAATAATCTTTATAATATATGTTATAGGACTATTGTTCTGCTACACACCCACAATTTTGAGGGAAAAAAGAACAGAAAATACAATTACTTGATATTGTCCTACTCCTCACTTTCTTTCATCTCAAATCCTAGCCACCAGCAACTCTTGTTTTGATTGTCAGAATATATCTTGATTGTGACCCTTTCTGATCACCTTTCCATGCGCTGACCCCAGCTACTATCCTATGTGGTCCAGTCACCCCAGATTACTCTTCCCTCGGGTATCTTCATAGCTTTATTCATCATTTGCTCGAAACTTTTATTCAAATATCATCTTCTCAGACCATATAACCTGGAAAATATTTCTCTTTCTGTCTTTCTCTGCACTTTGTTTATTTATTTAGTTAGTTATAGTTTATGGTTTTATTAACACAAATACATGCACATAAGCTGTCTATTAACTTTCTTCCTATGTGCAACCTGGCATTGGATTGCTGACTCTGATGGCAAGCAGGGGTGCTCTTTCCTTAATGGCTTTGTGGTCTTGAAGGAGACATTGTGAGAAATCTCTGCAAAATAAGATTTTTTGCACATAGCAGCATTTCAAGCTCCTGGTATTATAGACTAGGAACTTCCATCAGCCACTGGATAGCATGTGCTTTGCTTTCCTGTTTCTGGCATAAATAATATTGAGCATCAAGATCTGGTCCTTGAATCTTTTACACACCATGTTGTCATTGCCTCAGGGTTTCTACCAGTTGTGCTTAATTTTATCTATTGGTCTGACTGGTGATGGATTAATATCTTCGCAGTCATGGTGCTGAGTAGGAGATGGCTGCCACTTCCGGAGGCCGTGCTGAGGAAGACAGAGGCTGCATACTTTACTTTTAAACATAGTACTTATGACTATGCAACACACTATTTTCCTTGCCTATTAATCTTGTTATTGCCATTCTCCTCCTACTAGAACATAAATTCTGTGATGGGTAAGGCTTTGTCCTATTTCTTGCTATACTCCATCATCTAGAAGTATGCCAGGACATCATAGGAGATAAATATATATTTGTTGAATAAGTGAATGAGGTAGCTGATGTTTCGTATGCTAACAATAAGAGAACATGTGTATCATGGTATCTTGCAAGGAGCATTGGCTTTGTAGTTAGCCAGATAGGGATTTCTTTACTGGTTCTGCCACTTATTTGCTGTGAGACTTTGAAAATTTTACTCCCTAGCTCTGTGCCTCAGCTCTATTATCATTCATTGGAGTATAATACATTTCACTTAGACTTATTGTAATTCTTCAGCAGTGTATTAAATTATATATGCTTTGTAACAAGTATGATATCAAATTATGAAAAGGTATTTCAAGTATCTAGCAGAAGTCTCAGTACAAGTTCTCGATAATTACTGTAATGAATCAATTGTGTCACCTTTTCTTCTCTTTTTCCTCTCTACCCTGTCTTTAGTTCTGGGGGTGTGTTTTCACAGAGCTATTCTTGTTCTATGTTGTAATGTGAAAAACATATTTATGAAATTGTGTTAGGGTGAGTTCTGAAAATATGGGAGAGATTTTTTTTCCTTCTGTATGAATCAAACAGCCCTTAATCAGCTAGGTCATCTCAATCATTGTCTTTCAGGCAACATAGCTAACAGTCTCAGATGGATAATTGCTAACAGAGATAATTAGAAAAGACAGTGTCAGAGAGAATGGGAATCTGGCAAGCATGATGTTATCTATAAACTCCTCCTGTGAAATTTTATTTATTTATTTATTTATTTATTTATTGACAGAATGTGAGCAGGGGAAGGGCAGAGAGACAGAATCCCAAGCAGGCACCACACAGTCAGCACGGAACCCAAGATAAGGCTTGAAAGAACTGGAAGATCATGATCTGAGCTGAAATTAAGAGTTGGATGCTTATGCGACTGAGTTTTCCAGGCCCCCCTATAACCTCCTTCTTTGGAACTGCATTCAAGGTCACATTCTGTGCTACAACAGATAATCAGTTTTATTTTTACAGTCACATTTCATTTTTGATACTTATGCTGTTAGCAGTTTGATCATTCACCCTGTTCATGAGATCTGACTCTGAATGACTTTTAGCCATTTTAAAAAAAACCAAATATTCCCCTCAGAGGATCAAGAACTGCTATCAGTGAGAATACGCATGACAGTGTATCTCAGACTCTCTTTCTAATTCCACTGAGTAATTTCACAAACGATTGTATAGCAGCATTATTGTTAAAATAAGTGTAGTGTTCACTTTGAAGAACACTGGTCACTTGATTATCTAAATTCTGTTATGTTCGTGGAAAAATGTATCTCAAGAGGCCTCAGTCACACTTTGGATACACTGTTATATCCTAACACCCTCAGATATATCTTTATTTTCCTAAGGTCTCTCTGACTTTTCCTCCACACACCAGCTTTATCTATATGACCAAAGCATTGGAATGAAAACCAACAGAGATGATATTTTAAGTCATTTTGCTGGACTTAGAAAATGGCTCCATTTCTGTGATAGTAACCTTTATATGTTGAGATGATTTATAAATCAATTTATGTGTGGAATGACTGATACCACTGCATCTAAACATAATAACATCATCTTCATGTAAATATAGCTCTTCCCCCAGGTGTACCCAATCACTTTTTTCTATTCATCCTGCCCTACTTTTTTTATTGTTTTTAAATTTTTAAATGTTTTTTAATTTTTTTTAGAGACAGAGAGTGACAGCACGAGCAGGGGAGGGTCAGAGAGAGAGGGAGACACAGAATCTGAAGACAGGCTTCAGGCTCTGAGCTAGCTGTCAGTACAGAGCCTGACATAAGATTCGAATCCACAAACTGTGAGATCAAGACCTGAGCTGAAGTTGGACGCTTAACCAACTGAGCCACCCAGGGGTCCTCTTTTTTTTTTTTTAATTGTTATACACATTCTATTTCTTCTCTTGTCATCATGTACTAAGTTTTAACTCCATAATTTTCTGAGACATCTTGTATATTGGGTGTTGATTGGAGGATGATCACAAGTGAAGATATTTTTGTTACTGAGGAATAGTAACTGGAAACAAGAAAAAGAAGATAGAGTTTGGCCTTTTCTGTCCATCTCTCTTTTTTCTTAACAGAAGAAAATACATTATAGGGAATATGCACAGAAATGAAATTCTGAAGACAATGAGGCAACATGAAGCTTATATGAGCTCAAAACAAGGTAGAGACTTGAAGACACAAAGGGGAGAAAATTTAGCAAGAAGGCGAAAGAATGTTTGGAAAAACAAGATTGTTCTATTTATGAAGAGGAATTCCTTCAGTAAAGGAGGTCTCTGTTAATATTTCTTTTCTTGTTGCAGGCTTTCCTTTCCAATGTAAATTTAAGGAGTTATGGGGGAGGCACAGTGCCTTTCCTGCCTCTGCTGTTTTTTTTTAATCACTTTTAATTTGAAATAATTTTTATGCCAAAGTGGTACACTTTAGGACACCTTCCTAGTACCCCTACAGTTTCCTTTCTGGAACCTCCTTGGAAGTTTCTTATGTTGAAAATTGAGCTGACAGATTGTTTCCTCTCATTGAACCACTCTTAGCCCTGACAATAAGTTAATTCAGTTAAATTCATTTCAGGAGGTGATGATGTAGATGTGTTTTCAAAGTTAGGCCTATGGTTTAATAAATCAGGTATTAAACAAGAGGCATTTCTATGAACACAAAAGAAAAACAATGGTTAATGATTAGGTCATAATATAAATTCGTTTATGGGTCCTGAGGATAGCCAGTGTGGATTTCTAGATTTCAAGCTTAAAACATCTTCAGATACAGTAACAGCTGGAAGTCTGACAAATTTTCCTAGGTTGTAGCTCAAATATCTCAAAAGTTTTGAATGTCCCATATAGAAGCAGGCATGAGGATGGCCTATACATAAACTATTGTGGTGATTACTCTGAAGTTTTACATCAAGTTGTTCATATTTAGTTTTCAAGACTTAGGGAATAAAGGACAGTTTTCCTTGGCAGAATTTAATTTCTTTTTAAGTGTTGCTTCTTTTTGTGCTAAAGTGGAAGGTTAAAAGCAGAACTATCTCTTTTACTCCAGAATCATACAACCTGATCTTCCAGACCCCTTATGCTCCAAAGTTTATCTTTGTTATGTACTATAAACCAAGACAGACTTACTTTGAAACTAAGGAAACTTATAGGGCTCTTTACTTCCATTGGCTCTTCCAAGATCCTCTACTTAATTTTGTACTTACTTTTTTAAATTTTGTATTATTTTCCTTAAACCACCACCCTCAAACTGTATAGGGGTTAACCCCTAAAAAAAATTCCTGAATCCACTCTTGATGGTTTCTTCTGTCTTTTTTACTCATTTCCTTTTGCAGATCTGTTCGAACCATTGTAATGCTTCTGTTGCCATTACTTCTGTCGTTAATCTCTTTTCAGGGGAAGGTGAAAGCCAAACCCTAACTGATATATGGGTCCTCCAATGGCTTCGTTTACTCTACTCAATGTAAGTTAATCCTAGGGAGTGGAGAAGACAAAATTATTGGTTGTATCTTGAAGAAATATGGGAAAAGTTAGATACACTTGATTTCTACTAAGGCATTTACTAGTTTGATGTTAACATTTCTGACCCTCAGTTTTCTCATTTAAAAAATGGAAGTAATAATGTTTACTTCTCACATTTGCTCTGAGGATTAAACCAGAAAATCTAAGTGAAAACACCTTATTCTCTCAAGTTCCTGGAACTTGGCATCAACACATTTAAATTCCATTTCCTTTTCTTTCAGCTGCCATCAGGACATGGTAAAAAAAAAAAACCTTTATTATGTAGAAAAAATATTTCCCATCTTTAGTTTTGGAACATTTTCTGACCTGCAAGCACTAGAAAAAAGCATGCCATTAGACTGAAAAAGCAAGTGAGCCCTCAGAGAGGCACAGAAGGATGGAACTGTTGCTTTATTTGAAAGAGTGGCAGTGGACAGAAAAGACAGTTTCTGTGGACAGTGAAGGTGGACAGAGAGTGGCAGCATCCCTGTGAACCACTTGATGAAAAGGCAAAATGTGACCTGACACCCAGAAACTTCTACCCCCTTATTTGAGCTGATACCCTTAAACTTACACTCCCTTAAAGTGGAATATGTATAGCATTCCTCAGGCACTCATGACTGCCTAAGAACAAATGCAGGGAAGAAAAAAATGATCAACTGGTAAAGATTGATGTATGCTGGGCATGAATCTCCAGTATAGTTTGTAACTGTTGTAATGATTTACAAGAAAAGCACAATCTTAATAATAGTCAGATCTCCAGGAATATAAAGACTAACATCACCTTCACCTCCATAGAATAGAAAACCCTATATAATCAGTCACTCCTCACAATCTCAATGCAGCTCTTTCTGCTCATGGGTCCTGTCCCTGTGTTATAACAAAAAACACCTTTTTATACTGAAAATGTCTCAAGAATCCCTTCTTGATTGTTGCACTCAAGGATCCTACATCATATCTATCTTCATGTTCTAGAGTCTGTTCAGTTATGATATGAGAGTGTACAACCTTCTCGTCCCCAGTGCACTAAGTTTCTTTCACCCCTTTCTGTATTGCTTCTTGTATTTATAGAATAAACATTTGGTCTCAAAATGAATCTTCATCAGGGGCAGAGGAGTGGCATAGATTTTAATTTATTTAATAGATAACTTTTACGATGTGTTCCTTCAATGATAGGTACCAAAGGCACAGGAGAGTCAAGGATGCTGCAGTAAAGGTACTGAGTCCAGATGCTTGAGTTCTGTCTTTTATGAGTATTTTTCTGTCAAGGTATTTGGTTGTTTTGAAAAAAGTATTAACGTCATTGTTTATTGGCATATTTGTAACATTAGGACTTCAAAGGTTATATAATTTATTGACTTAAAAGCTAAGGAAATTAACCACCTTATTATGCCTACTAGGATTTAACCTTATATAATAGAGCAAATTTGTTATAAATAATATCTGGTAGATATATTGCATCTGTAATATTGCTGGGAATTTTTTTATTCCCAAGTTATGTGGACATTTGTCTATTATACACATTATTTATGCAGAAATATAATGGAAAGAACATCAGGCTGGAGGTGAGACAACCCTGTGATCTAATTCAAGCTCTGTATAATCACTCTGGCTTTTAGGTGAGTGATTTCATTTTGCACTGCAAATGATATAGCTGCAAACCATGAAGCTGATTAACTCTCTGTCCCTAGGTTTTGTTGTGAAGAAAAATGAGGTAGTATATGTGCAAGCTTTTAAGTTCAGAGGAAGATAGACAAACCGATCATACTAACTTCTCACATTAACATAATGATTTAAGCATATGGCTGAGGTGTTTGATATTCGAGATAAAAGAAAATGTAAAAAAATGACCAGTTAGCATGTGAAAATTCTGAATGAAGCTAAATTAACACTTACCTGGACAGTATTAATATAGACCTTCAAAAATTATAATTTAATATTATACTCACCTTTTATTGAGGATATATTTTTACAACACCCAGTGGAAAAATTCTTCTATAAGAACACTGCCTCTTAAGTTCAATATTTCTTATATAGAGAGCTTCATAAAAAATTCCTTTAATCATTTAGTTTCAAGCAAAAGCAAAAAAAAAGTGTATCCAGATACACCAGTATATTTAATCAAACCATAGCCACTATATAATTAATCATATTTCTAACTATGCCTTGACTGTCAGAAAACTGACAGTTAAATATAATGATAATTACAGTAACTATCTTCAATGTAGTTTTCTCATACAATGATCATCTTTCTTCAACTTTACTTTTTATTCTTTATTTTTATTTATTTTTATATTTATAAATTTATAATAGTTTATTGTCACATTGTTTTCCATATAACACCGAGTGCTTCTCCCCACAAGTGCTCCCCTCCATGACCATCAACCCCTTCCCCTCTCCTCTCCCCCTTCAGTCCTCGGTTCCTTTTCAGTATTCAATAGTCTCTCATGATTTGTGTCCCTCACTCTCCCCAGCTCTCTTTCCCCCTTCCACTCT
>NC_043717.1:63444151-63469651 GCF_006229205.1 Suricata suricatta | reverse complement strand
TATAATATATATATATATATATACACCACATCTTCTTGATCCATTTATCAAATAATAGACATTTAGACTCTCTCCATGATTTGGCTAGTGCTGACAGTGCTGCTATGAACATTGGGGTACATGTGTCCCTCTGCATCAACACTTCTGTATCCCTTGGGTAAATCCCTAGCAGTGCTATTGCTGGGTCATAAGGGAGTTCTACTGGTAGGTTTTTGAGGAATCTCCACACTGTTTTAAGAGCGCTGCACCAGTTTACATTCCCACCAAGAGTGTAGGAGGGTGCCTGACTCTCCACACCCTTGCCAGCATCTATAGTCTCTTGATTTGTTCAATTTAGCCACTCTGACTGACATGAGGTGGTATCTCAGTGTGGTTTTGATTTGTGTTTTCCTGATTATGAGTGATGTTGAGCATCATTTCATGTGCCTGTAGGCCATCTGGATGTCCTCTTTGGAGAAGTGTCTGTTCAGGTCTTCTGCCCATTTCCTCATAGGGTTATTTGTTTTTTGGGTGTGGAATTTGGTGAGTTCCTGGTAGATTTTGGATACTAGCCCTTTATCTGTTATGTCATTTGCAACTGTCTTTTCCCATTCTGTCAGTTGACTATTAGTTTTCTTGATTATTTCCTTTGCAGTGCAGAAGCTTTTTATCTTAATGAGGTCCCAATAGTTCATTTTGGCTTTCATTTCCTTTGCCTTTTGGGATGTGTCTAGTAGGAAATTGCTGCGATTGAGGTCAAGGAGGTTGTTTCCTACTTTCTCCTCGAGGGTTTCCTGTCTCACATTCAGGTCCTTCAGCCATTTTGAGTTTATTTTTGAATACAGTGTAAGAAAGTGGTCTAGTTTCAGTCTTCTGCATATTGCTATCCAGTTCTCCCAGCACCACCTGCTAAGGAGGCAGTCTTTTTTCCATTGGATACTCTTTTCTGCATTGTCAAAATTTAATTGGCCATACATTTGTGGACCGAGTTCTCGGCTTTCTATTCTATTCCATTGGTCTATGTGTCTGTTGTGCCAATACCATACTGTCTTGATGATGACAGCTTTGTAGTAGAGGCTAAAGTCTGGGATTGTGATGTCTCCTGTTTTGGTTTTCTTCTCCAATAGTGCTTTGGCTTTTCAGGGTCTTTTGTGGTTCCATACGAATTTGAGGACAGCTTGTTCTAACTTTGAGAACACTGGTGCAATTTTGATGGGGATTGCATTGAATGTGTAGACTGCTTTGGGTAATAACATTTTCACAACATTTATTCTTCCAACCCATAAACATGGAAAGTTTTTCCATTCCTTGGCGTCTTCTTCAATTTCATTCATAAGTTTTCTATACTTTTCATCATATAGGTCTTTTACATCCTTCGTTATGTTTACACCTAGGTATTTTATGGTTTTTTGTGCAATTGTGAATGGGATCAGTTTCTTAGTTTCTCTTTCTGCTGCTTCATTACTAGTGTATAGGAATGCAACCAATTTTTGTACATTGATTTTATACCCTGCAACTTTACTGAATTCGTGAATCAGTTCTAGAACGCTTTTGGTGGAGTCAATCAAGCTTTCCTTGAAGAGTTTCATGTCATCTGCAAAAAGTGAAAGTTTGACTTCTTCTGTGCCAGTTCTGATGCCTTTATTTCCTTTTGTGTGTGTGTGAATGCTGATTCTAGGACTTCCAGCACTATGATAAACGACAGTGAAAAGAGCAGACACCCTTGTGATGTTTCTGATCTCAGGGAGAACACTCTCAGTTTTTCCCCATTGAGGATGATATTAGCTGTAGGCTTTTCAGAAACTGCTTTTATTATGCTTAGGCAAGTTCCTTCTATTCTGACTTACTCAAGGGTTTTTATTAAGAAAGGGTGCTGTATTTTGTCAAATGCTTTTTCTGCATCTATTGAGAAGATCATATAGTTTTTATCTTTTCTTTTGTTATTGTGATGTATCACATTGATGGATTTGCGAATATTGAAACCAGCCCTGTAACCCAGGTATGAATTCCACTTGATCATGATGGGTAATTTTCTTGTATGCTGTTGAGCTCGAATTGCCAGGGTCTTGCTGAGTATTTTTGCATCTGTATTCACGAAAGATGTTGATTTGTAGTCTCTTTTTTTGCTGGGTCTCTGTCTGATTTGGGTATCAAGGTGATGCTGGCTTTGTAGAATAAGTGTGGAACTTTTCCTTCTATTTCTATTTTTTGGAATAGTTTGAGAATAGTGGATTTTAGCTCTGCTTTATATATCTGGTAGAATTCCCCTGGGAATCCTTCTGGCCCTGGGCTTTTATTCAATGGGAGACTTTTGATAACAGATTCAATTTCTTCACTGGGTATCAGTCTATTCATGCTTTTTGTCTCTTCCTTTTGAATTTTGGTATTGCATGTGCATTTAGGAATTTGTCCATTTCTTATAGGTTGTCCAATTTGTTGGCATATAATTTTTCATAGTAATCTCTGATGATTGCTTGTAGAAATACAATCTAAGGGATTGGTTGTAATAGATCCTTTTTCATTCATGATTTTGTCTATCTGGGTGCTTTCTCTTTTCTTTCTAAGGAGCCTGTTTAGAAGTTTATCAATTTTGTTTATTTTTTCAAAGAACTAACTCCTGTTTTCATTGATCTGCTCGACTGATTTTTTGGATTCTATATTATTTATTTCTGTCCTGATCTATTCTTCTGCTTGGTTTGGGGCGCTCTTGCTGCTCCCCTTCTAGTTGCATTAGGTGCTCTGTTAGATTTTGAATCTGTGGTTTTTCTAGTTTGTTGAAATAGGACTGGATTGCAATATACTTTCCTCTTAGGACTGCCTTGGCTGTACCCCAGCGATTTTGGATTGTTGTATTTTCATTTTGATTTGTTTCTATATATTTTTAAATTTCTTTTCTAATTGCATGATTGGCCCAATCATTCTTTAGTAAGGTGGTTTTTAACCTACACATTTTTGGAGGTTTTCCAGAATTTTTCCTGAGGTTGATTTTAAATTTCATAGCAGTGTGATCTGAAAGTGGGCATGGTATGATCTCAAGTCGTTTATAATTATGGAGGGCTGCTTTATGCCCCAGTATGTGATCTATCTTGGGGAATGTGCCATGTGCACATGAAAAGAAGGTGAATTTCCTAACTTCAAGAAGCAGAGTTCTAAATATATATATCAATTCCATCTGTTACAATGTGTCATTCAGGTCCATTGTTTCTTTAGTGATTTTTGTCTCGTTGATCTATCCATTGCTGTCAATGGGGTATTAAAGTCCCCTGAAATTAGCACCTTCTTATCAATGAGATTGTTTCTGTCTGTGATTAATTGTTTTATGTATTTGGGCGCTCCCGAATTTGGCACATAGATGTTTATAATTGTTTGCTTTTCCTGATGGAGATACCCTTTAATTATTATATCATGTCCTTCTACATCTTTTGTTACTGCCTTTACTTTAAAGTCCAGTTTCTTACTGCTACTTTTTTTATTGGCTTCCTGTCACATGATAGATATTTTTACATCCTTTTACTTTCAACCTAAAGTTATCTTCAGGTCTAAAATGAGTCTCTTGTAGATAACAAATCGATGGATTTTGTTTTTTTATCCATTCTGCTACCCTGTGTCATTTGTTTGGAGCATTCAGTCCATTTATCTTCAGTGTTATTATGGTAAAATAAGGGTTTAGATAATTGTATTCTTGTTCTCAATAGAATTCATGTTTATAGTGGTGTCTCTGGCACTTTTTAGTCTTTGCAACATTTCCTTTATATTGTTCCTCTTAGGATTTCTTGTAGGGCTGGTTTGGTGGTCATAAATTCTCTCTATTTTTGGTTTATTTGGGAACACCTTTATTTCTCCTTCTATGTTGAATGACAGGCTTGCTGGATAAAGGAATCTTGGCTGCATGCATTTTCTGTTCATCACACTGAAGATTTCCTGCCATTCCTTCCTGGCCTGCCAAGTTTCATTAGATAGGCCTGTAACCACTCTGATAGGTTTCCCTTTGTATGTTAAGGCCCTATAATCCCTATCTACTTTCAGAATTCTTTCTTTATCTTTTTATCTTGCCAGTTTCACTATGATATGTAGTGCTAAAGGTCAATTCAAATTACTTCTTAAGGGGGGAGTCTTGTGCCTCTTGAATTTGAATGTCTATCTCTTTCCTCAGATTCGGGAAATTCTCCGTTGTAATTTGGTCTAGTACGCTTTCTGGATCTCTCTCTCTTTCTTCCTCTTCAGGCATTCTTATGATACGGATGTTGTTCCGTTTGATATATCTCTCATGTCTCGAATTCTCCTTTCCTGCTCCTGGATCAATTTCTCTCTCTCTCTCTCTCTCTTTTGGCTTCCTCTTTTGCCCTAACTGTGTCTCATAATTCACCTATTCTTCTCTCTGTCTCTTCAATCTGTGAGGTGGTGGCCTCCATTTTATTATTCACCTCATTTATAGCCAATTTAACTCTCCACACCTATTTTAAAAGTCCCTAGTCACTGTATCAGTAGTTTCTCTGATGCTTTTTTCAAGCCCAGCGATTAATTTTATGACAAGTGTTTTAAATTTTTGCTCAGTTATGTTGTTTATATCTTTTTTGAGTAGTTCTGTGACTGTGACTTCTTCCTGGAGTTTCTTCAGAGGACAGTTCTTTCATTTTGTCATTTTGGCTAGTTTTCTATCTCTTATCAGTTTTAAAAAGCTCGTTGTGTAGGAAATGGATGATTAAGTCTTTGGTGTTGTAAAAGCAACTTCATTTAAACATAACCACCACCACCACCACCACCAAAAAAAGAAGAGGAAAAAAATACGTAAAGAAAATAATAAGGGAAAAACCCAAGACACACTTCCTATGGGGCGGGGGAAAAAAAAACAGCATGTAATTTCTGTCCCTGACGGAATGTATTAAATAAGCAAACACCCCCAACAAGCAAAACAAGTAGTACAATGTAAAAATATTAAAAAAAGAAAACCCTCTCACATGCATAAATGAAAGATTGCACACGAAGAACTCACATCTTTTCAAGCTTCAATAGTAAATATTCTGCTACTATGTATTAAATACTGCATGGTTTGCCCAAGCTAAGATGAAGCCACATCATGAATCAATAAGCATTTTGAATTTTCTTTCATTATCTATTCAAAGTCATGCCTACTGCAGCTCTAAACATTTCATTAAATCCAATTATACAGAAAACACTCCCCAAATAAACTTAGATTGTATTGCAGTTTAAAAGATAGCTACTTTTTTGCATGGACCTCAAGTATATTGTAGTATAGAGGTAGAATTTAAGGAAAGGTATTAAACAGGCTGTGTTTTAGCTTATGGGCAAGTAATAAATTGTATCATTTATCTTGAATGTATCATAGATAAGCTGCTATATAATGATTGCCACTTCAGATAGCTGCAAAATTAGGTGATTAACTAGTTGTTACTTAACCTTCTCATTTCTGTATAAGTCTAATTACATGAAATAGAAGTTGGGGTTTTTATTTTTTAGTTTGCTTTTCTGTTTGGAGTGTCATTGTAACTACTGTATTATAAATGATGGAATATAATTGCATATGTTAAAAAAAAGTGTACATGGAATTGTGGATCAGTGTAGTGACAGATTGTGCTGGGTGGCTCATTAGGAACTTAAGTGATATTCTAAACTTGCAGTCTGATTGGGGAAATAAACTTTCCGAATTAGAAAAAATAAAATAAAAACCTCGTTGTTTACTGGGCACCTGTTGTAATTGCTCTGTTAAAGGAGGCTTATTGACTGTCCAGGTCTTGTCATTTCAGGAAATGTTTTTTTAATGATGTCTCTCAGTTTTTCGTGTTTTGCCTTTGATTATTTCACTACTCAGAGATATTTGGGACTCTCCATAATGCATACTTTGGCTTCTTTTTGGGGAAGCCCAGAATAGGAAAACAGAGAAACACACAGGGAAAAGAAGCATGGAAACCCACTGACAAATCAAACAAACAAACAAACTAAAAAAGGGAAAGGAAGAAAAGAAAAGGGAGAGGAAAGAGAATAAAGAAGAGAAGAAAAAATAAGGGGGGCAGAGACAACAAAGACAGTATACGGTCTAAAAGGGCATAACCTGTTGAAGGGAGAAGTAAGGGTAGATAAGGGAGAATATATCTGGATGGCAAGAGAAAAAAAAGTGGGAGAAAGGAAAATATAGAGTAAAAATAAAAATAAAATTTGTAAAATTAGAAAAGGTAATAATAATAAATAAATAAGTACAAAAAAAAGCAGCAGCTCCCCTTTGTGGATAGGCATGGTTTCATGTAGATAAGTCTCCAGGGCTGCTATCAGAGGGTGCCTTGGTAGTTGTGGAGAGTTAAATGGTGGTGCCCCAAGCTCTGCTGGAACTAAGCACTGCAGGCCACTCTTATGAGTCCAATCTCCTGGTGCAGCAGCTGAGCCAAGGTGTATTTCCCGGGCCCTCCTCCCTTCAAAATCCTAGTCCATGCACTTTTATGCTACCACAGATGAGATGAACTCACTTTGGCTGCTGGACTCTTAGTTTAAATCTCATAGCGGGAGGGAGCAGTATCTCTTGGCGCCAGCTGTGATTTGTGCTGTCACTGCCTGAAGTGCGGGGCATTGCCGGAAATGGGGTGTGTGCTCCCTCAGCCAGAACATGTGCCCCTGCTGCTGCCAACTCCCTACCGGAATTGCGTAGGTGTGGGGGCTCTTTTTTCCCTGTTGGTACCCGGGATTCAGGGTTCCCATGTCCAATTCCGGAGGTGAAAAGTGCAGTGGAAATGAGGTGTCTGCTCTCGCTCCCACAGTTGAGGCTGAAGTGTGCACCCCCAAGCCTCCTACAGCAGCCGCTGACTCCCTGAGAGGATCAGGCAGGGGTGGGGGCTGTTTTCCCCTTGTGCCTCCTGGGTTTGGGATTCGCACTGCCCAGTGGTTATATATGGAGTCAGAGTTTTTCTCTCCATCCTGGGTTAAGCGTTATTTATCTCTTCTCTAGAGACAGTACTGTGAGTGTGTTCAGTTTCTCTTTCTCTTTCCTTTGTCTCTTAGGGGCTCCACACGCTTTCCCTGTGTTGGGCTGTGGCTCCCACTTCCCCTGTCCTTTTTGGACTGGCCCATTTTCCAATCTCCCCAGTTTGCATTTACTCACTCAGGCATCTTTGAGGTTGTCTTCTTTCTGGAGTCTGTATTTTCTCCTTCCACTCTCGCAGATGAGCGTAATTTCCTTCTCAGGTCAATATACGGAGCTGACGAAGTTTATGGAGCTCCCTTCCTATCCACCATCTTGGCTCCTCCCCAAGGTGTGTCTTGTCTGTTTGTTTGATTTGTTTGTGTATTTGTGTATTTTAATTCCCTGTTTGTTTGTCTGTTTGCTTTCCTTACCAGGGCTATTTCAAGGACAAAACACACACACACACAGACACAGACACACACACACACACACACACACACACACACACACATGGTGGAGAGCCCAAAACATCACTATGAGTAGAGAAATAAAATATCCAAAGTCATAACAAGAGAAAGCAAGTAACACTCTTCAGAAAACACCTCCTGAGTGTCCAGGCACTCGACAGTGTGTGAGCCTCCTTTAATAAAGCAGTACTCACAAATGAAGAGAACATGACAAGATTTTTAAAACTTAGAAGAGAAAGAAATCTAGCCAACATCACAAAAACAAAAACAAAGAGTTCTTCTCAAAATAAATTCCAGGAAGAAATGACAGCTAAAGAATTGATCAAAACAGATATAAGCAACATATATGAAGAGGAATTTAGAATAATAGTTACAAAACTAATTGCTTGGTTTGAGAAATGTATAGAAGACAGAAAATACTTCATTGCTCTAAAAATCAAGGATCATAAAAAGAGTCATGATTAATTAAAAAATACTGTAAAAGAGGTGCAAAATAAAATAAAGGTGGCCATAGCATGAATTGAAGAGCAAAAGGTGAGAGTAAGTGAATTATAAGATAAAATCATGGAAAAAGAGAAAACTGAGAATAAGAGAATTAAATTGATCCAGGAGCACAAAAGGAGAATTTGAGAACTGAGTGATGCAATAAAACAGAACAAGATCCATATCATAGAAATTCCAGAAAAAAAAGAGAGACAATGGGGCTGAAAAAGTACTTGCATAAATCATAGCTGAGAACTTCTTCAACCTTGGAGAGGAAACAGAGATTGACATTCCAGATCACAGAGAACTCCCCTCAGACATAACTTGATTGGATCTTCTGCATGACATATCACAGTGAAAGTGGCAAAATATATGGATAAAGAGAGAAATATGAAAGCAGCTATGGATAAAAGGTCCATAACATATAAAGGTAGATAAATAAAGGTAATAGCAGACCTATCTACTGAGACATGGCAAGCCAGAAAAGAATGGCAGGAAATCTTCAATGTGATAAGCAGAAAAAAGATGCAGCCAAAGTCCTTTATCCAGCAATCCTGTAGATAGAAGGAAGATAAAGGTTTTCCTAAAAAAAAAAAAAAACACTGAAGGAATTCATCACTACTAATCCAGACCTAAGTGGGAGTCTGTGAGGGAAATGTTGCAAGTACCAAAAAGTACTGAAGACATCGCTACAAGCATGAATCCTATAGAGAACACAATGACTCTAAGCCCATATTTTTCAGTAATAACACTGAATGGAAATGCACTACGTGCACCAATCAAAAGATATAGGGTATCAGAATAGATATAAAAAGAAGATCCATCTAATAATGTCTACAAGGGATAAATTTTAGAACTGAGGACACCATCAGATTGAAAGTGAGGGGATAGAGAAATATCTATCATGCTACTGGAAGTCAAAAGAAAGCTGGAGTAGTCATACTTATATTGGACAAACTGGACTTTAAAGTAAAGACAGTAACAAGAGATGAAGAAAAGCATTATATCATAATTACAGGGTCTATCCAATAGGAAGAGCTAACAATTATAAATGTCTTAGCACTGAATTCGTCAGCACCCAAATACAAAAAACAATTAATGATGGACATGAGCAATCTTATTGATAAGAATGTGCTAATTGCAGGAGACTTTGATTCCACTTACAGTAATGGATAGATCAACTAGACAGAAAATCACTAAAAAAAATGGCCCTTAATGACATATTGGACTATTTGGACTTGACAGATATATTTAGACCTCTACATCCCAAAGCTATGGAATTAAATTTCTTCTACAGTGCACATTCTCCAAGATAGACCACATACTGGGTCACAAAGCAGCTCTCAATAAATATAAAAAAAAATTGAGAGCATACCTTGAACACTTTCAGGACATGATGCTTAAACCTTGAAATCCACCACATGAAAAAGTCTGAAAAATCTCCAAAAGCATGGAGGTTAAAGAACATCCTGCTAAAGAATAAATGTGCTTACCAGGAAATTAGAGAATAAATTAAAAAATATATGGAAAAAAATGAGAATGAAAATACAACAATATAAACCCTCTGGAATGCAGCAAAGGCAGTCCTAAGAGGAAAATACAGTGCAATCCAGGCATATCTCAAGAAACTAGAAAAAGCACAAATACAAAATCTAACAGCACACCTAAAGGAACTAGAAGTAGAAGAGAAAGACACCACAAGCCTGGATAAAGAAGAGATATAATAAAAATCAAGATAGAAACAAACAATATAGAATCCATTAAAAAAAACAGTTGAACAGATCAATGAAACCAAGAGGGTTTTTCTTAAAAACCTTAACAAAACTGGTAAACCTCTAGCCAGCGTTCTCAAAAGGAAAAGAAAGAGCACCCAAATATATAAAATCACCAGTGAAAATGGATTTTTAAACCAATCACTCAGAAATACAAGCAATTATCAGGGAATACTATGAAAAATTATGTCATCAAAATGTACAACCTGGAAGAAATGTACAAATTCCTAAATAACCACATACTAACAAAACTCAAAAGGGGAAGAGATAGAAAATCTGAACAGATCCATAACTAGTGAATTAATTGAATCAGTTATCGAAAATCTCCCAACAAATTAGAGCACTGGAAAATATGGCTTCCCCAAAGAATTCAACCAGATATTGAAATTTCTTTTATGTTTTTTATTTATTTTTGAGAGACAGAGAGAGAGAGCACGAGGAAGGGAGGGTCAGAGAGAGAGGGAGATATAGAATCTGACGTAGGCTCCAGGCTCTGAGCTACCTGTCAGCACAGAGCCCGATGCGGGGCTCAAACCCATGAACCATGAGATCATGATCTGAGCCAAAGCTGGATGCTTAACCGACTAAGCCACCCAGGCACCCCACTATCAGATATTGAAATCAGGGTTAATACCCATTCTTCTCAAGCTGTTTCAAAAAACAAAAATGGAAAGAAAATTTCTGGACTCATTCTATGAAACCAACATCACGTTGATTCACAAACCTGAAAGAGATCCAGGAAAAAAGAGAACTACAGACCAATATCCCTGATAAATATGGATGCAAATATCCTCAACAAGATACTAGCAAATCAACTTCAACAGCATATAAAAAGACTTATCCACCATAAACAAATTGGGTTTATTTATGAGTTACAGGGCTGGTTCAATATTCACAAATCCATCAGTGTGATACATCACATTAACAAAAGTAAAGACAAAAACTATATGATTCTGTCAATAGATGCAGAAAGAGCATTTGACAAAATATAACAACTATTCGTAACAAAAATCTTTGAGAAAGTTGGAATAGAAAAAACTTCCATAAAAATCATAAAAGTCATCTATGAAAATTCCACAGCTAATATTTTCTTCAAGGGGGAAACACTGAGAGATTCCCCCTAAGATCAGAAACAGGACAGGGATATCTACTCTCACCACTATTGTTTATCATGATTCTGGAAGTCCTCACATTAGCAGTCTCACATCAAAATGAAATAAAAGGCATCAGATGAAGTTGATCTTTCACTTTTCACAGAGGACATGATTCTCTACATGGAAAACCCAATCGACTCCACCAGAAGCCTTCTAGAACTGATGAATTAATTCAGTAAAGTTGCAGGGTGCAAAGTCAATGTACAGAAATCCGTTGCATTCTAATACAGCAAAAATGAAGCAACAGAAAGAGAAAGCAAAAAACAGATCCCATTCACAATTGCATGAAAAACCATAAAATACCTAGGAATAAACCTAAACAAACATGTAAAAGACCTGTATGCTGAAAACGATAGAAGACTAATGAAGGAAATTGAAGAAGACACAAAGAAATGGAAAAACATTCCAGGCTCATGGATTGGAAAAATAAACATTTTTAAAATGTCAATACTACCCAAAGCATTGTACATATTCAATGCAATCCCAATCAACATTGCACCAGTGTTGTTCCAAAAGCTAGAATAAACAATCCTAAAATTTGTATGGGACCACAAAAGACCCCGAATAACCAAAGTACTATTGAAGAAGAAAACCAGAACAGGAGACATCATACTCCCAGACATTAGCCTCCAGTTCAAAGCTGCCATCATCGAGAGAGCCTGGTATTGGCACAAAAACAGACACATAGACCAATGGAATAGAATAGAGAATCCAGAACTGGGTCCACAAATGTATGGCTAATTAATTTTTGACAAAGCGGTAAATACTATCCAATGGGAAAAAAGACAGCCTCTTTAGCAGGTGATGCTGGGAGAACTAGACAGCAATATGCAGAAGAATGAAACTAGACCACTTTCTTCCATCATTCACAAAAATAAACTCAAAATGGATGAAGGACATGAATGTGAGACAGGAAATCATCAAAACCCAGATGTGAAAGCAGGAAACAGCCTCCTTGACCTCAATCGCAGCAATTTACTACTCAATTCATCTTCAAAGGCAAGGGAATCAAAAACAAACATGAACTATTGGGAACTCATCAAGATTAAAAGCTTCTGCACTGCAAAGGAGACAATCAACAAAACGAACAGGCAACAGATGGAATGGGATCAGATTGTTGCAAATAGCATATTGAATCAAGGGCTAGTATCAAAAATCTACAAGGAAGTCACCAAACTCCACACCCAAAAAACAGTCCAGTGAAGAAATGGGCAGAAGACATGAATAGACACTTCTCCAAAGAGGACATCCAGATGGACAATAGGCACAAGAATCGATGCTGAGCGTCACTCATCATCATGGAAATGCAAATCAAAATCACAGTGAAATACCACCTCACGCTGGTCAGAGTGGCTAAAATGAACAAATCGGGAGACTATAGATGCTGATGAGGATGTGGAGAAACATGCACCTTCTTATACTGTTGGTGGCAATGTAAACTGGTGCATCCGCTCTGGAAAACAGTGTGGAGGTTTCTCAAAAAATTAACAATAGAGCCTCCCTATGACCCAGCAATAGTACTGCTAGGAATTTACCCAAGTAATACAAGAGTGCTGAAGCATAGGGGCCTATGTACCCCAATGTTAATGGCAGCACTTTTAAGAAGAGCCAAATCATGGAAAGAACCTATGTGTCCATCACCTGATCAATGAATCAAGAAGATGTGGTTCATATATACAATGAGTACTACATGCCAATGAGAAAGAATGACATTTGGCAATTTGTAGCAATGTGAATGGAACTAGAGTATTATGCTAAGTGAAACAAGTCAGGCAGAGACAGAAAAATACCATATGTTTTTACTCATAAGTGGATCAGGAGAAACTTAACAGAAGTCCATGGGGGAGGGGTTGGGAAACATAGTTACAGAGAGAGAGAGGGAGGCAAACCGTAAGAGACTCATATACTGAATTCAAACTGTGGGGTAGATGGGAAAATGAGTGATGGGCATGGAGGATGGCACCTGTTTGGATGAGCACTGAGTGTTATATGGAAGCCAACTTGACAATAAAGTATCTTAAAAATAAAGTAATAAAATAAAATAATTAGATAAATCTGTGACTCATTATAGAGGAAAAGCATCAGAATCACAGGGGTCCCAGAAGATGAAGAGTGTGAAAAAGGATAGAAGTGTCATGTGAGCATATCATACCAGAAAACTTTCCTAACCTGGGGAAAGACACAGGCATCAAAATCCAGGAAGTACAGAGGACTCCCATTAGATTCAACAAAAACCGACCATCAACAAGCATATCAGAGTCAAATTCACAAAATACCAGGCAAGGAAAGAATCATTAAAAAAGCAAGAGAAAAAAAGTCCTTAACCTACAGGGGAAGACAGATCAAGTTTGTAGCATACCTATCCACAGAGACTTGGCAGGCCAGAAAGGAGCGGCAGCATATATTTTATGTGGTGAAGTAGAAAAATATGTAGCCAAGAATTCTTTATCCATCAAGGCTGTCATTCAAACAGCAGGAGAGATTAAATATTTCCCATACATACAAAAATTAAAGGAGCTCATGACCACCAAGTTAGCCCTACAAGAAATTTTAAGAGGGACACTCTGAGGGGAGAAAAGATAAAAAGAGACAGAAAAAGAACAAATGCAACAAAGACTAAAAATGCCAGAGAACACCACCAGAAACTCCAACTTTATAAGAAATCTAATGGCAATAAATTCATCATTCAGTACTCACTCTAAACATCAATGGACTGCATGTTCCGGTCAGAAGACATAGGGTAACAAAATGGATACGAAAACAAGATCCATGTATATGGTGTTTACAAGAGACTAACTTTAGACCTGTAGACCCCTTCAGATTGAAAGTAAGGTGATGAAGAAACATCTGTTATGCTAATGGTCGATTAAAGAAAGCTGGAGTAGCCATACTTATATCAGACAATCTAGACTTTAAAATAAAGTCTGTAACAAGAGATGAAGAAGGGCTTTATATCATAATTAAGGAAATTGTCCACCAGGAAGACCTAAAAATCGTAAACATTTATGCTCCAAATGTGATAGCACCCAAATATATAAATCAATTAATCAAAAACATAAAGAAACTCATTGGTAATAATACTATAATAGCAGAGGACTTCAAAACCCTGCTTACAACATCTAAACAGAAAATCAACAAGTAAACAATGGCTTTGAATGACACACTGAACTGGATGAACTTAACAGATACATTTAGAACATTTCATCCTAAAGCAGCAGAATACACATTCTTCTCTAGTGCTGATGGAACATTCTCCAGAATAGATCACATACTGGGATGCAAATCAGTCCTCAACGAGTATAAAAATTGGAGATCATACCTTGTCTGTTTTCAGACCACAGTGGTATGAAACTCAAAATCAATCACACACACAAAGAGAGAGAGAGAGAGAGAGAGAGAGAGAGAGAGAGAGAGAGAGAGAGAGGAGAGGGAGACTTGGAGACTAATAAACATCTTAGTATTAAAAAAAAAATGAGTGGGTTAACCAAGAAGTTAAAGAGAAAAGTAAAGAGTACATTGAAACCAATGAAAATGATAATACCACAACCCCAAACCTCTGAGATGAAGCAAAAGCAGTCATAAGAGGAAAGCATGTAGCAATCCAGACCTTCCTAAAGAAGGAAGACAGGTCTCAGATATACAACCTAACCTTACACCATAAAAAGCTGGAAAAAGAACAGCACATAAAATGCAAAAGCAGCAGAAGACAGGGAATAATAAGGATTAGAGCAGAAATAAATGTAATCAAATCCAAAACAAATAAGCAAACAAACAATAAGACAGTAGAAAAGATCAATAAAACCAGAAGCTGTTTCTTTGAAAGAATTAATAAAATTGATAAACCCCAGCCAGTCTGATCAAAGAGAAAAACAAAAGGACCCAAATAAATAATATCATGAATTAAAGGGAGAGATCACAACCGACACAGCAGAAATATAACCAATACTAAGATAATATTATGAGCAATTATAAGGCAGTAAAATGGGCGATCTGGAAAAAATGGACAAATTTCTAGAAACATATAAACTACCAATCCTGAAACAGGAAGAAATAAAAAATCTGAAGAGACCCATAACCAGTAAATAAATTGAATTAGTAATCAAAAGTTTCCAAAAAACCCCACAAAATCCAGGGTCATATGGGGTTCCAGGGGAATTCTACCAAACATTTGAAGAAGAGTTAACACTTATTCTCTTGAAGCTGTTCCAAAAGATAGAAATGGAAGAAAAACTTCCAAACTCTTTATATGAAGCCAGCATTACCTTGAATCCAAAACCAGGGGAAAAAAACCACTAAGTAGAACTATAGACCAAATTCCCTGGTGAAAATGGATGCAAAAATCCTCAACAAGGTATTAGCGAGTCAGATCCAACAATACTTTAAAAAACCTATTCACTAAAACCAAGTGGGATTTATACTTGGAATGCAGGGCTGGTTCAATATCCAAAAAACCATCAAAGCGATTCATCACATCAGTAAACGCAAGGACAAGAATAACATGATCCTCTCAATAGATGCAGAGAAAGCATTTGACCAATATACAGAATCCTTTCTTGATTAAAAAAATATTTAAGAAAGTAAGAATATAAGGATCATAACTTGAGATCATAAAAGTCATAAATGAAAGCCCCAAATCTACTGTCATAATCAATGGGGGAAAATGAGAAATTTCCCCCTAAGGTCAGGAACAAGACAGGATATCAACTCTCATCATTGTTATTCAACATAGTATTGGAAAACTTAGCCTCAGCCATCAGAAAACACAAAGAAATAAAGGCATCTAATCAGCCAGGAGGAGGTCAAATGTTCACTCTTTGCAGGCGACATGATATTTTCTCTATATGGAAAATCCAAAAGATTCCACCTAAAACTGTTAGAACTGATTCGTGAATTCAGCAAAGTTGCAGGATATAAAATCAATGCACAGAAATCAGTTGCATTCCTATACACCAATAATGAGGCAACAAAAAGAGAAATCAAGGAATCTTTTCCATTTACAATTGCACCCAAACCCATAAAATACCTACGAATATATCTAACCAAAGTGGTGGAAAATCTATACAATGAAAAGTATAGAAGGTTTATCAAAGAAATTGAAGAAGACACAAAAAATGGAAACATATTCCATGCTCCTGGATAGGGAAAACAAATATTGTTAAAATGTCAATGCTATCCAAAACAATCTACATATTCAATGCGATATCCATCAAAATAACACCAGCATTCTTCACAGAGCTAGAACACACAATTCTAAAATTTATATGGAACCAGAAAAGACCCAGAATAACCAAAGCAATCTTGAAAAAGGAAACCAGAGCTGGAGTCATCACAATCCCGGACAAAAGCTCTATTACAATGCTGTTACCATCAAGACAGTATAGTACTGGCACAAAAACATACACTCAGATCAATGGAACAGAATAGAAAGCCTTGAAATGGTCCCACGACTATATGAAAACTAATCTTTGATAAAGCAGTAAAGAATATCCAATGGAATAAAGATAGTCTCTTCAGCAAGTGGTACTGGGAAAACTGGACAGCGACATGCAGAAAACTGAATGTGGACCACTTGCTTACACCATACACAAAAACAGACTCAAAATGAATGAAAGGCCTAAACATAAAACAGGAAGTGATCAAAATCCTCCAAAAGAAAGCAGGCAAAAGCCTCTTTCACCTTGGCTGCAGCAACTTCTTACTCAACACGTCTCCAGAGGCAAGAGAAACAAAAGCAAAAATGAACTGTTGGGACCTCAACAAAATAAAAAACTTCTGCATAGCGAAGGAAACAATCAGCAAAACTAAAAGGCAACCGACAGAATGGGAGAAACTATTTGCAAATAATATATTAGATAAAGGGTTAGTATCCAAAATCTATAAAGAACTTATCAAACACAACACCCAAAAAACAAATAATCCAGTGAAGAAACGTGCGGAAGACATGAATAGACACTTCTCCAAAGAAGACATCCAGATGCTCCACCCACACATGAAAAAATGCTAAACATCACTCATCATCAGAAAAATATAAATCAAAACCACCATGAGATATCACCTCACACCTGTCAGAAGATTAACAACTGAGGCAACAACAGATGTTGATGAGGATGCTGAGGAAGATGATCTCCTTTGCACTGCTGGTGAAGTACATGCAGAATTGTTAATCAAAGGACTATATAAGTTAACTTTTAATACAATATTGTAAACAATATATCCAAATGTTTGTATGAGTTTGCACTCCGCCAGGTACCAATTTTCACTTTACAAGCAGTATAGAATGTATCATAGCTTCATACTTAGTCTTCTCTAACATATTAAATATTCCATGTCTGCCAAGTGTTTAATGTGTTTGATTTTGTTTTAAAATTTTTTTAACGTTTATTCATTCTCGAGAGGCAGAGAGATACTGAGAGTTAGGGGAGGAGGGACAGAAAAAGAGGGAGACACACAATCCAAAGCCTGAGCCGAAGTTGGACGTTTAGCCAACTGAGCCACTAAGTTGCCCCTAAATTTTGTTTTATAATGAGCATTCCTTGATTGTGAATAAGATTGGGCTTACTTAATTTTTTTTCCTAGTCTGATTATTTTAAGTGCTGCATTTTCATCGTAGTACTATCTTATTTGCATTCTGCATACTTATCTTTTTCATTTTATTAGAATTCCAGGAGAGTTCATATACAGGTATATTAGTTTCGGGTTTACAATATAGTGATTCACTGATTCAATACATCTCTCAGTGCTCATCACAAGTGCACTTCTTAATACCCATTACCTACTTCACCAATTCCCTCATCTACCTTCCTTCTGGTAACCATCAGTTTGTTCTCTGTAGTTGAGTCTGTTTCTTGACTTATATCTATCTTTTCTTTAAAACTGCTAATTTGCTTTGTTTCTTCAATTACACATGAGTAAAATCATTCAGTATTTGTCATTCATCAGTCAATAAACACTTGGGCTGCTTCAACAATTTGGCTATGGTAAATAATGCTGCAATAAATATAGTGTGCTTGTATCCCTTTAAATTATTGTTTTTTGTATTTGTTTGGCAAACACACATTACTGTGATTACTGAATGATAGAGTAGTTCTATTTTTAACTTTTTGAGAACACCCCATACTGTCTACACAGTAGCTGCACAAACTTGCATTCCCAGCAAAAGTGCAAGAAGGTTCCTTTTTCTCCAGATGCTCACCATCACTCATTTCTTGTGTTGTTGATTTTAGCCATTCTGACAGGTGTGAGGTGACATCTCATTGCAGTTTTGAGGTACATTTTCTTGATGAAGAATAGTGTTTTGTATCTTTTCAAGTGTCTGTTGGCCATTGGCATGTTTCTTTGGAGAAATATTTGTTCACATCTTCCACCCTTTTTCAAATTGGACTATTTGGTTTATTGGCTGATCAGATTTATCAGAATTCTATCCATCTATCATCTATCTATCTATCTATCTATCTATCTATCTATCTATCTATCTATCATCTATCAATCATCTATCTATCTATCTATCTATCTATCTATCTATCTATCTATCTATCTATCATCATCATCATCTATCTATCATCTATAGAATACTAACCCATTAACCCTTTTTGGATATGTCATTTATGAATGTTTTCTCCCATTCTATAGGTTTCCTCTTAGTGTTGTTGATAGTTTCATTACTGAGCAGAAGATTTTTATTTTGTAGTCACAATAGTTGATTTTTGCTTTTTTCCCCTTCCTTCATGAAACATATCTAAAAAGAAGTTGCTATGGATGATGTCAAAGAGGTTGCTACCTCTGTTCTCTTCTAGAAATTTTATGGTTTCATGTCTCACATTTAGGTTTTTAATCCATTATGAATTTATATTTGTGTATGGTGAGATAAAATGGTCCAGTTTTGCATGTTTCTGTCCAGTTTTCCCAACACCATTTTTTGAGGAAACTCTTTTTTTCCCATTGGGTATTCTTCCCTGTTTCACCAAAGATTATTTGACCATATAATTGTGAGTTTATTTTTTTTTGTTCCATTGATCTATGTGTCTATTTTTGTGCCAGTACCATGCTGTTTTAATCACTACAGCTTTTTAAAAAAAAAGTTTTTATTTAAATTCTAGATAGTTAACATACAGTGTAATATTAGTTTGAGGTGTACAATATAGTAATTCAGCACTTTCATACTACACCACGTGCTCATCACAACAGGTTAACTAATTAATTCCCATCCCTTACTTAACCCATCCATCCGTCCACCTATCCTCCCCTCTGGTAACCATCAGTTTGTTCTCTCTAGTTAAGAGTCTGTTTTGTTTGTTTGTTTGTTTCTCTCTCTATTTTTCCCTTTGCTCATTTGTTTTGTTTCTTGAATTCCACACTTGAGCAAAATTATATGATATGTCTCTTTCTCTGACTTATTTCACTTAGGAAAAGACTATTTTCATCATGTCATTACAAATGACAAGATTTCATTCTTTTTTATGGCTATATACAATTGGATTACTATAGTTTTTCAAATATAGCTTTAGGTCTAGAATTGTGATCCCTCCAGCTTTGACTGAATTTTCAAAATTGCTTTAACAATTCAGAACTTTTGTCATTCTATATCAATTTAGGATTTTTTTTGAGTTTTTGAAAAATGCTTCTGGTATTTTGATAGGCATACATTAAATGTATAAAATGCATTGGGTATTACAATCATTTGAACAATATTTGTTTTTACAATGCATAATCATGAAATATGTTTTCATTTCTTTGTGTCCTCTTCAATTTCTTTCATCAGTGTTTTACAGTTTTCAGTTCACTTCTTTCATTAAGCTTCTTCCTAGGTATCATTTTTCTCTTGGTGCAATCGTAAATTTGATTGTTATCATAATTTCTCTTTCTACTGCTTCATTATTAGTGTATAGATATATAGCAGAGTTCTGAACATTAATTTTGTATCTTGCACACTCATTTATCAGTTCTAGTAGCTTTTTGTGGTTTTTTTTGGGGGGGGGTCTGCTTATAGTATCATGTTATCTGCAAATAGTGAAAGTTTTAATTTTTCCTTACCAATTTGGATGCCTTTTATTTATTTTTGTTGTCTGATTGCTGTGGCTAGGTCTTTCAGTACTATGTTGAATAAAAGTGGTTTGCGTGGACATCCTAGCCTTGTCCCTAACCTTAGTGTGAAAGCTTTCAGTTTTCTCCCATTGAATATGATGTTCACTGTGGGTTTTTCACATATGGCCTAAATTTTGTTGAGGTATGTTTCTTCGAAAGCTACTTTCTTGAGGGCATTTATCATGAATCAATGTTGTATTTTGTCAAATGATTTTTCTATGCTTATTGAAAAGGTCACATGCTTTTTATCCTTTCTCTTATTGATGTGATGTAGCACATTCATTGATTTCTGAATATCAAACCAGCCTTGTATCCTGGGAATAAATCCCACTTAATCATGGTAAATAATTTTCTTAATGTATTTTTGGATTTGATTTGCTATCATTTTGTTGAGGAATTTTGCATCTATGTTCATCAATGATGATGTTATGTAGTTTTCTTTTTTTCTTGGTGTCTTTCTCTGGTATTGGTTTCAGGGTGGCACTGGCCTTATAGAATGACTTTGGAAGTTTTCCTTCTTCTATTTTTTTGGGATAATTTGAGAAGAATAGCTATTTATTTTTCTTTGAATGTTTTATAGAATTTGCCAATGAAGCCTTATGTGCCTCAACTTTTTTTTGTTGTGAGTTTTTTCATGATTATGCAATCTCTTTGCCGGTAATTGGTCTGCTCAAATTTTCTATTACTTCTTATTTTAGTTTTGGTAGGTTATATATTTCCAGGAAATTATCCTATTCTTCTTTGCTATTTAATTTGTTGGCATATAGTTTTTTTTAACATTGTCTTATAATTATTTGTATTTCTGTGATATTGGTTATTAATTCTCTTTAATTTGTGATCTTGTTTATTTGAGTTATTTCTATTTCTCTCTCTCTACTCTTTTATCTTCCTTTTTGATGAGCCTGGCTAAATGTTTATCAATTTTTTTGATCTTTTCAAAGAACCATCTCCGGGTTTCATTAATCTATTTTATCATTTAGTTTCTATTTCATCTATTTCTGTTCCAATCTTTATTTTTCCTTCCTTCTGCTGCTTTTGGGTTTTGTTTCCTGGTTTTTTTTTTTCTAGCTCCTTTAGGTGTAAAGTTGGGCTGTCCATTTGAGATTTCTCTTGCTTCTTGAGGCAAACCTTTATTGTTATAAGCTTTTCTCTTAGAATCACTTTTGCTACATTACAAAGGTTTTGGATTATTCTCTTTTCTTTTTTGTTTGTTTCTGTATAATTTTGATATCTTCCTTGATTCCTTGGTTGACCCATTCATTCTTTAGTAGCATGTTATTTAACTTCCATGAATCTGTGGTCTTCTCAGGTTTTTTATTGTGGTTGATTTTTAATTCCATAATTTTGTGGTCAGAAATGGTGCATGGTATGATTTAAATCTTTCTGAATTTGCTGAGATTTGTTTTGTGGCCTAAGATGTGATCTATTCTGGATAAAATTCCTTATGTATTTGAAAAGAATGTTCTGAATATATCTGCTTAGTCCATCTGGTCCAGCTTGTCATTCAGATGCATTGTTTCCTTGTTTATTTTCTCTTTGGATGTTGTGTTTCTTTATGTAAGTGGGGTATTGAAGTCCTATACTGTTGGGACCCAGTAGGCCAAGAAGCCTTCTGCACAGCGACTATTGACAGCACTGCCTCTGGGGCACAGGAGAGTCTATATAAGTGACCTTGATGGCTATGCCTCCAGGGTGCAGGAGAATTATTTGGGAAGTTGGGAACAAGTCAAAAGACTGTGAAACAAGATTTGGCCTTCTGGGCTGCACATGTGGCTTCTGTTTAACCTGTCTATGATTTTCTCGTTGCTTTGCAAAAGCAAAAAGGCATATACTTTTAAGTTTTGCATCACCTTGGGTCAGTTAGTGAGGCCAGATTTCCCTTACATTATTTCTGTTCCCAGCTCATTGTCTGCTGTTGGGGGCAAACACAATCCTCTGTCTAAAATTAACTTCTTGGGTAATAAGCGTCTTGTCCAGACACAACTGCTAAAAGGCCTTGAATAAAAGAAAATTCTTTGAGAGACAGACTCCCTCATTCCTGTTTTTGTGACTTCTGTTCTCATGGCTGTTCTCTCTCCCATGATAAAAATGATCCTTCCCAGAACATGTTTTTACTCTTTCAAGGACCATAAACTCTGTAATCATTAAAGAAAACCTGTAATCATCTATGGTATATAAGACACTATCTTAGTAAAGTGTGGTTTTACACCATTCACGTTGTCTGTCTTCTTTCTTATAGATATTGCGCTGACACCAACCCTCTACTCAGAGACCCTTCGACTGGGGTGCGTGGGCTGGTCCCCCGCAGTACCCTAATTTTATAGCAGCATTATCTAAACAATCAAATTATGGAAAGAGCCCAAGTGTCCATCAACTGATGAATGGATAAAGAAGTAGTATATTATGGAATAATGGAATATTATTCAGTCATAAAATGAATGAAATCTTGCCATTTGCAAATAACATGGATGGAACTGGGGGGTATTATGCTAAGTGAAATAATTCTGGAGAAAGACAAATACCATATGATTTCACTCATACATGGAATTTTAGGAACAAACCAAATGAACATAGAGGAAAAATGAAGGAGACAAACCAAGAAAAGTACTTTTTAAAAATTTTAAAAAAATTACTTATTTTCAAGAGAGATTGTGAATGAGGGAGGGGCAGAGAGAGGGAGACACCAAATATGAGGCAGGCTCCAGGCTCTGAGCTGTCAGCACAGAGCCTGATGCTGGGTTCAAACTTGTGAACTAGGAAATCATGACCTGACTTAAAGTCGGATGCTTAACCAACCGAACCACATAGATGCCCCAGAAACAGGTTTTTAACTATAGAGAACAGGCTGGTGGCTACCAGAGAGGAGTTGGGTGGGGGGTTGGCGAATTAAATGATGGGGATTAAGGAGTGCACTTTCTGTGATGAGCACTGGATGATTTATATATAATATAAATATAAAATCTAAATAAATATTATATAAATAAAAAAATAGTTACTGTCCTGGACAAGGTAGTGAACTTGCTTATCTCCTGTACTGTTGCTTCCCTTGCTGCTGCCTGGACACCGTCCTGACACTAAAGGATATTGAAGTGCACAGTCTTGGTTGCCTGTGGCCCAGGGATTGATATAAAAGGGTAAGAAACATTTAGTATTAAACTGTTCTCCCAATGCAAAACCCCTATCAGTGCCAAAAGGCAACCATTGCCATAAGGAAGGCCCCTAAACCCTAATGATTCTGATTCTGGATGAAGAAATTTATAAATCTGAGGATAGTGGAGGGAGCCCCAGGGAACAAAGTAAATCTAGTAACAAACAAGCAAAAAGAAAGGAAGAAAGAAAAAGAGTGCATCAAACCTGAGTACAGGAGTGTGTGAGACTGTGATTTATAAAAAATAGGTATTTAATCATATAGATGACTGAAATGTATTACTCATATATATTTGGTATTCATGGTTTCTCACCCACAGCTCCCCCACAAATCTGTGTCCCCCACAAATTCATATGTTGAAGCCTTAACCCTCAATGTGACTATATTTGGAGATATGGCCTTTAGGGAGGTAGTCAAGGTTCAATGAGGTCATGAGGGTGGGGTCCTAATTTAATAGGATTGAGTCTTTATAAGAAAAGGAGGTGACACCAGTGAGCTCTCTCCCTGTTCCTGTCCACTCTCATGTAAAGGAAAGGCCATATGAAGACATAGAAAATAACCTTCCTCCAAGGACAGGGGTCTCATCAGAAACCAACCCTGCTGGTACCTTGATATTGGACTTCTAGTCTTTAGACTTGTGTGAAAATAAATTTCTATAGTTTATGTCACCAAATCTATGGCATTTTGTTATGACAGCCCTTGCAGACTAATTCAGATGATACCAGATGGTTCTACATATGCAGTTGATTCTTGTTATTTATGGTAGTTATGTCCTGTAAAAGTCACCATGAGCACAGAACCACTGAATAGGAAACCATTGCTTCTAGTATAAATCTGCATTATGTTCTTGTGAGCCAAGTCTGGTCACATTATTATCAACTAATCAATACATAAACTTGTTTTATGTTTGTTCCTGTTTAAAGACATCTTATTTTGTGTATAGTGTTGAGGCATTTAAATTGATGTTTAATGTATATTGTTGATTGATTTACATTGAGCTCACTGATATCAGCACTATAATTCATGCCCAAAACATGTATATTTTCTCCCGAAGGCATATCACAATCTTCTTGTGTTTAGGAACACTAGACATGGCATCAGCACTACACGTGGGGACAAATTTAAAGAGGGAAATCACTAACAAAAAGCACACAAATGTGAACGACATGGCTGTAAATATACTGTTGAAAGACTACTTGTTGGGGTGTCTGGGGGCTGTTAGTTAAGGGTCCAACTCTTGAGTTCAGCTCAGGTCATGATCTTATGGTTTGTGAGTTTGAGCTCCTCATCAGGCTCTGCACTGGCAGTGTGGAAACCGCTTGGGATTATCTGTCTGTCTCTGTCTCTCTCTCTCTCTCTCTGAAAACAAATAAATGAATATTTAAAACATAAAAAAAGAAAGGTCATTGTTTACTGTATGAGAGGTGAAATAAGAAGCTGGAGTGCTGCCTTGTCTAAATCTAGCTGAGAACTTGTGGGTCCAATGACTCAAATATTTTTGCCATTCTGCACGTTTGCAAGTAACCACAGAAGTGCTGAGTATTGATTTGGGGGTCACAAATACATTTTAACTGTAGGCAAGTTTGCAGATATAGAATCTGCAAATACTGAAGATCAGCTGTATTAAGGTAACAGTGTAAGGGCTTCAATAGGAAGGAAACCTCTTATGCCCTTTGGAGCCCCAGATTTTATTGTTATGTCCAAAGCACTCATTTTAGTTCTCGGAATACACAATGTTGGGCTCTTGGGAAAGGCAGTACATGGAACTTCCAACTTCCCTGTGGGCTCCAAGTGGATTATTTAATTGACAGGCATAACTGGCTCCTCAAAGAACTCCTACTTAAGTTACAAAGTGGTAAATAGATCTCTACAGTTATTGTTACAGACATTGTTACAAACACTGATTAGCCTAAATTCATGTCCCCTGAGGACTTACTACACCAAAGTCACCCATGTCTGTTAGTTGTCATTATTAGCCACAAAGGAGAGTATCTTTTTTAAATTTCAAATATATTTATTTATTATTGTTTAATATAATGTATTAAGTTAGCTAACATACAGTGTATGCAGTGTGCTCTTGGTTTAGGGGGTAGATTCCCATGATTCATCGCTTACATACAGCACCTAGTGCTTATTCCAACAAGAGGAGGGTACCTTTAAAGTTCATATTTTTCGATGACCACCTCACCACGTGGCCATCTGTCTTTTTGTGCAAGTGCCTCTGCCATTTCCTAGGGAGGCACTACTACTCCTCTAAAAGTCTCAGTCAACACCAAAGTTTAAACTGATATGAAGGCATTCAGGAGTAAATTTTGATACAGGGCCTTCAGTTAACATTATATGTTGTCTTGACATATGGTAAAATAAGAAGGACCTCAAATGGTCTAACCACAAGATCTGCCTGTTTTGTGCCTGTGGACAAGGTCTCTTAGCCAAACAACCCTCGTTATTAAACTGCTTAAGTGCTGTTCCCACTTATTCCTAGCTAGTGGGTTTCAATTCCCCG
>NC_043717.1:63436532-63444051 GCF_006229205.1 Suricata suricatta | reverse complement strand
TGTGCCTGTGGACAAGGTCTCTTAGCCAAACAACCCTCGTTATTAAACTGCTTAAGTGCTGTTCCCACTTATTCCTAGCTAGTGGGTTTCAATTCCCCGGGAGCTGTGGAATTACTCAAGCCAGTAACATCCTCCTCTAGAAACCAGAGGCACTCTTTCCTTGACACTGCAAAGCCTGCCTCCTGCAGACCCTGGTTGTTCAGGGTTCCTGAGTGCAACTTGAGTGTGGCTCTCTCTGGTTTGCTGTGACCTCCTTTCTCAGGCTATGAGTATATGTGGCTGATACACTGCTGTCCTCACATTTGTCCAGTGTCAGGTGTTGTGTGTTTGGCCTTCCTCACAACCATAGGAAAGAATCCTTCTTAATGGGGTGTATGGGAGGTGATCAAAACGGATAGAGAGTGATGGGAAACACACAAAACATAGACATGAAAGATACCTGTTTGAGTACAGATTTTAATTTTTTAATGCTTATTTATTTTTGAGAGAGACAGAGAGCAAGTGGGGGAGGAGCAGAGAGAGAGGGAGACACAGAATCGAATCAGGCTCCCAGCTTTGAGCTGTCAACATGGAGTCCAACACAGGGCTTGAACCTACAATCTGCAAGATCATGACCCAAACTGAAGTCAGATGCTTAACCAACTGAGCCACTCAGACACCCCTTAGTACAAATTTTAGCCCACTTTCAGGGGCTTGTGTGTGTGTGTGTGTGTGTGTGTGTGTGTGTGTGTGTAGAGGCTGAAGGACCCTATTCAATGCTACCAATGGAAATTATTGACTCTGCTTCATTGGAGTCCAGATGGTACAATCTATTGAAGTATAATCATGTGGCCTGAGATGGGTGTATTTTTGTACTTACTCTTGTGAAAATTTGGAAGACAAGGGTTTTTTTTTTTGTTTTTGTTTTTCATCTGGGTTTAAGTTTAGGTCCGTTGGGGTGCCTGAGTGGCTCAGTCAGTTAAGCGTCTGACTTCAGCTCAGGTCATGAACTTGCAGTTCATGGGTTTGGGCCCCACATTCTGCTCTGTGCTGACAGCTAGCTCAGAGCCTGGAGCCTGTCTTCAGATTCTGTGTCTCCCCTTCTCTCTCTGACCCTCCCCTGCTCATGCTGTCTCTCTCTGTCTCTCAAAAATCAATAAAAAACATTTATAAAACGTAAGTTTAGGTCTGTAAATACCTGAAGAGATGTTAAAGAGTTAGCTATTTGCATACAGATCACACAGAAATGTGTATTTGTTGTGGACCCAAGATCTTGAGCATTTGCAAATGGGTAACATTTGGTCAGACACAGGTAGGAACACATTGCTTTAATTCAGGAATAATTCATGCAGTATACTTTGGAATATTACAAAATGAATTTTTATGATTGAAGATAATCTGGAACATATTTTTATGCCAGAAATAAACATGTACCCAAGGGGAAAAAAGTAGTTGGGCAAGGTTCCAAGCAGCAGCTGAACATTTTCCATAATCACATATACCAGAGTGTAGTAGTGAACACACACACAGTTTTGTAGGCATTGATGTTCTCTGGCCAATATGTGGAAGATCCCAAGCATTGCATTGATGCTCTGGGTCTGTTTTCATTCACAAACCCTTCTGGGTGTAGGGGGGAAGTGGCCTCACTGAAGGTCTTTGAAAAGGCCAACTAAATTAGGTTCGTGGGCCCAATCCAACATCTGAGGTGGTTCCGCCCCCCCCCCCCCACACACCATACTAATAAAGAATTCTTGGGACACCAGAAGGCTGCCTGAGAGTTCAACTCAATTTTGACACTACTTACCTGGAGGCTGCATAATATCCCTCAGGCTAAGTGTTCAGTCCCAGAAGACCACCTTCCTCCCACACCAGATTCCAGTCTCAAGTCCAGGTTGTTACCTGTCCTTTTGTCTGATTGCCTGTAAAAGAGACATTACCACAGCTCCCTCCTAGGGTTTGATTCATTTGCTACAGAGGCTCACAGAACTCAGAGAAACATTTTACTTACTAGATGTAAAAGGATGTAACTCAGAAACAGCAAGATAGAAGAGATGCACAGGGCAAGGTACTGGGAAAGGGTACAAAGCTTCCATGCCCTCTGCAGACCCGCCACTGTCCCCAAATCTCCACAAGTTCATCAAGCCAGAAACCCTCAAACCTTGTCCTTTTGGGTTTTTATGGAGGTTTCATTTTATAGATGTGATTGATTAACTCATTTAGCAATGGCCGTTGATTTGACCACCAGCCCCTCTCCCCTCCTGGGAGGTCAGGAGTGTCTGACTGGAAGTTTCAACCCTCCAAACACTTTGTTGGTTCTCCTGGCAAACATACCATCTTTAGGTGCTGTTTATGTGCTCATTCACATAAGAAACACTTCTATAAGTGTCAACACTTAGGAAATGCCAAGGGGGTGGGGGAGCTGTGAACCAGAAAATAAGGAGATACATATGAGAAATATATTTGACCAATGCATATGATCAAAATATGTTTCTCATATATCACAATATTATGTCAATTGTCTGCAGAGCTACAGTTAGGTACATATATACTCACCCAAGGCATTTCTAGGCTTGGAAACACATGACTAGTGAGAGATGTGCTAGAATCCAGAATGGATGTCTTTGAAAAAACAGTCCTGAGTCCCAAGACTCTGAAATGGCTTTGTTGGCAAGGGCCAAAAGGTTCTTTATGGCATATGACTTATGCCCTAAAAACAGAGGTGTACAAGAGTGAGGTTGACATCTATTTGACAACAAAATGCCCAGTCCCAGCCCAGGAAGGGGAAGTGTGACTTTGAGCTAGAGAAGGTAAACTAGTAAGCACAGCTCAAGAAGGTGCCAAGGGTGGAAGATTACTTTTCCTGGGTCAGTCAACCAACCTGGAGAGCTGTGTCCATGCTGCTTACAAGGTGGGCCTCTTCAGCGTGTTGAAGTAATACCTTTTCCTCAGTGCTGCCACCTGCCTGGTTCCTTCACCCTCCACTTCCCAGAATGCCTGTTGCTACTCCTTTATCCTGTCTGATAACATGGACCTAGTCTTTGTGCCCCACCCTCTGGGTAAAAGCTGAGAAAGAAGAAGGAGAAGTCTTCCTCACTACTGTGCTTTTGGCTGACTCTCTTTGGGGAGAGAAGGGGGTGGGAGAGAGAGCGAGTAAACATAAGACTATATATGTCTGCATGTATGCAGGAGAATGGAAGGCCCTGGAAAAATTATAGCTGGGGTGACCTCTGCTGTATGTTGTCTAAGAAACCACTTGGTATGTTCTGATAACCAGTGACTTCTCTGTTTCAGCAAAACTTTCAAATGAAATTGGTTCAGAAGGTGTTGGACGGGAGGCTGACAGGATGTTCATCAGAGTCCAAAGTTAGGAGGTAAGTCACTTCTAACCACTTGTGATATGTGTGTTAAGTTAAATAGAGCTGAGACACAGCAAACCAGTCCCACCAACCAAGCTGACCAGTGACATACCCCCAGGGTCCACACTTCTTCCTCTCCAGATCCCACCTTCCTGACCCTCAATGGAGCACTTCCACACTGCCAATCTTCAGGCACTTTGTTCTGACCCTGGAGTCTCTCCCACTTCTCTGGCTTCATGTGGAAGAGGGCTTCTGCTCTCTCCACACTCCCTCGTGAGGGTACCACATCTAATGCACATTCTCTGGTGTGACTGGTGGAACATTACCCACAGAAATAGGTGTGGAGGCCATAGGGCCCTATGCTTCTCAAGTTAGAATTTTCTGTACCATCTGTAATGCTCTATGGCACACACATTTTTGAACACAAATTCTTTGCACCCTGGGCACTCACCCTACACAGTTTGTTGAAAACTGAGCAAGTGATCTCCTCTATTCAGTCGCCTTTGCCTGCCCAGGCCCTAGATGCTTGTCCTTCTGTCCCCTATGCCTTCAACTCTTGCCCAGTTTTATTGGCTCTACCTCCAGAAAAATATCTTATCTCTCCTTTGATCATGGGCCCCCAAGATCAAGCCTTGGGAATCTTGCTGCTGAGTTACTTCATCAACTTCTTAACCTCTGGTCTGCCTGATGTCAGCTTTGGTACCTCTAGTCCCTTCATCTGCAGTCAATATGAAATATGATCTTTATAAATCTAGCCTGACTACTGCAGAAATTGTTGATGGCTTTATTTGACTTTCACATAAAATCCAAACTCTTTGGCCAAGCATTCAACTCTCAAAATCATAGATGATAAATCACAAGGAAACTGAAACACAAACTACCAGGAAGCCAATGAGTCAGTTTCTATATTTTCTCCTCACCATCCCCTTGGGAAGGGCAAGTAGCCTGGATCACACAGCTTTAAGTGATGGAAAACCTATCCTGAGTCCACAGAATAGGAGTAATGTTCTCTGACTCAGGGGACACCCAGGAAACCTAAGCCAATGACTGACAAAAGCAAGGGTGCATTAAATAGAGGTTCTGTAGGAGGTTGAACTAGATACCAATTCCTAAGGATTAATGAATGCTAAGGGTTTGCATTTGTGTGAACAAATAGAGTTCATTTGTTTTTTAATTTTTTAATGTTTATTTATATTTGAGAGAGATACAGTGTGTGAGCAGGGTAGGGGCAGAGAGAGGAAGAAACCGAATCTGAAACAGGTTCCAGGCTCTGAGCTGTCAGCACAAAGCCTGATGTGGGGCTTGAACCCACGAACCATGAGGTCATGACCTGAGCTGAAGTTTGATGCTTAACAGACTGAGCCACCCAGACACCCAAATAGAATTCTTTTGAATATGTATTACCTCAACCCTAAAGAACACATAGCTGTGAGGATTTGACAGATGAAGGTAGACTAGTAGGGTCACTGTGTTTGGCATTCGAGCCACCTTGAAAGCCAAAGCCATTGCCCTACGCCCTGACCTTTGGAAGTGGGCCACTTAATTGATTTCCCTTTGCTTCATTGGTCCCTGCAGAGTGTGAGGGGATAAGGTGTGGTGCACAGGTTCCAAGGTGAGTATACACCTGAGAATTGGGAAGCAGAGTGGAGAGGTCAGAAGGCAGGCTCTTTCAATAACTTTATCCTATAAGGACAGCAGTGCCTCATCTAGGTGGATTCCCTGAGAAAGAGGCCAAAACGTTTGAGGAAGGACTTCGTATATCGGAATTCAGGTGTTAGAGAAGAGCCACCCCCCCCTCCTTATATGATACCAACATTTGGATCTATTAGGCCAGACACGGGTGAGTGTCAAGGGAGAGCAGCTACCTCATTTCTTTCTTTTCTTGTTCTCTTACATCTTAGCAAAGGCTAACCAATGAGTATTTAGGTACCAAGCATATTCTTCCCCTTTTTTAAGGCAAGATAGATATATCTTGCTAGGCATCCAGGGCCAGGGTGAGAGAGGCAGGCAAGAGCTGACCTCTGGGGATTGTCAGGGGTGGATAGTCTGGATTGCCTCTGAGGCACCTCACCACCCCCTTTCAAACGGACTCTCATATGTTTACAACCTGATGCCTAAGTGGCAGTGAGGGTTGGAGGTGGGTGGTGAATTACATTAAGCTGTGTAGGCATGCAGATCTATCTGTGGTTCTTTGTATTGATTTGGTCAAACAGTAAAGAAATGAAAGGGGAAGTACAAGAACAATTCAGGACCTTATTTAGACAGAAGGGGTCACTGCGAGCTCTAAGTCTGCGGTTGTTTACATGTACATAGGGAGTTCGGAGGCCGGTAGATGGAGCAGCTGCAGTCTGAATGGAGTGGGCGGCAGGGATGGAAGAAGCAGAAAACAAAGCAGAACACTATGGTGCAAGATGTTCCTCATAGGCGATAGCCTTCCCTGCCTGTTCAGCAACTGTAGCGTGCTATACAGAAGAAGCTCAGCCTCAGGGAGCAGAAGAGGAAGGCGAGCACCTGCAAGTGGGTGATAGTCTCCCCTGCCTGGTCAGCAACGATAGCATGCTCTAGAGAGCAGGCTTAGCCCAGGGCAGCAGGAAAGAGGAAGGCAAGCCCCTGCTGTGGACTATGAGTAATGAGAAGGCGAGGTGGATGGCCCTTGAGAGTGTCATGCTAAGCGAAATAAGTCAGGCAGAGAAGGACAGAAACCACATGTTTGCACTCATAGGTCTAACAGGAGAAACCTAATGGAGGACCAGGGGGAGGGGAAGAGGGAAAGAGAGTTGGGGAGAGAGAGGGATGCAAAACTTGAGAGACTATTGAATGCTGAAAATAAACTGAGGGTTGAAGAGAAAGGGGGAGGGGGGAAAGTGGTGGTGATGGAGGAGGGCACTTGTGGGGAAGAGCACTGGGTGTTGTATGGAAACCAATTTGACAATAAACTATTTTTAAAAATTTTAAAATATAGCTGAGGGGAGTGTTTCACTCGGGGAAAAGAGGGCCTGGATAGAGATTTACAACCTGATCCTGGAACAGAGTGAGACTCTCAGTATCAAAGAGCGAACATGCTAGATACATTTTGAATTGCACGTAATCATTGGTTAGGTTTATTCCTAGGTATTTTTTGGGTTTTGGTGCAATTGTGAATGGGATCAGTTTCTTGATTTCTTTTTCTGCTTCTTCATTATTGGTGTATAGGAATGCAACTGATTTCTGTACATTGATTTTTGTACCCTGCAACTTTACTGAATTCACAGATCAGTTCTAGAAGACTTCTGGTCGAGTCTATCGGGATTTCCATATAGAGTATCTTGTCATCTGCGAAAAGTGAAAGTTTGACTTCTTCTTTCTCGATTCTGATGCCTTTTATTTCCTTTTGTTGTCTGATTGCTGATGCTAGGACTTCCAGCACTATGTTAAACAACAGTGGCGAGAGTGGACACACCTGTCGTGTTCCTGATCTCAGGGGGAAAGCTCTCAGTTTTTCCCCATTGAGGATGATATTAGCTGTGGGCTTTTCATAAATTGCTTTTATAATGTTTAAGTAAATTCCTTCTATTCTGACTTTCTCAAGGGTTTTTATTAAGAAAGCGTGCTTTATTTTATCAAATGCCTTTTCTGCATCTATAGACAGGATCATAATGTTTTTTTCTTTTTTTTTTTTTTGTTAATGTGATGTATCACATTGATGGATTTGCGAATATTGAACCAGCCCTGTAACCCATCAAAGAAAGAAAGATACAGCAGGAAAATAAAGGCTGATGCTGGACAGAGAGGGATAAGAAGGAAAACACTGCCCAGAAATAAGCAGCAGATGTATCAACAGCACTTAAAACCATTCAAACCGGCTTCAAAGGCAGATTGAGCCTCAGCCTGTACCCATGTCTGTCAGGTCATCAGTGGCAAGCAGGAACCAGACAGTGGCACCTACCCCATGAGAGTCACCTGCCCTTACAAGCCTGGCTTGAAGGAAACCAGGCCAAGGGCTACAGAATTTAGGGATCCCTAGATCTCCCTATGAGGCCTCCCAATAGATTCAAAATCAAATCTCTCTTTGTGTCTAAGCTGCAGTAGAGTTTCTGGGATTAATCCATATTTTCCTCCTCCTACATACGTTCACAAGCAGAGGCCTTAGTGATGTGTCTGTCCTGTTTAGGTTTAAAGAGGAGCTTTATTACTTCCTTGAGAAA
>NC_043717.1:63404197-63436432 GCF_006229205.1 Suricata suricatta | reverse complement strand
CTCCCAATAGATTCAAAATCAAATCTCTCTTTGTGTCTAAGCTGCAGTAGAGTTTCTGGGATTAATCCATATTTTCCTCCTCCTACATACGTTCACAAGCAGAGGCCTTAGTGATGTGTCTGTCCTGTTTAGGTTTAAAGAGGAGCTTTATTACTTCCTTGAGAAAAGAGGGGCGATGAAAAGAGGAGGAGGAACAGTAGCCAGGGAAAGCTAGCAAAGCTGTTTCCTTCTGAGCAAGAGACTAGGAGCCACAGTGTTGTGAAAAGCAGCACGTGGCATGACATAGGCTGTGCCATATTGTGATGTGAAGGAATGAGTGACACATTTTTATCATTCCTTCCTTCATCTACTCTTTGAACTTGAGAACGGTGATAGATACTAAGGAACAAAAGTTGGAGCAGTGAAGTTCTGAAGGAGGAGAGAAGTGGTTACTGCTGCCACTTTTCTTGCCTTCCAGAGCTAATCAGGGAGGAGCGTGCTGGGATATGGGGCTGAGGCCATTACTCCAAAGGCGGGTTTTAGGCACCTTATTTGAAAGCTTCTTTTCTTAGTTCTGGCTACTATAACCACTACTATAGACTGGGTGGCAACCATAAGACATTTATTTCTCGCACTTCTGGAGTTTGAGAAGTCCAAGATCAAGGTGCTGGCTAATTTGGTTTCTAGTTAGAGCTTTCAGCCTTTTCTTGCAGAAGACAGCTGCCTGTGCACACATGGTAGAAGAGAGAGAGAGAGATTTCATGTTTCTTTCTCTTATTATAAGGGCACTAGTCTTATGGGGAGTCTACCCTCATGGCCTCATTTAAGCCTAATTATCTCCCAAAGGCCCCACATCCAAATGCCATCATATTGGTGGTTAGGCCTTCAACATATGAGTTTTGGAGGGAAAACCAATAAATAGTCCATAACAATTCTCATCCAGTGATCCTTTTAGAGATGTGGGGAAACTTTAGCTATGTTTTCATACTGACCACTGCTAGCACATAAGATGGCCCTTCTGGGCAGATAAAGTAGAAAAAAGTTTCTCCCTCTGGGCTGCAGCTCTTTGCCAAGGCACATGTCTTGGTGAGGAGAATGTGGACTGCTCTTTCAGCTGGGAGCCCATGAACAAGGCTTTGTGCTGGCCTTTTAGGCTCCCCAGGATTCCATCAGCAGGGATAGAATTGCCTGAATGGTCTAGAATGAGAAGTATAACCCTGGGATTTGTGGGGTCCCTGGCTACCTGGCCCTGTTCAGGTTTGTTAACTGCATAATAATCTTATACCTTAAGTGAGAATTAATCGATCACATCCCTTTCAACAAAATAATTTGTTGGAAAGAGGTTTTCCAAGAAACAATATAGGAAATTATCTGATGGTAGTAAATTTGATTAGAAAGTGACAGAATAGAACATAAAGATATTGTAAGGATACCTTGGTGATCATGCAGAAATATCTGTGAGTAGGGGAAAAAAAGCTGAACGAAGTACAATGGTTCTGGGGGAAATTTTAGCAAGAGACTAGTGTGTGCTGAGCTTTGGGTTAGGCATACTCACATTGAGATTTTTCTTTATAAGATGCAGTTGAGTATTACTTCACACTTTTGCCTAAGGCTAGTTATGCATATAGCTCTAGCTATTCAATAATTTGTTTACTTCTAAGTTTTATTTTATTTTTTGTAGTTTATTGTCGAATTGGTTTCCATATGACACCCAGTGCTTCTCCCAACAAGTGCCCCCCACCATGGCCATCACCATCTTCCCCCCTCCCCCTCTCCCTGCAGCCCTCGGTTCATTTTCAGTATTCAATAGTCTCTCACAATTTGTGTCCTTCTCTCTCCCCAACTCTCTTTCTCCCTTCCCCTCCCTATGGTTCTCTGTTAGGTTCCTCCAGTTAGACCTATGAGTGCAAACATGTCCTTCTCTGCCTTATTTATTTCACTTAGCATGACACCCTCGAGGTCCATCCACTTTGCTACAAATGGCCATATTTCATTCTTTCTCATTGCCATGTAGTACTCCATTATATATATATATATATATATATATATATATATATATACCACATCTTCTTATACTTATAAACTTTGATTCAATTTCTATTCATAATTCTTATATTTGAGTTTTCAACTATAACAACCAGTTTTTACTGGTTGTAAAGTAAGATAAACTTTCATGAGAAACATCAGTAGCTTTCTTTCAGAAAAGAAATAAACAATTTTTGATCAGTTGTACACTGATGAAAGGGAAGTATTATTCTGTAACTTTTTTCTGGCTATTTAAAAAATGTCTCTCAAACCTTTAATGGCCTACTGATTTACCTGTAAGGTATGAAGATAATTATGCATGTTACATTCCAGCCTAGATATACATTATAGTGAAAATTCATGTTTAGTAATGAGTCCTTACAGCAGAAATACAAACCTTACTCTTTCAACCTGTGCTTGTGTATTTGGTGGTAGAGAAATAATGGAGGAATGTTTGGTTTTGTAAAACTGACAAATGGCAGATTATATTTTGAGTAAAGATATCTTTTAAGCTTAGTGCTTTAATTATCAACACTATACTCAGAACAAGTGATTTTCATTTTACTTCATTTTTATTTAGAGCATAACACTCCAGTAAATAAAACTAAATAAGTTAAATTATTTAGTTTTATATGCATGAGAATGGGATTTTAGAATCAGAATTTCAATCTTCTGGGATGGTTTGTCACCTGGGCTTCTATGATATGTAGTACTAATATACTATAAGTTCACAAATCCACAAATCTCTGGATTAATTAAAATTTGCATATATGAGCTTGTAGAAAACATATACAGCAAATACCGTAAAGTGTGCACTAACACCAAACACATTAGCTATCAGTTTGATACATGAAAGGTTAATAGTTCTGTGCCAAGTAGTAGCAAAATAACATTGTGCTGGATGCTAGAGGAGTAAATATGTTGATGTTAAGAATTGCACATGCCACCAAACTCATTTTAACTAAATATATTTATGTATGACATGCCTAGCACCATTTGGAAGTGATTTTAATCATTGTTTTTGAATAAATCAGGCTAATGGACTTAGTTGATCCTGAGTTTTTTGTAATTTATAATTTCAATTGGAAATCATTGTTGAAATTGTACTCTTGCCCAATTAAAATCTCCATTAACTGAAAAAAATAGAACATTACTAATAGGCAGACTGTAGAGTGAAATGGAAGAGGAAGGAAGCAATTAAAAAAAAAACCAGAAGTGCCTCCCAGTATGGTATAATAGGTGTTGTCTTTGGAACATATGCTTTGAGAAAAGAGCAAAAGAAACCCAAGGAATAAAAATGCATTGTTTTGATATGAACACCTTTGGGGATTTTATGTAGGAACAATCTTTACTATGATGTATTAGTATGCTGGAATTTGGGTAAACAATGTTTTTGAGGCCAAAATATACAGAATATTATTGAGCATCAAGAAAAACTTTTTTTAACCCCTTGGGGATCACTACAAGTGTATCTCCCAAAGATATGTGCTCACCCAAGTAAATAATCAGGTTGATTTCAGTTAAAATATGTTAATCTTTTTATGGCAGCAAAATAATAACATATCCCTACTAGTCTTTGCCTTAATGTTGTTTTTTGGTTTTGCTCTAACATTTAGAAAGATTATATGAAAAGACACATATTTCATGCTATATAAATTCTAATTTCTCCCTTGCTTATGAAAATATTTTTTTCTTCAACAAGGACAATAAACAAGTTCCATATTTTTCAGGGAGTAGATTTTCAATTTCACTTATTGTTATCTAGCACTTTTATGCACTCAAAGTAATTTTATTTTATTATAAATAATATGTCATTGAGAGTGAGAAACTATAAATTATACCGTTAAAAATAGTATAGAATTTCCACTAATCTTTAAATTACAAATCTTTATCTCAAAACTTAAATCACCTCCTAGTAAAATTCAATAAAGTTTCTTATCTTCTATTGCTGCCTTTAGTCTCACAAATATTCTTTTTAAAAAGACCTTTTAATATAAAGTGACTTAGTAAATTACATTTAAAACCAGATAAAGAGAAGTATGTTCATTCACACCTGATTACAATAATAATTATGTTTTCATGTAGGTGCATTTGTTTTTGGCAGCTATCTGTCAAGAGACAACTGTGCAACAAACAGATTCATTAGTCATTGCCCCCACTAAGATCTTATTCAGTGCAGAAAATTCATGGTAGTTCATTATCTTTTCAAGATCTCACAGTTGATGCTTGTGCCAATTTTTCATAATTGTCTCCCCATTAACCTTTCATAATGGAAATGAGGGTGATATTGTTTATAGGGTTGTTTTTCCTAAAATGTACATGTTTTATATGCATATATTCACATTTCAGAGACCTCTAAAGTCATTAAATAGAATAAAGATATCATCACTAATAACATGTTTTAATATTAATATGGAGAATTTATGTTTCTGGCAAGTTATAGCATAACTATTTGGGTGGCCCTCAAATCTGTTTTAGATTATAGATTTAGATCTATATTAGTCTAGACCCTATTGTCTCCACAGAATTTCAGTTTTATATAGTCATCAGTCTACTGGGTATGTCTACCTGCATGTCTTATTGATATATAAAATAAACAAGTCCAACATAGAAATCATGTGTTTTCTACCTTTGTTAGCTTGTTTTCCCTTTACTAGTTCCAATTGTGGTGGAGATACAGCTTTTATATTCAATTTGAAAACACTTCTGAATAGCTCTACCTCCTTAGAATTTTAATGTATGGGACTTCCTCTACATTTTCACTCATGAGTTCAGTCTCTACTTATTTCTTCCTGCTTTCATTTTTGTTTTTAATCTTGTATTCCTCAAAATTATTCTGTCTACATATTGCCTGAACCATCTTTTTTACAATGGATATATGATCATGTTACTCTCTTCACTAAAGTACTTTAATGAGACTTTTGCATAAAAACATGTGTTTATCTGTGCCACTTCTTGAAGCCCATAATGCATGGATAGTAAAATCAATTAAAAAGGTGTAAAACCCCAAGGACAAAGAGAGTGAGAGAGGAAACCCAGAAGACTAGACATATCTACTAGATAGAAAGCAAAAAGATGAGTAGTAATTTATGTAACAGAGTACAAAGAGATAAACTTAAATATCTGCACTGGGAGAAGTTCTTGTAACACAGCAGAAAAGCTCAGAAACTAAAGGCAGCAAGTGCTTCCAAAGACAGATATATTGCTTTTCATGATTCATCAATGTGATACATCACATTAACAAAAGAAAGGGAAAAAAAAACAATATGATTCTGTAGATAGATACAGAAAAAGCATTTGACAAAATACAACATCACTTCTTAATAAAACCTTCGAGAAAGTCAGGATAGAATGAACTTAATTAAAGGTCATAAAAGCCATTTATGAACAGCCCACAGCTAATGTTATCATCAATGGGGAAAAATTAGAGCTACCTTCCTGAAATCAGGGACACGACAGGGATGTCCACTCTCACCACTGTTGCTTAACAGTGTTGGAAGTCCTAGCATCAGCAACCAGACAACAATAACAAAAACAACAACAACAACAAAATAAAAGGCATCAGAATTTGCAAAGAAGAAGTCAAACTTTCACTTTTTGCAAATGACATGATACTCTACAAGTAAAGTCCACTCGACTCTACCAGAAGCCTTCTAGAACTGATCAATGAATTCAGTAATGTTGCAGGGTACAAAATCAACAAACAGAAATCAGTTACATTCTTATACACCAAAAATAAAGCAACAGAAGTAGAAATCAAAAAACTAATCCCATTCACAATTGCACAAAAAATCATAAAATACCTAGGAATAAATCAAACCAAAGATGTAAAAGACCTGAATGCTGAAAACTATAGAAGGCTTATGAAGGAAATTGAAGAAGATACATAGAAATGGAAAAACATTCCGTGCTCATGGATCGGAAGAATAAACATTGTGAAAATGTCTTTATAACCCAAAGCAATTTACACACTCAGTGCAATCCCCATCAAAGTTGCACCAGCATTCTTCTCAAAACTGAATAGCCAAAGTAATATTGAAGAAGAAAACTAAACAGGAGGCATCACAGTCCCAGACTTTAGCCTCTACTACAAAGCTGTCATCATCAAGATAGTGGGGTATTGGCACAAAAACAGACACATGGACCAATGGAAGAGAATAGAGAGCCCAGAACTGGACCACAAATGTATGGCCAATTAATATTTGACAAAACAGGAAAGAATACCAATGGAAAAAAAGACAGCCTCTTCAACAGGTGGTGTTGGGAGAACTGGACAGCAACATGTAGAAGAATGAAATTAGACTAAAAGATAAACTCAAAATGGATGAAGGACCTGAATGTGAGACAGGAAACCATAAAAACATTAGAGGAGAAAGAAGGAAGCAGCTTCCCTGACCTCAAACTCAGCAATTTCCTCCTTGACACATCCCCAGAGACAAGAGAATCAAGAATAAAAGTGAACTATTGGGACCTCATCAAGATAAAAAGCTTCTGCACCGCAAAGGAAACAATCAAAAAAACTAATAGGCAAGCGACAAAAATGGGAAAAGATAGTGACTGATGGCATATCAGATAAAGGGCTAGTACCCAAAATCTACAAAGGAACTCACTAAACTCCATACCTGAAAAACGAATAATCCAGTGAAGAAATGGGCAGAAGACATAAAGAGACAATTCTAAAAGAGGACATCCAGATGGCCAACAGGCACATGAAACGATGCTCAGCGTCACTCATCATCAGGGAAATACAAATCAAAACCACACTGAGACACCACCTCACGCCAGTCAGAGTGGCTAAAATGAACAAATCAAGAGACTATGAATGCTGCCGAGGATGTGGAGAAACGGGCACACTCCTACACTGTTGGTGGGAATGTAAACTGCTGCAGCTGCACTGAAAATCAATATAGAGGTTCCTCAAAAAACTATCAATAGAACTCCCCTATGACCCAGCAATAGCACTGCTAAGGATTTACCCAAAGGATACAGAAATGCTGATGCATAGGAGCACATGTCCCCCAATGTTCATAGCGGCACTTTTTATAGTAACCAAATCATGGAAAAAGCCTAAATGTCCATCACCTGATGAATGGGTCATGAAGATGTGGTATATATATACAATGGAGTACTACATGGCAATGAGAAAGAATGAAATATGGCCATTTGTAGGAAAGTGGATGGACCTTGAGGGTGTCATGCTAAGAGAAATAAGTCAGGCAGAGGAGGACAGATACCATATGTTTGCACTCATAGGTCTAACAGGAGGAACCTAACAGAGGACAATAGGGAGGGCAAGGGGGAAAGAGAGTTGGGGAGACAGAGGGACATAAATCATGAGAGACTATTGAATACTGAAAACGAACCACGTGCTGAAGGAGGAGGGCGGGGCAGGGAGTGGTGGTCATGGAGGGGGGGGACACTTGTTGGGAGAAGCACTAGGTGTTATATGGAAACCAATTTGACAATAAACTATTATAAAAAAAGATATATGAAAAAAATTAAATAGGGGCATGCAAAATTCACATGCAAAATTGTGTGTGCTATGCACACAAAAAGATTGGTTAAAAATCTGGGTAAGTAGTACAATTCCAAATTCCCTAAAGAAACTCACTCTCCCACTCCTCTTCATTTAATACCTTAAAATATACAAACTACAGATATTAATATATTTGCATAATTTCATTACAATGCACATAAAACAAAACCACTTGATAGTCTGGACAGTTGTGATTTTCTACTACAGTTGCTCTCTTGTAAGATTTATGTTTCCTTTTTGGACAATGCTGTTTTTAGAAAGTAGGTTTTCAACAAATGCATACGTGAATTTCAGTGAACTATGTTTGCAGATTGGCTAATTTGCTAACATGGTGTTTATTGGATAGGGGATTTCTAGAACACATAACTTGAAAAATCTTGGATCTTTATTGATAGGGTATCTGAGGTCCTATTTTATTGTAACAATTGGTGTTTAAGAGGGAGTTGCAGGTGGAAACCATACATAAGGGATGATAATGCAGAGACTTGGGTGCAGTGACAAATTTACACTGTGGAATTAGATATTGAATTTACAACCTGCCTTGTGTTTTGGTGTGTTGAAGAGATTGCCTAGTGAAGCTTGGATATAGGATAAAACAAAATCTAGTCTTTGGGGAAGGGGAAGATAATAAGGCTGAGATAAAGGGTAGGTAGGTTATATAATAGATGAAATTATGTTTTATATGAGCATGATATGTGTTGTGATTTTCAATCCTTTCCAATTTTCATTTCTTTCTAGTGCCAACTTGGGAGACATATTATCATGAATGAATTGGAGAACTAGCAGCATACCACAAAGTATCATTGTATAGTTTGGGACTAGTGAGGATGGAAATAATAATACTTTTTTCTTTTTTCTTTCCTTTTTTTCCCACAAGCACTGTTGGAAGTTAACATCCAAATATAGCTAAGGAATAAGCACTATTGTGGCTTCTTTATGGATCCATAAACTGATGAAATGTGGTGAAGCTCTATAAGTAAAACAAACATATACAAGGAGACAAGCAATGAAGCTATATAGGTAGACCAAAGATAAATAAGGAGACATGTATTGAGCAAAAAATAAATTAGAGCTGTTTCTCAACTCTTGATTTGACAAGATACAGTTATGTCCCAAACATGAGATTTTATATAGAAGCATGAGGGAATTAAGAAGTAAAATCTGATGAATATTTTTCTTGAAATATTATAATCATTTCCAGGGACCCAGTCCTGAGATAGTGGTGGAATAAGATATTAAATTATATGTTTCTAGTAACTCTTCATAGACTGTTACCATATTAATGACAATAAAGACAGGACCACAGTGATTTCAAAGAGCATACTTCTAGGTATACTCTGTGTAGTACAGCTACACTCTAGAACAATTAGCAATTTTCTTCTGAGTTTTTTATTATTTGTGCAAAGGATTACTGTTTTCTGACACAATCTTTCTTTTCTAAAGAAAAATATCAGTGGCACATATTTTATCTTTTGATTTCACTTCTGAACTTCTGTCCTAAAGATCAAACCTTCAATATGACCACAAAAGAAAAAAAAGTGATGTGCATATAAATCAAGTGTTTTTAAATTTAAAAACAGATATCATGTTTCTGTCTCTCTTCTTTTAATGCATTAAGTATCATCTCATATGGTCATAAACATAAACTGTGACTAGTTTACTGAGTAAGGCTATAATCAAAAGAACATATAATGATATATTTGTCTTTCCTTTCTTGTCTTTGTATTTAATTTTCACGTCTGCACAGTGACATTGAATATGTCTCCTAGATGAAGATGCCCATGCATGTTTGACAGCAATGATAGTAGAGGGAAACATGATGACCTGGAGAGAATATGTTGGGAAATGTAGACATAGTCAGAATATATTGGAGGAGCAGAGCAATAAGAGTTCTAATATCAAAAGGAGTCAGAGTATACACCTTTGTTTGATGAAGAAACAAGCACATAGAGGAGATGTCTTTTGTTCATCTTGTCTGTATATCTAAGGGATATTCTTTCAAATGGATTCATTTGAGGCATTTTTTATGATAGTTTATTGTCAAATTGGTTTCCATATAACACCCAGTGCTTTAATAATGGCCATGCTAACATATTGCCTTAGGGATTGAATTGTGTGCATTCTTGCAACCAGTAAGGCATAAAGCCTGGAGTTTTAAAGGTCAGTGGACGTGGCTAGGAAAGATCCCTGAGGGACTGCCTTGCCCCTGAAAAGAAGGTAAACAATCAGAAGGCAGATGGAATGGAAACATTAGTTTGAAAAATGCCTAAGGCACACAGTGTGGAGATTACTTATTGTTCTTGGAGCAAGTCCCTGAGAGACAGCATTCATGGGGATAACTTTCCAGGGCAATGTAACTTGTTGTCACCATTTCCCTCTGTAGCCCCTCAGTATAAACATAGAACTATTTGTGGGAAGCAGTGCAGTGGCAACAGTAGCTGTCCAACTTGCTTACTCCAGCAGAAACACTTGCCCACAAAACATCTCCAGACCAAAGAGTTTGCAGGGTGCACAACCTAGTTAAGACTCACCACATTTGGTCCAGATCCAAACACTGCTCACTGAAGACAAAGAGAGCCTCTGTAGATGACTGATATGAAAGATAGAACAGCCGAAACACAAAAGAATAAATGCAGCACAAAGCAGAGAAATTTCCTGAAGTGCCAGGCCTTGGACACTACAATACCTCTTCCTCATATAGCCACTACTTTCAGGAGCAGGAAATATAATAGGCTTTGCTAATACAGAGACGAATGTAGAGACTTACACAAAATTCCAAGATGGAGGAGTTCATCCTGAATGAAAGAACAAGATAAGACCACAGATAGAGATCTAAGTGAAATATATGTATGTAATATGTCTGCTGAAGATTTTAAAACAACAATCATAAGGGTACTTGCTGGGCTTGAGAAAAGAATGGAACTTCTGGGAAGTCCTTACTAAAGAGAAAAAAGCATTTAGAGATAATCAGTCAGAAGTGAACAATGCAATAAACAAGATTGGAAACAGGATTGATGCAAAGGAACACAAGGCTGGAAGAAGCAGAAAAATGGATAAATGGTGTAGAAGACAAAAATATGAAAAATAATGAAGCTGAACAAAAGACAGTAAAAAGAATTATGAAACATGAAAATAGACTTACGGAACTCAGTCATTCTATCAAAAGTGACAACATTTGGCATTATATGAGTCACAGAAGAATAAGAATAGAGAAAAAGAGGTGGAAAATGTACTTGAAAATGTACTCTGATTCTTTAAAAAGTAAATGACAATTAGCGGCTAATGTAGGAAATACAAGTAAGATTTATAGAATTGCTTTGTAACATGAATGTTATTTTTTGTTCTACCTAGAATTTCCATAAGTTATTTTGATTTATCTAATTTTAGTTTGATTTAAAAATTAATAAATAATTGTTCATATGATAAGGTGAATGCTTAATCAGGTAGCTCTCAAAAAATACTGATATTGAGAGTTTGAATACAGTGAAAGAAAAGCATTTTAAATACACAGGCAGTGTTGTAGGGCGTATACAATAGGGGAAGAGCTAGGTTACTGTGGGAGCTGTAGTCCTGAATTTCATGACTTGTTTGTGTGATTACAAATTTAATGCTGTAGGAAGATTGTGTGACTTTTTCTTTTATTTTGAGAATGATTTATTTGTGAATAATCAGAAAAAGATCAGGCTTAGATGTGACCTGAATCTTCTCCAACAGCAAGGATCTTGTATCTTGTAGGAAGATAGCAGGAAACAAAATCAGTAAGGGAAGGTAATATCTTTAAAAGTACAAGCTCAGCACTCCACACGCTTCCACTGTGGAAAAGGAAAGAAGGTAATTTTGCACTTTGATCTTATTTGCAGCTGAGGATTTCCAAAATGCTTTGAAACGGACACAGGAGTTTTATAATGCTACCTAAAATTCTACAGGGGTTAGTTGTGACACTGAATGTATTTCAGGATATGGAATGCAGCTGAAGCTGGCAGCAGAAAACAAGAGAGTCTAGAGGAATATAATTTTGGTTGGATTTACTGAAGTACAACATACAACAAAGAAGTATATCTATAACTGTCTGAGAAAGAAAAGCAGCAGACCAACAAACGGTGTAGCAGGCAATGTATGATTTGCGATGTTCTTAAAAGAAGTCTGGAATCAAATATGAATATCATATTGCATGCATCCTTATGTATTCACATCATGTATTTTGATGCAAGGGGAAGATTACAGTGAATTAATAGATTCCTTTTACAGTTAAGAATGTATGGACATCAAAGAGTTGGGTATTTGACACAATTTTATATTGATTAGCTTATTTTCTCTGCAAATTGCCAGAGGCATTAGGTTTTGAGGTTATGCGAATTTAGGCAATAGACATTACAAATAATAACCTTTATTCTATTCAGTGCATATTAAACAATTTTGACAAGGTACAAAATACCCATGTATATACTCACAGACCAGGAAAGATCATGTAAAGTTTAGGTTCTAATTGGTTCCTTTTGGAGAATAATTTAATTTTAGTGTTGCTACCTAAACAAATTTAACAAAAATAAATAAGCTGATTCATGTTAATGCTAATATTAATAATAATACTAATGCTTCCTGGCTTCATCTATTTTCAGCTCAAGAATGTGATATTCCTAAAGTCAATCAGTGTAAGCTCTAGAAAAATATAAATGCAGTATGTATTCTACAGAAAAAGTGTTTAAAACTATTGCTATAGATGACAAATAGGGAAGCAAATGGTGAATGGAATAGAATTTTAGAGTAAGAAAGATAGATAAATAAATAAATAAATAAATAAATAAATAAATAAATAGAAATTAAATGAAAGGTGCCTAGATGACTCAGTTAGTAAGTACCTGAGTCTTGATTTTGATGCAGGGCATGATCTTATGGTAAATAAATACGAGTAATGCGTGGTGATCTTCACTGACAGCATAAATTCTGCATGGGATTGTCTCCCCTTCTGTATGCACTTATCTCTCTCACGCTCTCTCTCTCAAAAATAAATAAATAAGCATAAAAATTAAATGAAATTTTACCTTCAAGACATTGGACTACCAAGCATATAATCAAAGAAGTAACTTCCATAATGGAAGAAAAGAATATTAAAGTAGGAAAATAGTCCTTAGTAGCATAAGCAAAAAGATGCAATGTTGAATGAATTAACAAATACCAGTCAAAAAGAGTCACTCCAATACGTTATAAGAAAGTGTTCAGGAAAATGATTTTCCTAGTATAGATAAACCTATAATCAAAGCAGGTGGTTTTCTTTTATATTTTTAAGCTAAAGAAAACAATATTTTTATTTTTTATGTGTATTGAACTTTAATATTTTATTTTTAAGTAGTTTATTGTCAAATTAGTTTCCATACAACACTCAGTGTTCTTCCCCATAAGTGTCCACCTCCATCACCACCACCTCTTTTCCCCTCTCCCCTTTCCCCTTCAAGCCTCAGTTCGTTTTCAGTATTCAATAGTCTCTCAACTTTTGCGTCTCTCTCTCCGCCTCCAACTCTCTTTTCCTCTTCCCTTCCCCCTGGTCTCCGTTAAGTTTCTCCTGTATTCTTGATAGACCTATGACTGCAAACATATGGGATCAGTCCTCTGCCTGACTTATTTCGCATAGCATGACACCCTCAAGGTCCGTCCACTTTGATGCAAATGGCCATATTTCATTCTTTCTCATTGCCATGTAGTACTCCATTGTGTATATATACCACATCTTATTGACCCATTCATCAGGTGATGGACATTTAGGCTCTTTCCATGATTTGGTTACTATAAAAAGTGCCGCTATGAACATTGGGGGACATGTGCTCCTATGCATCAGCATTTCTGTATCCTTTGGGTAAATCCCTAGCAGTGCTATTGCTGGGTCATAGAGGGGTTCTACTGAAAGTTTTTTGAGGAAATTCCACACTGCTTTCCAAAGCGGCTGCACAGGTTTATATTCCCACCAAGAGAGTAGGAGTGTGCCCGTCTCTCCACACCCTCGCCAGCATCTATAGTCTCTTGATTTGTTCATTTTAGCCACCCTGACTGGTGTGAGGTGTTATCTCAATGTGGTTTTGATTTGTGTTTCCCTGATGATGAGTGATGTTGAGCAACGTTTCATGTGCCTGTTGGCCATCTGGATGTCCTCTTTGGAGACGTGTCTGTTTATGTCTTCTGCCCATTTCTTCACTGGGTTATTTGTTTTTCGGGTGTGGAGTTTGGTGAGTTCCTTGTAACTTTTGGATACTAGCCCTTTATCTGATATGTCATTTGCCACTCTCTTTTCCCATTCTGTCGGTTGCCTATTCGTTTTCTTGATTGTTTCCTTTGCAGTGCAGAAGTTATTATCTTAACGAGGTCCCAAGAGTTCAGTTTTGTTTCATTTCCCATGCCTGTGGGGATGTGTCAAGTAGGAAATTGCTGCAGTTGAGTTCAAGGAGGTTGTTTCCTATTTTCTCTTCAAGGATTTTGATGGTTTCCTGTCTCACATCCAGGTCCTTCAGCCATTTGGAGTTGATTTTTGTGTATGGTGTAAGAAAGTGGTCTAGTTTCAGTCTTCTGCATGTTGCTGTCCAGTTCTCCCATCAACACCTGCTAAAGAGGCAGTCTTTTTTCCATCTGATACTCTTTCTTGCTTTGTCAAAAATTAATTGGCTGTACATTTGTGGGCCCAGTTCTGGGTTCTCTCTTCTATTCCATTGGTCTATGTGACTGTTTTCATGCCAATACCATACTGTCTTGATGATGGCAGCTTTGTAGTAGAGGCTAAAGTCTGGGATTGGGATGCTTCCCGTTTTGGTTTTCTTCTTCAATATTACTTTGGCTATTCGGGGTCTTTTGTGGCTCCATACGAATTTGAAAACAGTTTGTTCTAGCTTTGAGAAGAATGTTGGTGCAATTTTGATGGGGATTGCATTGAATGTGTAGACCGCTTTGGGTAGTAGTGACATTTTCACAATGTTTATTCTTCTGATCCATTAACAGGGAATGTGTTTCCATTTCCTGGTGTCTTCTTCAATCTCTTTCATAAGTTTTCTATAGTTTTCATCAGAAAGGTATTTTACATCCTTGGTTAGGTTTACTCCTAGGTTTTTTATGGTTTTTAGTGCAATTGAGAATGGGATCAGTTTCTTGATTTCTATTTCCGCTGCTTCATTTTTGGTGAATAAGAATGAAACTGATTTCTGTGCATTGATTTTTTACCCAGCAACATTACAGAATTCATTGATCAGTTCTAGGACTGATGAATGAATTCAGTTCAGTTGCAGGGTACAAAATCAATGTACAGAAATCAGTTGCATTCCTGTACACCAAAAATGAAGCAGCTGAAAGAGAAATGAAGAAACTGATCCCGTTCGCGATTGCACGAAAAACTATAAAACACTAGGAGTAAACCTAACCAAGGGTGTAAAAGACCTATATGATGAAAACTATAGAAAACTTATGAAAGAGATCGAAGAAGACACCAAGACATGAAAACACATTCTCTGTTCATGGATCGGAAGAATAAACTTTGTGAAAATGTCATTACTACCCAAAGCAATCTACACATTCAATGCAATCCCCATCAAAATTGCACCAACATTCTTCTCAAAGCTAGAAAAAAGTATTCTCAAATTCTTATGGAACCACAAAAGACCCTGAATAACCAAAGTTATATTGAAGAAGAAAACCAAAACAGAAGGCATCACAATCCCAATCTTAGCCTCTACTACAATGTTATCATCAAGACAGTGTGGTATTGGTATAAAAACAGACACATAGACCAATGGAATAGAATAGAGAACCCAGAACTTGGCCCCAAAATGTAGAGCCAATTAACTTTTGACAAAGCAGAAAAGAGTATCCAATGGAACAAAGACTGCCTCTTTAGCAGGTGGTGCTGGGAGAACTGGACCACAACATGCAGAAGACTGAAACTATACCACTTTCTTACACCATACACAAAAATGAACTCAAAATGGCTGAAGGACCTGAATGTGAGACAGGAAACCATCAAAACCCTCGAGGAGAAAGTAGGAAACAACCTCCTATACCTCCACCGCAGCAATTTCCTACTGGACACATCCCCAAAGGCAAGGGAAATTAAAGCAAAACTGAACCCTTGGGACTTCATCAAGATAAAAAGCTTCTGCAAGGCAAAGGAAACAATCAAGAAAACGAATAGGCAACCGACAGAATGGGAAAAGATAGTTGCAAATGACATATCAGATAAAGGGCTAATTTCGAAAATGTACAAGGAACTCACCAAACTTCACAATCACAAAACAAATAATCCAGTGAAGAAATGGGCAGAAGATATGAACAGACACTTCTCCAAAGAGGACATCCAAATGGCCTACAGACACATAAAACGATGCTCAACATCACTCATCATCAGGGAAACACAAATCAAAACCACACTGAGATACCACCTCACGCCAGTCAGAGTGGCTAAAATGAACAAAGCAAGAGACTATAGATGTTGGAGAGGGTGTGGAGAGATGGGCACCCTCTTACACTGTTGGTGGCAATGTAAACTGGTGCAGCCGCTCTGGAAAACAGTGTGGAGGTTCCTCAAAAAACTATCCATAGAACTCCCTTATGACCCAGCAATAGCACTGCTAGGGATTTACCCAAGGGATACAGAAAGGTTGATGCATAGGAGCACATGTACCCCAATGTTCATAGCAGCAATGTCAACAATAGCCAAAACATGGAGAAAGCCTAAATGCCCATCACCTGATGAGTGGATCAAGATGTGGTATATATACATAATGGAGTACTACATGGCAGTGAGAAAGAATGAAATATGGACATTTGTAGCAACGTGGATGGACCTTGAGGGTGTCATGCTAAGTGAAATAAGTCTGGCAAAGGAGGACAGATTCCATATGCTTGCACTCATAGGTCCAATAGGAAAACAGGAGAAACCTAATGGAGGACCAGGGCGAGGGGAAGAGGGAAAGAGAGTTGGGGAGGGAGAGGGACACAAAACTTGAGAGACTATTGAATGCTGAAAATGAACTGAGGGTTGAAGGGGAAGGGGGATGGGGGAAATAGGTGATGGTGATGGAGGAGGGCACTTGTGTGGAAGAGCACTGGGTGTTGTATGGAAAACAATTCGACAATAAACTAAAAAATATTTTTTCAGTACAACCAAATAGGATTTATACCTGACTTGCAAGCATGTTTCAGTATTCACACATCAATCGACATGTTATATCACATTACAGAAAAAAATGATAGGAACCATATGATCATCTCAATAAATGCAGAAAAAAACATTTGACAAATACAGCATTAATTCATGATAAAAAAAATTTAAAAAATAAACCTCAACAATATAGGGTTACTAGGAATATACGTCAACATAAGTAAGCTATATACAAAACAAAAACGACCACAGCCACAAAACCAGCTAATATCCTCAATGAGGAAAAATTGAGAGTTTTCCTCTAAGTTATTTACAAGACAGGGATAACCACTCACATCACACATACCATTCCACAGTGTTGGAAGTCATAGCCATAGCAATCAGGAAAGAAAAAGAAATAGAAGGCATCCAATAAATATGTCAATGAAGAAGTCAAACTTTCACTATTGCAGATGACATAGTAGTCTACGTAGAAAACCTAAAAGACTCTACCAAAAATTGATAGAACTGATACATTCATTCAGCAAATTTGCTGGATAAAAAAAAAAAACAGTGTACAGAAAGCTGTGGCCTTTCTATACACCAATCATGAAGCAGCAGAAAGAAAAATCTATGAATGGATTCCATTTACAATTGCACCATATACTATAAGATGTCTAAGAATAAATTTATCAAAGAAGTAAAAGATTTGCTCATAAAACTATAAGACACATAGGAAAGAAATTGCAGAGGACATAAATAATTGAAAGACATCCCATGCTCATTGATTGGAAGGACAAATATTGGGGAAATGAAGGAAAAATAAGATACAAAGAGACATGGAGTCAAACCATATGAGACTCTTAAATACAGAGAACAAACTAAGGGTTGCTGGATTGGTATTGGGTTGGGGAATGGGCTGAATGGGTGATGAGCGTTAAGGAAAGCACTTGTGGGAATGAGCACTGAATGTTATATATAAGTGATGAATCACTAAATTCTATTCCTGAAGCCATTGTTACACTATATACTAACTAACTTGGATTTAAATATCTTTTTAAAAAATATCTATCCTACCCCAAGTAATCTATACATTTAATATACTCCCTATCAAAATACCACCCGCATTCTTCTCAGAGCTTGAATAAACAATCCAAAAATTTGTATGGAACCACAAAAGTCCCTGATTAGCCAAAGCAATCTTGGTAAAGAAAAACAAATTTGGAGGTCTCACAATTCTGACCTTCAAGCTACATTACAAAGCTGTAGTCATCACTACAGTATGATACTGGAACTAATACAGGCATGAAGATCAATAGAACAGATGAGAAAATGCAGAAATGGACCCACAACTATATGGCCACCTAATATTCATCAAAGAAAGAAAGTATATTTGATGTGAAAAGACCAGTCACTTCAACAAATGATGTTGGGAAAACTGGACAGCAACAAGCAAAAGAATGAAACTGGACCCCTTTCTTGCACTATACAAAAATACACTCAAATAAATGAAAAACCTAATGTGAGACCAGAAACCATAAAAATACAACAGGAAAACACAGGCAGCAACCTTTTTGACCTAGGCTCGAACAACTTCTTTAGTAGAAACATCGTTAGAGGCAAGAGAAATGAAAGCAAAAATGAACTATTGGGACTTCACCAAAATAAAAGTGTCTGCACAGTGAAGGAAATAATTTAAAAAACCAAAAGGCAACCTTTGGAATGGGGGAAGATATTTGCAAATGACATATATGACATGTCATAGTATTCAAATTATGAAGAACTTATCAAATTCAAGACCCATCAAAGAAATAATCCAGTGAAGAAATGAGCAGAAGACATGAATAGACATTTTTTACAAAGAAAACATTCAGATGGCTAAACAAAGAAAACATTCAGATGGCTAACAGGCACCTGAAAAGATGCTTAACATCACTCATCATCAGGAAAATACAATCAAAAACTTCAATGAGATATCACTTCATGCTTGTCAGAATAGCTAAGTTTAACAACACAGTAAGCAACAGCTGTTGACAAAGATGTAGAGAAAGGGAAACCCTCTTACACTGTTGGTAGGAATGCACACTGGCACAGCCTGTCTGGAAAACCGAATGGACATTCCTCAAAATTTTAAAATACAATTACCATAAAATCCAGAAACTGTGCTTTTAGGTATTTCCCCAAAAGATACAAAAATAATTACTTGATACGATACATGCACCTGAATGTTTACAGCAGCATTATCAACAACAGCCAAATTATGGAAATAGTCCAAATTTTCTATTGTTCTATGACAGTGCAATGGATATAAAGAGGTGGTATACACACACACAGTATATGTACATACATATATACAATAGAATATTACTTAAGCAAAAAAGACTAATGAAATCTAGCCATTTGCAAAAATGTGGGTGATGCTAGAGAGTATTGTGCTAAACAAAATAAATCAGTCCGAAAGGCAAAGAGCATATGATTTCACTCATATGTGGAATTTAAGAAACAAAACAGATAAGCAGGAAAAAAGAGAGAGGCAAATCATAAAACAGACTCAATATAGAGAACAAACTGAGGGGTGCTTGGCTGGAGGTGAGTAATGAGTAATCGTTGTAGTCCATGTGTGTTATGGTTGGAGTTTCAGTAGTCACATTCTTGGTTGTAGAAATCTAGTATTATCTAGGTATCAGGAAAACTACATGGATGGAGTGTGAACTAGGATAGGTATTAGTTTAAATGAGACAAATTTGGATCTTATTTCTTATTTGAGTTCTTCCAAGTGATAGCAATGTGACCCTGCATAAAGTATTTCATTTCTCTGAGTCTCACTTGCTTCTTCTAAAAATAACAATTAAAATTACCCATTTCATAGCTAATAAAATAGTATAATGGTTGTGTGAGACTGTGATTATAAACTGTATCATACTTTTCATAAGTAGACACCCAAAATGCTAAAGATAAATCAAAACAGATTTCTGTGGAAAGATACTTGATATATCCATATCTGTTTTGATAGACAGATACTAACATAAGTTAATATTAATCACATATATTTTATCAGAGAGTAGAGTCTGAATGGAAATGAAATATTCATTGATAGCTTAAAAATCCATTAGCATTACAGAAATCAGTATTATCAGTCTGCCATATCACTTTGCCAAGTGGATGGAATGCTTAAAAGTCTAAGGACATTAAGATGAAAGAATATATATGTTATGTGTTTATATTTATACCTGGAAACTTGTATATACTTTGTTATACTATTCTTTGGAAACAAATGATGGTATATTGTTTTATTGGTAACAATGCTTTTTGGGCAGATCTATATTATCTACCTACATTAGGGAAACTCCTTAATTGTAGAATGTGCAGCCAATTGCGATCAGTCTATTTAAGGAGTAAAAAGTGATGAGTAGTTAGTACAGTCTAAAGAACAAAATTTAAATAATTTTCATAGTGAAAATGGGTGAGGGGGGAATACAGCCTTGAGGTCTAGAAAACTATCAGCAAAAAGAAAACTGAGCAAAAACAAGAGATCATGTTTTCAGATTTTATAGCTGTCAATTTGAACACTTTCACAGCTGAAACACTGTTCTTGATGGGGCAGTGAAATGGAACTTGGGTGGAATATTTGCAAATTCACCTGGGTGAATAAGTCCTTTCATTGAGGGGTGTCTGGGTGGCTGAGTCAGTTAAGCGACCAACTTTGGCTCAGGTTATGATTTCGGGGTTTGTAGGATCAAGCCCCACATCAGGTTCTGTGCTGACAGGCTGGAACCTGTCTTCCTCTCTCTCTGCCACTCCCCACTTATTGTCAAGTTGGTTTCCATAAAACACCCAGTGCTCATCCCAACAAGTGCCCTCCTCCATGCTCATCACCCCCCTTCATTTCCCCCCTCCCCCATCAACCCTCAGTTTTTTCTCAGAATTTAACAGTCTCTTAAAGTTTGCCTCAAACCCTCTCCTAAACTATTTTACTTCTTCCCCTCCACCATGGCCCTCTCTTAAGTTACTCCTGTTCCACATATGAGTGAAAACTTTATCATATATGTCCTTCTCTGCTTGAATAACACATTTGAATTCCATTCACTTTGGTACAAGTGACCATATTTCATTCTTTCTTATTGCCATGTAGTATTACATTGCATAGATAAACCACATCTTCTTGGTCCATTCATCAGTTGATAGACTTTTAGGCTATTTCCATGATTTGGCTATTGTTGAAAGTGCTGCTATGAACATTGAGATACATGTGTGCCTAAGTATCAGCATTCCTGTATCTCTTGGGTAAATTCTTAGCAGTGATATTTCTGGGTCATATGTGAGTTATATTGTTAATTATTGATGAAACCACACAGTGTTTACCTGAGCGGCTGCACCAGTTTACATTCCCACCAACAGTGTAGGAGGGTGCCACTTTCTCCACATCACTGTCAGCATCTATAGTCTCCTGACTTGTTCATTTTAGCCACTCTGATAAGTGTGAAATGGTACCTAAGTGTGGTTTTGATTTGTATTTCAGTGATGATGAGTGACATTGAGCATCGTTTCCTGCGTTTGTTGACCATCTGGATGTCTTCTTTGGAGAAGTATCTGTTCGTGTTTTCTGCCTATTTCTTTACTAAATTATTTATTTTTCAGGTGTGGGGTTTGGTGAGTTTCTTATAGATTTCGGATACTAGCCCTTTATCTAAAATGTCATTTTCAAGTATCTTTTTCATTCCATCTGTTGCCTATTAGTTTTATTGATTGTTTCCTTTGCCATGCAGAAGCTTTTAATCTTGATGAGGTCTTAATAATGCACTTTTGCTCTTCATTCCCTTACCTTTGGAGATGTGTTGAGTAAGTAATTGCTGCGGTTGAGGTCAAGGAGGTTGTTTCCTACATTCTCCTCTAGGGTTTTTATGGTTTCCTGTCTCATATTCAGGTCCTTCAGTTATTTTTAGTGTATTTCTCTGTACGGTGTACGAAACTTGTCTAGTTTCATTCTTCTGCATGTTGCTGTCCAGTTTTCTCAGCACCATCAGGTAAAGAGGCTGTCTTTTTCCCATTGGATACTCTTTCTTTTACAGCTTTGTAGTAGAGGGTAAAATCTGGGATTTTGATGCCTCCTGTTTTGGTTTTCTTCTTCAATATTACATTGGTTCTTTGGGGTCTTTTGTGGTTACATACGAATTTTAGGATAGTTTGTTGTAGCTTTGAGAAAAATGCTGGTGCAATTTAGATTGGGATTGCATTAAATGTGTAGATTGCTTTGGGTAATAATGACATTTTAACAATGTTTTACTTCCGATCCATGGGCACAGAAGGTTTTTACTTTGTGTCTTCTTCAATTTCCTTCATAAGTTTTCTACAGTATTGAGCATGCAGATCTGTTACATCTTTGGTTAGATTTATTCCTAGGTACTTTATGATTTTTCGTGCAATCATGAATGGGATCAGTTTCTTGATTTCTCTTTCTGTTGCTTGATTATTGGTGTGGAAAAATGCAACTGAATGCTGTACGTTGATTGTTTACCCAGCAACTTTGCTGAATTCATGGATCAGGTCTAGCAGACTTTTGGTAGAGTCTTTCAGGTTTTCACATAGAGTATCATGTCATATGTGAAAAGTGAAAGTTTGACTTCAGTTTTACCCATTTTGATGCCTTTTATTTCCTTTTGTTGTCTGATTGCTGATGCTAGGACTTCCAGGACTACGTTAAACACCCGTGGTGATGGGGTTCCTGGGTGGCTTAGAAAGTTAGGCATCTGACTTCAGCTCAGGTCATGATCTCATGGTTCGTGGGTTTGAGCCACACGTCAAGCTCTGTGCTGATGGCTCAGAACCTGGAGCCAACTTTGAATTCTGTGCCTCTCTCTCACTCTGCTCCTCCCCTACTCACATCTGTCTCTCTCAAAAATAAATAAAAATTAAAAAAAAAACAGTGGTGTGAATGGATATCATTGTTGTGTTCCTGATCTCAGGGGGAAAGTTCTCAGTATTTTCCCCATTGAAGATGATATTAGCTGTGTGTTTTCCATACATGGTCTTTATGATGTTTAAGTAAGTTACTTCTATCCCAACTTTCTCAAAGGGCTTTTCTAAAGAAAAAAATGCTGTATTTTTTCAAATGTTTTTCTCTGTATCTGTCGACAGGATCATAAGGTCTTTATGTAGTTTTTGTTTAATGTGTTGTGTTACACTGGTTTATTTGTGAAAATTGAACCTGTCTTGTAACCCAGGAATGAATCCCACCTGATTGTGGTTTATAATTATTTTTATATGCTGTTGTATTTGATTTGCTACTATCTTGTTGAGTATTTTTGTATCCATATTCATCAAGGATCTTGACTAGTATTTCTCTATTTTTGGTGGGTCTCTGTTTGGTTTGGGGATCAACATGATGTGGGCTTCTTAGAATAAATCCAAAAGTTTTCCCATTGTTTCTATTTTTTGGAACAGCTTGAGAAGAATGGGTAATAGCTCTGATTTCAATGTCTAGAAGAATTTCCCAGGGAAACCATCTGGCCCAGGGCTCTTTGTTTTGGGAAGATTTTTGATAACTGGTTCAATGTCTTCACTAGTTATGGGTCTGTTCAGATTTTCTTATTCTTCCTGTTTAAATTTTGGAAGTGTGTGTGCATTTGAGATTTTGTCCATTTCTTCTAGGTTGTCCAGTTTGTGGATTTTAAAATTTTATTCATTTTTCTATGTTTATATTTATTTTATTTTTTAAATAGTTTATTGTCTAATTGGTTTCCATATAACACCCAGTGCTCTTTCCCACAAGTGCCCTCCTCCATTACCACAACCTCACTTCCCTATCTCCCTCCTGCTTCAACCCTAGGTTTGTTTTCAGTATTCACTAGTCTCTCAGGTTTTGCGTCCCTCTCTCTCCCCAACGCTCTTTCCCCCTTCCCCTCCCCATGGTTCTCCATTAAGTTTCTCCTGTTCTTCTGTTAGACCCATGAATGCAAACATAAGATATCTCCTTCTCCGCTTAACTTATCTCGCTTAGCAGGACACCCTGGTGGTCCATCCGCATAGCTACAAATGGCCATATTTCTTTCTTTCTCATTGTCATGTAGTACTCCATTGTATAGATACACCACATCTTCTTGATCTATTCATCAGGAGATGGGCATTTAGGCTCTCACCATGACTTGGCTATTGTAGAAAGTGCTGCTATAAACATTGGGGTGCATGTGCTCCTATGCATCAACATTTCTGAATCCTTTGGGCAAATTTCTAGCAGTGCCATTGCTGGGTCATAGGGGAGTTCTACTGATAGTTTTTTGAGGAACCTCCATACTGTTTTCCAGAGCAGCTGCACCAGTTTGTATTCCCAACAATGTAGGAGGGTGCCCGTCTCTCCACACCATCACCAGCGTTTAGAGTCTCTTGATTTGTTCATTTTAACCACTCTGACCAGTGTGAGGTGGTATCTCAGTGTGGTTTTGATTTGAATTTCCCTGATGATCAGTGACGCTGAGCATCATTTCATGTGCCTGTTGGCCATCTGGATGTCCTCATTGGAGAAGTATCTGTTCAGGTCTTCTGCCCATTTCTTCACTGGATTATTGGTTTTTTGGGTATGGAGATTAGTGAGTTCCTTGTAGATTTAGGATACTAGCCCTTTATCTGATATGCCATTTGCCACTATCAATTCCCATTCTGTCAGTTGCCTATTAGGTTTTTTTGATTCTTTCCTTTGCAGTTCAGAAGCTCTTTATCTTGATGAAGTCCCAATAGTTCATTTTTGTTCATGATTCCCCTCCCTTTGGGGATGTGTCGAGGAGGAAATTTCTCTGATTGAGGTCAAGGAGGCTGCTTCCTGCTTTCTCCTCTAGGGTTTTGATGGTTTACTGTCTCACATGCCTAGTGTGCATGTAATGATCTCAATTCTTTTTTATTTAATGACGGGTGCTTTATGACACTTTGTGAAGTCCATCTTGTAGAATGTACAATGTGCACTCAAGAGGAAAGTCAAATCCATAGCCTCAGGATATAGAGTCCTAAATATATCTGTCAAATCCATCTGGTTCAATATGTTATTCATGTCCATTGTTTCCTTAGTCATTTTCTGTCTAGTTGATCTTTCTATTGCTATACGTGGAGCAGTAATGTCTCTTGCAATTAGCACATTCTTATCAATAAGGTTGCTTATGTTTGTGATTAATTGTTTTATGTATTTGGGTGCTTCCAAATTTGGTGCATAGGTATTTATAAGTGTTAGCTCTTCCTGATGGATAGACTCTATAGTTACTATGTAATTCTTTTCTTCGTCTCTTGTTAATAACCTAACTTTAAATTCCAGTTTGTCCATAATAACTATGGCTACACCAGCTTTCTTCTGACTTCCAGTAGCATGATAGATATTTCTCCATCACTTCACTTTCTATCTGAAGGTGTCATTAGGAATAAAATGGGTCTCTTGTAGGCAACAAATAGAAGGATCTTGGGGTTTTTTTTTATCCATTCTGCTACCCTATGTCATTTAATTGGTGCCTCTTACTCCATTTACGTGCAGTGTTATTGTTGAAAAATATGGGTTTAGATTCATTGTGTTCTCTGTAGGATTCATGCTTGTAGTGGTGTACCTGGTACTTTGTTCTCACTGCAACATTTCCCTTATAAAGTTTCTCTTAGGATTTCTTGTAGGGCTGGTTAAGTGGTGATAAATTTCTTCAATTTTTATTTATTTGGGAAACCCTTTTTCTCTCTTATTCTGAATGACAGACTTGTTGGATAAAGGATTCTTGGCTGCATATGTTTCTTGTTCATCACATTGAAAATTTCCTACCATACCATTCTTGCCTGCCAATTTTCAGTTGATAGGTCTGCAACCACCTTGATGTGTCTCCCTTTGTATGTTAGGGCCCTTTTATCCCTAACTGCTTTCAGTATTCTCTCTTTATCCTTATATTTTGCCAGTTTCACTATGATATTTCATTCAGAAGTTTGATTCAATTACATCTGAGGGGAGTTCTCTGTGCCACTTGGATTTCAATGTTTGTTTTTCTCACCAGAATGGGCAAGTTCTCACCTATAATTTGTTCAAGTACTCCTTCCGTCCCTTTCTCTCTCTTTTCTTCTTCTTCTGGAATTCCAATGATAAGAAAATTGTCCTGTTTGATTGCTTCACTCAGCTCTCAAATTCTCCTCTCTTGCTCCTTCATCCTTTTATCTCTTTTTTTTTTTGGCTTCCTCTTTTTCTATAATTGTATCTTCTAGTTAACCTATTCTCCTCTCTGCATCTTCTGTCTGTCCAGTGCCTGCCTCCATTTTATTATGCAACTTATTTATAACATTTTTTAATTTATCATAACTATTTTTATGATCCATAATGTTTGTAGCAATGATGTCTCTGCTGTATTCTATGTCTTTTTCAAGCCCATTGATTAATTTTATGGCTAATGCTCTAAATTCTTGTCAGTTATGTTGCTTATCTCTTTTGACCAATTTTTTAGCTGTCACTTCTTCCTGGAATTTCTTTTGAGGAAAGTTATTCCATTTCATAATTTTGGTTAGTTTTCTGTCTCCTGTAAGTTTCAAAAGCTTTTTATGCACTCTGCACCTACGAGTACTGTTATATTAAAGGAAGCTCATAGATTTTCCAGGACCTGTCCATTCAGGAAGTGTTCTTCTATCAGCGTCCCTTGGTCTCTCTTATTGTGACTTTAGTTATTTTATTTCCTTACCTGTGGTGATACTTGGGACTCTCCACATGTGTACTTTGGTTTGTTTCTTGAGATAGCTCTGGACATGAAAACAGAAAGAAATAGGGAACAAAACCACACAAACACACAAACATAGGAAACAAGTAATTGGGAAAAAACACACATAATAAAAAAAAGAAAAGACAAAGGGCAGTCTGAAATCATAAAACCAGAAATCTCAGTTACAAATCAAAAGCAGTTTGGAAGCAGTTTGGAAGCAGTGCTGATGGAAGAGCATATACCAATAGAAATGACAGGGATATGGAGAAAAACAAATTGAAAATTTACCGTGCAGTGAGAATGAAAGGCTTAATTCAGAGAGAGAAAAAGGAGAATATGGCAGGAAGTTTGGGGGGAAAAAAAAACAAAGATAATATTACCCCGAGAAACTCTATAGTCTGATTATTTCAGAGAGAGGGAAAGAAAGGTTAGAAAGGAGGTGTAGAACATGCATCAAGACAATGGATTAAATGCTTGTTTAAGCAAACCTATAACCTGAATACCCAGTCCAGAGGAGAGGAGAAATAAGAACCAGATAAGGGAGAATATATCTGATTACCTAGAATTGATTTAGATTTAATCACGGCAATGCATCTGTGTGGTTTTTGGGGAGGGGCTGTCTGTTTCTGCAGCATCTTTCTGGGCTCCAGTAAAGAAGCAGCTACCCAGCACAGATGGGCGTGGTTTGGTGTAAGCAGATATCTACTCCACTGTGGGTCCCACGGGAAGCTCCCTGAAGCCTGCCTTTGTAGTTGTGGGGAGAAAAATGGTGACCCTTAGTCCCTTCTCGAATCAGGTGTACCAAATCACTCCTTTGGGTCCGATCACACTGTGCCATGGGTTCAGCCAAGGTAGGCTATGTTCTATGTCCCACACCAAGCTGTGTTTCAGGCTCTTACTCCCTGCGCATTAAATATATTGCCCGAAATGTAATCCCACAAGCCAGGGCACTTCCTAGAAGGGGGCTGAGCATTGCACCAGGCAGGGGAATGGATCCTCCTGATGGCAACTGTGTCCCTTGCATACCACCTACGTCGAGGGAACTTCTGGGACCCAGGGAACTTCTTAGCAGGGAATGGAGCAGGGGATCGATTCCTCCTGGTGCTGACTGCATCCCCTGCATGCTATCCTAGAGGAAATTTCTGGGACTGGAGCACCCAGCCCAAAGAAAACTCCATAAGTAGAGATGGAATCTTTCTCTGAAAGCCCTGAGGTTAGATGTTCTTCCTGGATGAGGTTTTTGTCTTCTCTAAGTACAGTTCTACAATTCCCAAGCTTCTCTTTCTCTTTCGTTTGTTTCTCCACAGAAGGCGTTCTCTCCCTTCCGTGTCTCCACGGCCCGGCCCAGTTTTTCTTCACCACTTTACAATTACATACCTATGAGCCTGTATTCTTAGTAAGCTTCGTCTTTTTTCCTACTGGACTTTTGCTGTTCAGAGTCTTTGGCTTCAGCCCTTCTTTATAGGAGAGAAGTACAGAACGAATTATTCTCTGACATCTTGCCCTGAGCAGTAATTTTTTTTTCTCTCTGTCGCATTTCAGAGAATGCAATTTATGGTGTTTTAGAACTTGTGGATCTAGGGGCTCCTGGGTGGCTCAGTCAGTTGAGCATCCGACTTCAGCTCAGATCAAGATCTCACTTATGGGTTCAAGCCCCACATCAGACTCTGTTCTGACACCTCAGAGCCTGAAACCTCCTTCACATGGATTCTGTATCTTCCTCTCTCTCTCTCTGAGCCTCCCCTGCTCATGCTCTGTCTTTTCTTCTCTCAAAATAAATAAACGTTAAAAAATTTAAAAAAAAGAACTTGTGGATCTAGGTTTTATGTCTATTAATTTTTCCCTATTGTTTAAGTAAACTACATTTAAGAATGGCCTGCTTCAAGCTTCTGTTTCACTGATGCACTCACTTACTCTTTTTCTCATATTTTAACGTTCTTTTTGACAAAAATTTAAAAAAACGTAAATCTTGCATCTGTGAAGTGATTTGCTCTTTTCATATTACAAGAATTACAGACCATGATAGTAACTTTGTTTTACAAGTTTTGTTTCTGATTACAGGATATTTCAAATTAGGCTATAGAAAAGTAAACAAAAACAAATATAGACTGCCACCCATCAATTAATATTGAAAAATGAGTCTCCTTTTAACAATAATGCACTTTCTGTGAGTGAAGATGAAGACTCAGGGGTCAAGACATGGAAATACCACCTTTGAATAAAGACTTTCAAGAGTCATTTTAACATTCCTCAACCATGAGGAAAAACTATTTCAGACAGGAGTTTTTGGTCGATATTTTGTTCTCTAAAGAGGAATAAAAAAAAAAACAAAATAGTATATTTAAAGACATTGCACCTTGGTGTTATCATGGGGTTTAGATGAAATTGAGACCAGAAATGAAAAGGATTGAGGTCAGACAATGATTTCTTCAATTCAAAAAATTGTAATCTTAAAATTACAAGGTTCTATAAAGAAAACTTATTCCATTATAATAGCTAGAAGGAGGTGGCCAAGGAAAATGGTGGAGAAGTAGGGAACACTGTTACCTCCGCATGCTTGCAACCATCAAAGTGAGAAGAATTAAAAGCCACAATATTCTGATCTCCAAGAACAGAAGTGCATGCACAGACCACTTATTGATAAAACCTCATGGATGCCTGAGCATAACAAGAGAAACTGAGAGACACCATTAAAGGGACATCTCCTAAAACGACAGTCCCTGGAAATTCAAAGAGGCTCCATTAGTAGAGCAATCCTAACAGGTGCAGAGCGCATAAACTTTTAAAACTGGCAAGAGACAGAAAGCTAGCCAAAATGACAAAATTAAAGAACACTCCTCTAAAAAAAAAACTCCAGGAAGAATTCAGCATTACGTAAAAAGAATTATCCATCATGAACAAGTGGGATTCATTCCTGGGCTACAGGACTGGTCCAATATTCGCAAACCATCAATGTGATACATCACATTAATAAAAGAAAAGATAAAAACACTATGATCTGGTTGATAGATGCAGAAAAAGCATTTGACAAAATACAACACTGCTCCTTAATAAAAAGAAACCTCAAGAAAGTCAGGATAGAGGGAACTTACTTAAATATTACTAAAGCAATTTATGAAAGGCCCACTGATAATATCAACCTCAATGGGGAAAACTTAGAACTTTCCCTATGAGATCTGGAACACGACAGGGATGTCCGATTTCACCACTGATGTTTAATAGAGTACTTGAAGTCCTAGCATCAACAATCAGACAACGAAAGGCAATAAAATACATCTGAAATGGAAAAGATGAAGTCAAACTTTCACTTTTCACAGATGACATAATACTGTACATGGAATACCCAATTGACTCAACCAGAATCTTTATAGATGTGATCCATGAATTCAGTAAAGTCGCAGGGTACAAAATCAATGTACAGAAATCGTTTGCTTTCTTATACACCAAAAATAAAGCAACAGAAAGAGAAATCAAGAAACTGACCCCATTCAAAATTTCGCAAAAAAACATAAAATATCCAGGAATAAACCTAACCAAAGAAGTAAAAGACGTGTATGCTGAAAACTATAAAGACATAAACAACTGTCATGAACTGGGACAAATAATACTAAAATCTGCATGGAACCACAAAAAGCCCCAAATAGTCAAAGCAATGTGGGAAATAAGAATAAAGCTGGAGGTAACACAATTCCAGATTTCAAGATATACTACAAAGCTGTAGTTATAAAAACACAATAGATATTTCCCTTTTCCCCTTTTGATAATTCAGGTGAAAGGATAATCAATATTATTCATTTTTTTTCCAAAGAATCAGCTCCTGGATTCATTGATCTGTTTTATAGTGGTTTTGGCTTCTACATCATTTACTTCTCTAACAATTAATTTTTTTTTCCTTCTGCTTGGTTTGGGCTTTTCTGTTGTTGTTGTTGTTGTTCTTTTTCTAGATCCTTTAGGTGTATGGTTAAGTTGTTTATTTAAGAGATTTCTTGCTTCTTGATGTAGGCTTGTATTATTATATTCTTCCCTCTTTGGACCATGTTTGCTGTATCCCAAAGGTTTTAGACCTTGTGTTTTCATTTTCATTTGTCTCCATGTATTTTTAAAAAATATATTTGGTTTACAGGCTTACTCGTTCATTCTTTAATAGCATGTTGTTTAACCTCCCTGTATGTCTGCTCTTTCCAGGTTTTTTTTTTCTTGTGAATGACTTCTAGTTTCATAGAATTGTGGTCAGAAAAGTTACATGGTATGACTCAATCTCTTTGTATTTGTTAAGGCTTGTTTTGTGATTTAGTATGTGATCTATTCTGGAGACTATTCCATGTGCATTTGAAAAGAATGTGTATCCTGCTGATTTAGTATGCAATATTCTGAACATATCTGTTAAGTTCATCTGGTCTAGTGTGTCATTGAAATCCATTGTTTTCTTTATTTTCTGCCTAATTGATCTGTCCATCGATGTAATTGGGGTGTTAAAGTTTTCTATTATTGTATTATTATTAATTAGTTGTTTCATGTTTGTTACTCATTATTTTATATACTTGTGTGCTACCGTGTTGGGAGCATAACTATTAACAATTGTGCTACCTTCTTGGATTGTCCCTTTAATGATTATATAGTGCCCTTCTTTGTCTCTTGTTACAGTCTTTGTTTTAAAGTCAGTTTATCCTAGAGGTGCCTGGGTGATTCATTTGATTGTCTAACTTTTGATTTCAACTCCAGTCATAATCTCACATTAGGCTCTACACTGGTAGCTTCTCGGCCTTTTGGCTAAGATCAAGTGTAGACTCTACACTGAGACCCCAACTAGGATTCTGTCTCATCTCACTCAGTCCCTCCCCTGCTAACACACTCTCTCAAAAATAACTAACTAGTCATTTAAAGTCAGTTTGTCCCACATAAGTATTGCTACTCTGGCTTTCTTTTGACATGCATTCACCTAATAAATGTTTCTCCATCCCCTCATTTTCAATGTGCAGCTATCTTTAGTCCTAAAATGACTCATGATAAACAGTATTTAGTTGAATCTTGTTTTGTTAATCCATTCTGAAAACATATTTTTATTGGAGCATTTAGTCCATTTACATTCAAAGTAATTACTGATAAATATATATTTAGTGTCATTTTATTATTTGCTTTGCCTTTGCTTTTGAGATTTTTTCTGATCTTCTCTTTATCACTTTAGGTACCTCCTTCCCACTCAAAAAGTTTCCTTTCATATTTCTGGGAAGGCTGCCCTAGTGGTCACAAATTGCTTTAGTTTTTGTTTGTCTAGGAAACTCTTTCTTTCTCCTTCTATTCTGAATGATAGCCTCAATAAATAGAGTATTCCTGGCTACAGATTTTTCTCATTAAACACTTTGAATGTATTATGCCACTCCATTCTAGTTTGCCATGTTTCTGTTGAAAAAAATCTCCAGTTACACTTATGGGTTTTTTGTTGTAAGTTAAGACCTCCTTTTGTCCTGTTTCTTTAATATTTTTCATTATCACTGTATTTTGCAAATTTAATTACAATATATGTCTTGGTGTTGTCCTGCTTTTGTTGATTTTGATGGGAGTTCTCTGTGCCTTCTTGATCTAGGCATATATTTCCATCCTTAAATTAAGGAAGTTTTCAGCAATAATTTACCCAAATAAGCCTTCAGAAACATTTTTTCTGTTTCTATGGATACTCCTATAATACAAATGCTATTATGTTTGATAGAGTCACAGAATTCCCTATGTCTAGTTTCACAGTGCATAATACTTTTTTCTCCCTTTCGTTCTACTTGATTAATTTCCATTACTTTGTTTTCTAGTTCACGAATCCATTTTTTGTTTGAATTTTATTTTATTTATTTTTTTTGGTTCTTCATAATATTTTATTGTCAAATTGTTTTCCA
>NC_043717.1:63401992-63404097 GCF_006229205.1 Suricata suricatta | reverse complement strand
AATCCATTTTTTTAATTAATAGTTTATTGCCAAGTTGGTTTCCATATAACACCAAGTGCTCTTCCCCACAATTGCCCCCATCTATGAAAATCACACTCCTTCCCCTTTCCTCCTCCCTCTTCAGCCCTTAGTTTGTTTTAAGCATTTAAGTGTCTCTCATGATTTGCCTCCCTCCCTCTCCTTAACATTTTTTTTCCCACCTTTACCCATCCCATGGTCCCTTGTTAGGTTTCTCCTGTTAGACCTATGAGTGAAAACACATGGTATCTGTCCTTCTCGGCCTGACTTATTTTGCTTAGCCTAACTCACTCAAGGTCTAATCACCTTGTTACAAATGGCCAGATTTCATTTTTTCTTATTGCCATGTAGTACTCTATTGTGTATATATACCACATCTTCTTGATTCATTCATCAGGTGATGGACATTTAGGCTAGTTCTATGATTTGGCTATTGTTGAAAGTGCAGCTATAAACATTGACGCACATGTGCTTCTATGCATCAGCACTTCTGTAACCCTTGGGTAGATACCCAGCAGTGCTATTGCTGTGTTATAGGGGAGTTCTATTGATAGATTTCTGAGGAACCTCCACATTGTTTTTCAGAGCGAATGTACCAGTTTACATTCCCACCAACAGTGTAGGAGGGTGCCCTTTTCTCCACATTCTCTCCAGAATCTGTAGTCTCTTGATTTGCTCATTTTAGCCACTCTGATTGGTGTGAGGTCATATCTCAGTGTGGTTTTCATTTGTATTTCCGTGATGATGAATGATGCTGAGCATCATTTCATGTGCCAGTTGGCCATCTGGATGTCATCTTTGAAGAAGTGTCTGTTCAAGTCTTCTGCCCATTTCTTCAATGGATAACTAGATTTTCAGCTGTGGAGTTTGGTGAGTTTCTTGTAGATTTTTGATGCTAGCCTTTTATCTGATTTTCCATTTGCAAGTATCATTTCCCATTCTGTAGACTTCCTATTAGTTTTTTTTATTGTTTCCTTTGCCATACAGAAGCCTTTTATCCTGATGAGGTCCTAATATTTCATGTTTGTTTTGGATTTCCTTGCCTTTGAAGATGAGTCGAGTAGGAAATTGCTGTGATTGAGGACAAGAAGGCTATTACCTGCTTTATCCTCTAAAGTTTTGTTTCCTTCTCACATTCAGGTCCTTCATCCATTTTGAGGTTACTTTTGTGTATGGTGAAGAAAGTGGTCTAGTTTCATTCTTCTGTATGTTACTGTCCAGTTATCCCAGACCACCTGTTAAAATATCTGTCTTTTTTCCATTGGATACACTTTCCTGCTTTGTCAAAGATTAATTGGCCATACATTTGTGGGTTCATTTCTGGGCTCTCTCTTTTATTCCATTGGTCTATGTGTCTGTTTTTGTGCCAATACTATACTGTCTTGATGAGGACATCTTTTTAGTAGAGGCTAAAGTCTGGGATTGTGATGCCTCCCATTTTGATTTTCTAATTCAATATTAGTTTGGCTATTTCGGTTTTTTTGTGGCTCTATACAAATTTTAGAATAGTTTCTTCTAGCATTGAGAAGAATGCTGGTGAAATTTTGATGGGGATTGAATTGAATGTGTAGATTGCTTTGGATAATAATGACATTTTAACAATGTTTATTCTTCTGATCCATGAACATGGAATGTTTTTTCATTTATTTGTGTCTTGTGTCTTCTTCAAATTCTTTTATAAGCTTTCTATAGTTTTCAGCTTACAGGTCTTTTACAACTTTGGTTAGGTTTATTCCTGGTTATTTTATGGTTTTTCTTGCAATTTGAATCAGACAAGTTTCTTGATTTCTCTTTCTGTTGATTCATTATTGGTGTATAAAAATACAACTGATTTCTGTACGTTGATATTGTACCCTGCAAATTTGCTGAATTCATGGATCAGATCTAGAAGGCGTCTGGTGGAGTCGATTGGGTTTTCCATGTAGAGTGTCATGTCATCTGTGAAACGACAAAATTGGAATTCCAGCACTATATTAAATAACAGTAGTGAGAGTGAACATCCCTGTCATTTTGCTGATCTCAGGGGGAAAGCTCTCAGGTTTCCACATTGAAAATGATATTAGCTGTGGGTTTTTCATAAATGGCTT
>NC_043717.1:63352775-63401492 GCF_006229205.1 Suricata suricatta | reverse complement strand
AAAGAAACGCATTACAGGGGGGGAATGAAAAGAATGGGAATGGGAGGGAAAGAGACGAAAGGAAGAGAGGAAAAGAAAATAAAAAGGAAAGAGAATGAAGAAAATACAAAAATATATATATATAAGGGGATTGGAGACAACAAAGGACAGTAGACCGCTTAAAAGTGTATGACCAGTTTAGGGGAGAAGTAAGGATGAGATACCAGAGAATATATCTGGGTTGCGAGAAGGTGAAAAAGTAAGGGAGAAAGGAGAAAGGAATATAAGGAGTAAAATTTAAAGGAATTAATTAAAGAAAAAGGAAAAAAAAACAGTTAATAATGACAAAGAAATAAGTACGAAACTAGTGAAGAAAAATTTTTGTTATATATTAAAAAAACAAACAACCAAAACAAAGCAAAACTAAAACAAAAAGAAAAACAAAAACCAAAGAAATAATTAAAAAAAAAAAAAAGCAGGCAGCAGCTCCCTCTGGTGGATAGGCTTGGTTTGATGGGGTAAGTCTTGGAGTCTGCTCTCAGAGGCTCTGCCCCTGCCTGAGGCGAAATGAGCAGCAGGAGGTGAAGTGAGCACCTTCACAGACTCAATTGCGGAGTCCCCACCCTCAGTCTGGATTGCGGTTGCAATGGGGAAAGGAAAAAAACAAAAAGCAAAAAACCGAGTGTCTCTTAGTTTCCGATAGCTTAGCTCAAGAAGCCGTGCGCTCCTGGAAATGTGCTGGGAGCTCCCACATTCTAAGCGCGTGCGCCTGGGCCTCCACCCGCCACAGACTCTTTGTTGAGGGTCCTGTCGGTGCGCGTCTTATTTCTTCCCTGTGGGGACCCGGAATTCACGCAGTCCGTGCAGTGCAGGGGGCGGGGTGTGCCTTGGAAATGCGGTCCGTGGTCCCGTTCCCAAAACCAAGTTCGAATTGCTCGCGCCTGGCGCAGTCGCCGCTCAGGCCGCTTCTGCCGCGGTGCATGCTTCTCCAGAGCAGCCGCTTCTCACAGCCACAGGCGCCTCTGATTCCCAGCCAAGATGGCTTAGGGCTGGAGGCTATTCCTTCCTTTGCGCCCCGCTGCCCAGCAGTTATCTATGGAGTGGGTTTCTGTCTCCACGCGCAGCTAAGCGTTCTATACCTCTTCCCCAGAGACAGTTCTATGAGCGCGTTCCGACTCTGTCTCTTCCCTTTGTCTCCCGGGCGCCCGGCACTTGCGCCACGTTGGGCTGGGGATCTTCCCTCCCCTGCCCGTCACGGGCTGGCCCGTCCTCGGATCTCCACCTTTCGCCCCCACTCACTCAGGTATCTTTGAGGTTCTATTCCTTCTGGAGTTCGTATTTTCTCCTTCCGCTCTCTCAGTTGAACATAATATCCTTCTCAGTTCGAAAAACGGTGCGGAGGGAGTTTACAGAGCTCCCTTCCTCTCCGCCATCTTGGCTCCACCCCTCTTCCATGCACTTTTATGCTACCACAGATGAGATGTACTTGCTTTGGTAGCTGTCTTATTAGGGGGAGGGATCATTTTCTTTTGTCTCAGGCAGGGATTTCGGCTGCCTCTGCCTGAGGCGAGGTGTGCTGCCTGAGGGGAGGTGTGCAGCAGGAGGTGTAGTACAAACCCTTACAGACACTGCTGGGGATTCCCAGAGCCCAGCTGGGATCACGATCCCCTAGGGGGAGGGAGCAGTGTCTCTTGGCGCCAACTCGGATTTGCGCTGCTGCTGCCAGAGGTGCCTGGTGCTGCTGGAAATGAGCTGCCTGTTCCTGCAGCCAGAACATGCACCTCAGCCTCCATGCCGCCAACTCCCTGCCTGGATCTCGTAAGGTTGGGGGCTATTCTTTACCTATTGGCACCTGGGATTCGGGATTCACGCTGCCAATGCTGGAAGTGAGATGCACCATGGAAATGAGGTGCGTGCTCCCACTCACGCAGCCGAGGTCGAAGTGAGCGCCCGTGGCACTGCCACCATGGCCACCGACTCCCTGCTGGGATGGCACAGGGCTGGAAGATGTTCTTTCCCTTGTGCCACCCGGGTTCGGGATTTGGGCTACCTAGCAGTTATATATGGAGTGAGAGTTTCTGTCTCTGAGCTCAGTTAAATGTTCTTTATCTCTTCCCCAGAGATAGTACTATGAGCGTGTTCAGTCTCTCTCTCTCTTCCCTTTGTCTCTCGGGCTCCACACGCTTGCCCTGTGTTGGGCTGGGGCCCCCACCTCCCCTGCCCATCTTGGCCTGGCCCATTTTCCAATCTCCCCAGTTCGCACTCACTCACTCAGGTATCTTTGAGGTTATCTTCTTTCTGGAGTCCGTACATTCTCCTTCTGCTCTTGCAGATGGAAGTAATGTCCTTCTCAGTTCGATAGTTGGGGCAGAAGAAGTTTACCGAGCTCCCTTCATTTCCGCCATCTTGGCTCCTCCCACGAATGGTCAGATTTAACTCTTCCTCATTGCCATGTAGTAATCCATTGCAATATCCATCACATCTTGGTCCATTTTTCATTTGATGGGCATTTAGGCTCTTTCTATGATTTGTCTATTGTTGAAAGTGCTGCTATGAACATTGGGGTACATGTGCTTCTATACATCAGCACTTCTGTATCCCTTGGAAGAATCCTTAGCAGTGCTATCGCTTAATCATAGGGGAGTTCTACTGATAATTTTTTGAAGAACCTCCACACTGTTTTCCAGAGTGGATGCACAAGATTACATTCCCACCAACAGTGTAGGGGGTGTCTGTTTCTGCACATCCTTCCCAGCAACTATAGTCTCTTAATTTGTTCATTGTAGCCACTCTGACCAACATGAGGTGGTATCTCAGTGTGGTTTTGATTTGTATTTCCCTGATGATGAGTAACACTGAGCATTGTTTCATGAGTCTGTTGGCCACATGGATGTCCTCTTTACAGAAGTGTCTGTTAATGCCTTCTGCCAATTCTCCACTGGATTATTCGGTTTTCTGTGTGTGTGTGTGTGTGTGTGTGTGTGTGTGTGTGTGTGTATGGAGTTTGATGACTTGCTTGTATATTTTAGATACTAGCCCTTTATATGCTTTGTACTTTGCAATTCTCTTTTCCCATTCCATGTATTGCCTTTTAGGTTTTTTTTATTATTTCCTTTGCAGTGCAGAAGGTTTTTATTTTGATGAAGTCCCAATAATTCATTTTTGCTCTTGGTTCCCTTGCATTTGGGGAAGTGTTGAGTAGGAAATTGCTGCAGTTGTGGTCAAGGAAGCTGTTTCCTGCTTTCTCCTCTATGGTTTTGAGGTTTCTTGTCTCACATTCAGGTCCTTGATACATTTTGAGTGTATTTTTGTGTATGGTGTAAGAAAGTGATCTAGTTGCATTATTTTGGATCTTGCTTCCCAGTTCTCCCAGCACCACCTTCTAAAAAGGCTGTCTTTTTCCCATTGGATACCCTTTCCTGCTTTGTCAAAGATTAATTGGCCATACATTTGTGGGCCCAGTTCTGGGTTCTCTATTCTATTCCATTGGTCGATGTGTTTGTTTTGGTGCCCATACCACACTGTCTTGATGGCGACAGCTTTGTAGTAGAGGCTAAAGTCTGGGATTGTGATACCTTCAGTTTTGGTTGTCTTCTTCAATATAACTTTGGCTATTTGGGGTCTTTTGTGGTTCCACGTGAATTTTAGGAGAGTTTGTTTTAGGTTTGAGAAGAATGCTGGTGAAATTTTGATTGGGATTGCATTGAATGTGTAGATTGCTTTGGGTAATAATAATATTTTCACAATGTTTATTGTTCTGCATGGAAAGTTTTCCATTTCTTTGTGTCCTCTTCAATTTCTTTCATGAGTTTTCTATAGTTTCCATTGTACAGACCCTTTATATCTTTGGTTAGTTTGTTCCTGGGTATTTTTTTGTGTGTGTGTGCAATCGTGAATGGGATCAGTTTTTTAATTTCCCTTTATGTTATTTCATTTTTGGTGTATAAAAATGCAACGAATATCTATACATCTGTACATTGATTTTGTTACCTGCGACTTTGCTGTATTCATGGATTAGTTCTAGAAGGCTTCTTGTGGAGGTGGTCGAGTTTTCCCTGTAGAGTAAATATCATGTTATCTGCGAAAAGTGACAATTTGTCTTCATCTTTGCAAATTCTGATGCTTTTTATTTCCTTTTATTGTCTGATTGCTGATGCTAGGACTTCCAACACTATGTTAAACAATAATGGTGAGAGTGGACATCCCTGTCGTGTCCCTGATTTCAGGGGGAAAGCTCTCAGTTTTTCCCCATTGAGGATAACATTGGCTGTGGGCTTTTTGTAAATGGCTTTTATGATGTTTAAGTAAGTTCCTTCTATCCCTACTTTCTCGAGGGTTTTTATTAACAAGAAATGTTGTATTTTGTCAAATTCTTTTTCAGCATCTATTTGACAGGATCATATGATTTTTTTCTTTTGTTTTGTTGATGTGGTGTATCACATTAATGTATTTGCGAATGTTGAACCTGCCTTGTAACCCAGGAATAAATCCCACTTGATCATAATGGATAAATGGATAATACTTTTTATATGCTGTTGAATTCGATTTGCTAGTATCTTGTTGAAGATTTTTGCATCTGTATTCATTTAGGAAATTGGCCTGTAGTTCCTTTTTTTTTCTGAGTTTGGGTTTCAAGGTGATACTAGCTTCTTAGAATGAGTTTGGAAGTTTCCCTTCTATTTCTATTTTTTGGAATAGTTTGAGAAGAATTGGTATTAGCCTGCTTTAAATGTCTGGTAGAATCCCCTAGGAAACATTTGGCCCTGGCTCTTATTCATTGGGATATTTTTGATAAGTGATTCGATTTCTTCACTGGTTCTTGATTTATTCATGCTTTCTTTTCTTTTTTAAACATTTCATTGTCAAATTGGTTTCCATGTAACACCAGTGCAGCCAATTAATTTTTGACAAAGCAGGAAAAAGTATCCAATGGAAAAAAGACCTCCTCTTTAGCAGGTGGTGCTGGGAGAACTGGACAACAACATACATGTTCATTCTTCTACAGAAGAATGAAACTAGACCACTTTCTTACACCATATGCAAAAATAAACTCAAAATGGCTGATGGACCCTAATGTGAGACAGGAAACTATCAAAACCCTTGTGGAGAAATTAGGAAACAGCCTTGTTGCCCTCAACTGCAGCAATTTCCTACTTGACACATCCTCATAGGCAAGGGAAATGAAAGCCAAAATGAACTATTGGGACCTTATGAAGATAAAAACTTCTGAACTGCAAAGGAAACAATCAAGAAAACTAATAGACAACTGACAGAATGGAAAAGATAGCTGCAAGTGACATATCTGAAAAAGGGCTAGTATCCAAAATCTACAAGGAACTCACCAAACTCCACACCCGAAAAATGAATAATCCAGTGAAGAAATAGGCAGAAGATATGAACAGACACTTATTAATTCTTTCTATCTCTTCTAGTTTTAATTTTGGTAGTACATGTATGTTTAGGAATTTGTCCATTTCTTCTATATTGTCCACTTTGTTGGTATAGTTTTTCATAGTAATCTTTAATGTTTGCTTGTATTTCTAAGGGATTGGTTGTAATAGATCCATTTTCATTCATGATTTTGTCTATTTGTGTACTCTCCCTTTTCTTTTTTATTTATTTATTTATTTATTTTTTCCATAATATTTTATTGTCAAATTGTTTTCCATACAACATCCAGTGCTCTTCCCCTTAAGTGCCCTCCACCATCACCACCACCTCTTTTCCCCCCTCCCTCTTCCCCCTCAACCCTCAGTTCATTCTCAGCATTCAATAGCCTAAATGTCCATCACCTGACGAATAGATCAAGAAGATGTGGTATATATTCACGATGGAGTACTACATGGCAATGAGAGGGAATGACATATGGCCCTTTGTAGGAAAGTGGATGGACCTTGAGGGTGTCGTGCTGAGTGAAGTAAGCCAGGCAGAGAAGGACAGAAACCATATGTTTGCACTCATAGGTCTAGCAGGAAAACAGGAGAGATCTAATGGAGAACCAAGGGGAGCAGAGGAGGGAGAGAGAGTTGGGGAGAGAGAGGGATGCAAAACTTGAGAGACTATTGAATGCTCTCCCTTTTCTTTCTAAAGAGCCTGGCTAGAGGTTTATCCATTTGTTTATGTTTTCAAAGAACCAACTCTTTGTTTCATTGATCTGCTCAACTGTTTTTGTGGATTCTATATTTATTTCTGCCTTGATCTTTATTATTTATTTTCTTCTGCTGGGTTTATAGTGCTCTTGCTGTTCCCCTTCTAGTTCCATTAGGTGCTCTGTTAGATTTTAAATTTGCGCTTTTTCTAGTTTCTTCAAATAGGCCTGGATTACAATATATTTTCTCCTTAGGAATGTCTTTGCTGCATCCCAGAGAGTTTGGGTTGTTGTATTTTCATTTTCTTTTGTTTCTATATATTTTTAAATTTCTTCTCTAATTGCTGATTTGCCCAATCATTTTTGAGTAGGGTGATTTTTAACCTCCAAATTTTTGGAAGTTTTCCAGACCTCTCCCTGTGATTAATTTGAAGTTTCATAGCATTGTGATCTGAGAGTGTGCATGGTATTATCTCAATTCATTTATATTTATCAATGGCTGCTCTATGCCCCAGTATGTGATCTATCTTAGAGAATGTGCCATGTGCACTCAAGAAGAAGGTTAATTTCGTAACTACAGGATGCAGAGTTCTAAATATATCTATCATTTCCATCTGTTCCTGTGTGTCATTCAGGCCCATTGTTTCTTTAGTGATTTTGTCTGGTTGATCTTTCGATTCCTGTCAGTGGAGTATGAAAATCCCCTGAAATTAGCATATTCTCATCTCTAAGATTATTTCTGTGGGTGACTAATTGTTTTATGTATTTGGGTCCTCCCTAATTTGGCACATAGATGTTCATAATTGTTAGATCTTCCTGATGGAGAGACCCTGAAATTATTAATTAATGCCCTACTTTGTCTTTTATTACTGCCTTTAGTTTAACATCCAGTTTGTCTGGTATAAGTATGGCTACTTGGGCTTCCTTTTGACTTCAAATCACATGATAGATATTTTTCAGTTCCCTTAATTTCAATCTGAAAGTGTCTTCAGGTCTAAAATAGTCTCTTGTAGACAGCAAATGGATGGATTTTATTTTTTAATCCATTCTGCTACCTTGTGTTGTTTAGTTGGAGCATTCAGTCCATTTACATTCAGTGTTATTATTGAAAAATATGGGTTTAGATTTATTGTGTTCTCTGTGAAGTTCATTCTTGTAGTGATTTCTCTAGTACCTTGCGTTCCTTGCAACATTTTCTTCATAAAGTTCCTCTTAGGATTTCTTGGAGGGCTGGTTTAGTGGCGATGAATTCTTTCAATTTTTGTTTATTTGGGGAAACCTTTACCTCTCCTTCTTTTCTTTATGACAGGCCTGCTGGATAAATGATTCTTGGTTGCATATTTTTTTCTGCTCATCACATTGAAGATTTCCTGCCATTCCTTCCTGGCCTGCCATGTTTCATTAGATAGCTCTATAACCATTCTGATAGGTTTCCTTTTGTATGTGAGGGCCCTTTTCTCCCTAGCTGCTTTCAGAATTCTCTCTTTATCTTTATATTTTGCAAGTTTCACTATGATATATCGCACTGAATGTCAATTCAAGTTACATCTTAAGGGGGTTCTTTGTTCCTCTGGAATTTCAATGTCTATTTCTTTCCCCAGATTCGGGAAATTCTCAGTTATAATTTTGTCTAGTGCCCCTTCATTACCTCTCTGTCTTTCTTCCTCTTCAGGAATTCCTATAATAAGGATGTTGCTTTGTTTGATTGTATCACTCAGGTCTTGAATTCTCCTTTCCTGATCTTGGATCAATTTCTCTCTCTTTTTTCTGGCTTCCTCTTTTGCTCTGTGTCTTCTAATTCACCTATTCTTCTCTCTGCCTCCTCAATCCATGAAGTGGCTGCCTACGTTTTATTATTCGCCTCATTTATAGCTTTTTTAAACACATCACACCTATTTTGAAAGTCCCTTGTCATTGTATCAGTAGCTTCTCTGATGCTTTTTTCAAGCCCAGTGATTAATTTTATGACAATTATTCTAAATTCTTGTTCAATTATGTTGTTTATGTCTCTTTTGAGCAGTTCTGTGGCTGTGACTGCTTCCTGGAGTTTCTTCATAGGAGAGATCTTTCGTTTTGTCATTTTGGCTAGTTCTTTCTCTCTTGTCAATTTTAAAATCTCGTTGTGCACTGTGCACCTTTTAATATTGCTCTGTTAAAGGAGGCTTATTAACTGTCCAGAGCCTTTCACTTCAGGAAATATTCTTTTAATGGTGTCTCTCACTTTCTCTTGTTGTGCCTTTGATTATTTTATTTCCCTGCTTAGCGATATTTGGGACTCTCAGTCATGTGTACTTTGGCTTGTTTCTTGGGGTATCCCTGAAAATAAAAACAGACAAACACAAAGGGTATGTTAAGTACCGAAACACACAGAGAAAGAAGCAAATAAAAGGGGAAAGGAAGAAAATAAAAGAAAGGGAGAGGAAAGAGCAGAAAAGAAGAGAAGGAAAAATAAAGGGGGGGGCAGGGACAACAAAGGACAATGGACAGTCTAAAAGTTTATAGCCAATCGAGGGGAGTGATAAGGATGAGATAAGGGAGAATATATCTTGATGGCAAGAGAAAGAAATAAAAGGAGAAAGGAAAAATGAAAATAATGAGTAACAATTAAAAAATAAAAAAGAGTAAAAAAAGTTAATAATAATAAAAACTAAGTGCAAAAAAATACAGCTGCTCCCCCTAGCGGATAGTCGAGGTTTGTTGTAGGTAGGTCTTGGGGGCTGCCTTCTGAGTCCCTGCCTTGGTGGTTGCGGAAAGTAGAATGGAGGTGCCACAAGCTTCGCTGGAACTAAGTGCTGCCAGCCATTCTTATTAGTCTGATCTCCTTGTGCTGCAACTGAGTCAAGCTGTATTTTCCAGGACCACTTCGTTTCAAAATCCTAGCCCATGCCCTTTTATGCTACCACAGATGAGATGTACTAGCTTTGGTGGCTGGCTTCTTAGCTGGAATCTCTTAGGAGAAGGTAGCAGTTTTTCTTGGTGCCAGCCAGGATTCCTGCTGCCACTGCTTGATGCTCTGTGTGCTGCAGAAACGAGGTTCGTGCTTTCACAACTGCAGCAGAAGTGCACCTCCCCCCCCAGCAGCTGCCGGCACTGCCTCTGCTGCTGCTGCTGCTGCCGCTGCCAACTCCCTGCTGAGATAGCAAGGGGTGGGGGCTGTTTTTTCCTTGTGCCTCCCGGATTCATGATTCGCACTGCCCAGTGGTTATATATGGAGTGAGAGTTTTTCTGTCCATCCTGGGATAAATGTTTTTATATCTCTTCTCTAGAGAAGTACTATGAGGGTGTTCAGTTTCTCTTTCTTTTTCCTTTGTCTCTCAGGGGCTACTGGCACTTTCCCTGTGTTGGGCTGGGGCTCCCAACTTCCCTGCCTCTCTCAGGCTGGCCCGTTTTCCACTCTCCCCAGTTTGCACTCACTCACTCAGGTATCTTTGAGGTTGTCTTCTTTCTGGAGTCTGTATTGTCTTCTTCACTTTTGCAGATAAGAGTAATGTCCTTCTCAGTTCGATAGATGGGGTGAACGAAGTTTACAGAGCTCTCTTCTTCTGCTCCATCTATACTAGAATTTTAAAAGCAGCACTATTTGTAATAGATAATAACTGGAAAATAGTCCAGTGTTCACTTTAGTGTAGAATAGATCAGTAGACTGTGGGATAGTCCTATAATGCCTTAATCTATTGCACTAAGAATAAAGTATTTACAAGTATACTAAACAGTATTGATGAACTGCAAAGCTATGAAAGATCAAGACACAAAAGAGTAAACACTGCGTGTATTTATAGAGGTCAAGAACAGGCAAAACTAGCTTATATTTTAGAGTAAGTATAATGGTTATGCTTAGGGGATGAAGAGACTGGACAGAGCATAAGAAGGATATCAGTTCCTGATATGTTTCTTGAGCAGATTTTTGAAAAACCATCAATCTGTACATTTTAAAAATTATTTTTGCTTTTCTGTAACTGTATTGCATTTCAATAAAGGACAATATGGAATTTAAAAAGAACAATTTGAAATGATCTAAGTTTAAATCTCAGCCCTTCCTGTTGCTAGTTTTATGACTGTGGTCAAATTTCTTACATCTTTTCTAAGCCATAACATCCTTGCCTGTATGATGATGTGGATGGTGTTGGTGAAAAGAATGATTATATTGATGATGATGAGAAGAAATGTAACAATTCTGGGTCAATATCATTCTATACAAACCCTTTTGTTTAAATAATAGTTAATATTGTTACTTTCATGTAATGAATGAGGAAAGCTAGGCACACAAATGTTAAATAACTATCCCAAATTCCTCCTGATCCAGAATTCAAATCTAAGTACTCTTACTAAAAAGCCTATACTCTTATTCACTAATTCCCTCCATAAATAAGGATAATGCAAAATACTCACATAACAAAACAGTACTTAATGGCAAGGGGTAAGTTATTCAGTGGCCAGAGAATGGAGAAGGAGGGTTCCTGCTCTAAAGGCAGCTTCTTCCTGAGAGGCTGAGTGGACATAGATGATATGTTTGGAGACTGTCCAGGGAAAAATTAATGCCAGTAGGTTCTAGGGGTGAAGGTGCAGAGGTTTCTAGGAGCTTGGGTTATCTCCCTTTTTCTTCCTTATTTAATCAGGGGTTTCCTGCAATGGTGCCTGTAGGAAGGAGATTTTAGTATTTAATGTAATATAAAGAAGGATGAATGTGAACTTCGGCCCATTTTGTCAGCTATCTTGGGCCTGTCTGGTTTGATCTGGTTTCTTGTGGTTTGGTGTAAATCTTATATGAACACGAGCTCCTGTAAGAGAAATACTAACCAAAACAAAATAACTTTAGGAATTCCTCTATGGGGCCCTTTGGTGTTCATCTGTTGAAAAAAATCTCTCCTCTGACTAATCCTCATTCTTAAGAATTATTAATGTACAGAGGTCCTTATTCTATACCTTATTCCTGTTGACTTTGGATGGCATGGTAGTCTAGAGTAGGGGAGTTATCTTAAGGTAGGTTTGGTTATCATCAGGCTATAACCTCAATTGTTCATATCCTTGGATGATTACCATTTGTAGCTTAATTGCCTCTAGTTTTTTGCTAATAAAGCTTTATAAAAGGTTAGAATGCAAGGACCAAAAAGTAGTAAAACAAAGTTTGCCACTAGTAGGCCAAGAAAGGGGAGGAAACAGGTAAACTCAGGTAGGGCATTATTTACTATGTTCCACATATCATTAGAACTGGCTTTAGCTGTCCCAAAAGAGTGGAGCCATTCAAAGTGATTGTAAAATTGATGATGTTGTCTTCTACGTGTCCTACGGTGTTTATCCAGGTGCAACAAGAAGAGAGAATTACTGCACATGCTTGCAGTATTTATACTTGTTCAACCAGGAAGTAATCTAGATTTCACCTATTGTCAAGAACTACATTGGTCAGGGAATTTATGGAAACTTTTAGGTTATCTAATGCTTCTTCTGTCTGCCAGGTTATGACCTATATAATTCTGGGGAGGTTGGGAGGGTAACTTCATGGTAGATGGATCTTCCTCATGGGGCCAAGAATTTTTCTTGGGTGAGACTGATAGTAAATTAGTATTTCTTTGGGGATCAAATTACCTGAAAATCATTCCCTGTTATGCCACATTTTTTCCAGTCAAGGGTGGGCAAGAACAAGCCAATTTTTGGAATGTTAAAACAAGGTCAGTGGGGGGCTCATATGAAAACATATCCAGATGGTTCACAGAGTCCTTTTGGAAACTATCTAAGTGTATTTAGCTTGAGGTCTTGTTTAACCCAGTAGTGTGATGTTTGCATTTGACCTTCAATTTGCCTCTAAGGATCAATAAGTAATTTTCCCAAAGGGCTTTCTGTTTCTTTAAAGGGGTATTTGCGTCATGGTAGAAGGCTGGAAGAGACGGGCTAGAAGATCCCTAGACTGTGGACTATCTGTGAGAACAGCAGAACAGATATTAAAGCAACTAGAAGTAGACTACCCAAAACTGATAACTATAATACTCCTGGCAGGTAAAGAGACATGGGGCACACCGTTACTTATCTGGAAATTGTTTTGTCAGGTTCATTTTAATAAGACTATGAGGTCTGTGATGGGCTTTCATGGGTAGTCAGGATTCTCTTTTCGGTATCCTGATACTCTATGGCTTTTTAGACTCATGAGTAGTACTCTTTATAGCTTTGGAAGAGATTGAATATCTGCCCATTTGGGATCAAGACTTTGGAAGATATGTTTGAGAAACCCCTCTGTGCATTCCCCTACTCTCTTTGAGTGGGCCTTCCCATTGTTGAGGTAATGAAGGGGGCATAAACAGTCACCATCTTTTTCTCTCTGTTTGGGACCTGCCTAAGGAGCATCATGCCTAAGGATTGATAAGAAGAACCAATCCTCCATGGGTGTGGGTGGGGCTGTGCCTCTGTGGGGGCAGAAGGAGATGAGGTCTGAGACTGATATGGTAGGGGAGTGTTGGGAGCTGTGGACACTGGACATAAAGAAGGGACAATTGGCCTGATCAGGGGTGATACTTCTAAAAGGTCCTCAGGAGGTGACAATAACATTGGCAATATGTAATTTTTCTTTGTAGGTGATATTTCTGTGGAGGTCAGTTTACATTTCTTTTGCAACCATCTGTTTTGATATAAGGCCATGAAAAACTGGATATCTGGGATTTTATCCAAAGTTTTGTCTTTGACACAGAAGGTCCACTTGGAGGATGGTGTTATAATTTATGGAGCCATTAGGGGACCAAGTCTCCTAATGCCTCAGTTAGTAGTATGGACAGGTTGTATTTCAAAGGAAAAATAATTACTTTTTGGTTAGTGAGCAGTACCAATATGATTTCCAGAGCTGGATTACACAACCCAATGAGCTGTTCTCTGGTATATGGGACAGCTGGGTCTCCATACCCTAGATCTACTGCCTTTGACCTGTTTTCAGCTTCCCAAGGTTAACCTAAAATGGTTGGTGGGCACATAGATACCACAAGATCTTGCCCACTGGAGGGCTAAAATCTTTTATGCAAAGTAGAGACAGATAAAGGTCCCAGGTATGTTTAGCCAGATTCCAAGAGGTTTCCAAGATCTTTCAAGTTCCTGATGGGTGGCTTCCCCAATCTGGTTAATCTGGGCATCTTCTTGGAACAGGATTTCCCAAAGAGTTTTGGAAGCCATAAGGTTTGGGGTGGTTTTAATAATCAAAGAGATTTCTAATCTTGGAGAATGAAGAATATACAAAAGAACTTCCTGTGCCAGGGGATCAAAGATGCACCTTGGCCCTATTGATGCCAGTCTAGAGTCCTGTATAAGCAGGCATGTCCAATCAATGGGGCCTATTGGGTATTCCCTAGTTCTGGTGGACAAGCCATGAGGTTCTTACTTTGAATTTGTTAAGACATAGAAAATAGAAAGGAGAGGGGATATGGGACCCCAAAGAGTGATGAAGAGAAGTGAAAAGGAAGAGGATGCACAAATGATGTTAACCAGAGTGGAAGAAAGACAAAAGTAAGAAAACCTGCTCCAACTATACCTCTTGACTATTGCACTCAGGCATCCTTGGAACCTCCCTGAGGACCAGCTGGGAACTCCTGGGCCCTTTTCAGGCAGTCTTTGTTCTGGATATCCAAATTCAAAATGGATATGCCTCTCAATCTCCCAGGTGTGAGTACTGAACTTTTACTGCTGCCATTTTTGAGATTTTGCCAAACACTTGGAAAACGGACTTATACTGTTAATCACGATACCCCCCAGTTATCCTCATATGTGGCCACTGTCACAGGGAAGTGGCACTAACAGAAGAGGCAAACTCATCTATAAAGGAGGATGGACCTGGAAGACATTCCAGCTGATGAACCCAAGAGGCTCACCTCTGGTCCTGACAAAGTGGCAGAAGTTGGGTGACTCTTGAAGGCCACTGGAGATCCCCCAAGCTAGGAGGCACATGGCCATCCCTATGGAATTGTCAAAATATATAGGTTCTTTCTCTACTCAATACTTTTGACTGAATAACCAAATATCAAAGCGGTACTTAATGGCAAGCAGGTAAATTATTCAATGGCCACAGAATGGAAAAGGAGCTCATGCTCTAAAAGTACCTTTTCCCTGAGAGGTAGAGGGAACATAGATAATAGGCTGGGAACAGATTTGTGGATGCTAATGTAAGCTGGATTCTGGGGTAGGATAGAGATTTCCAGGAACTTGGGGAATGTCTGTTTTTCTTCTTTATCTGGTCAGGGGTTTTTTGTCATGGTACCTGGAGGTAAGATATTTTAGTATGATAATATAATATAATGAAGGATGAATGTGAACTCTAGCCCACTTTGTGCCATCTCGGGTCTGTCTAGTTTGATCTGGTTTCTTGTGATTCAGCATCAACTTTATCTGGGCAGGAATACCTGTAGGGGATATACATTAAACAAATAACAGCTTTCGAAAAATTCTCTATGGGATTCGTTGAGGCTTGTCTGGTGACAATAAAACCAACACAGATAGTCACCAACATTTTTCAGTTCAGGCTATTACAATATATCTTTCTAGAGACTCATCTCAAATTTGTCATAGAAACCAATAGAAAAATAAGATTGGTTTTATATAAATTAGTTTTACAACCACATTTTTGGAAACACATTTGTCCTGTACAGAGAAAGAGCTTTATTTATAGCAATATTTTTTCTCTGTGTAATGTGATTGACATTATTTTCTTGTGTCTAATGAACTTTCTTATTATCTACTTGTCAGTTGGATGTAGACATTAGCAATTTTGAATCATGGCTCTAAATCTGGTCTCACTCTTCTACTATGATATCCTTGGCCATACATTATATTACAGAGAAGTCCATTTCATTTCTTGCCAGAAAAGATAACCACAGAACCATTCCAATATTTGCTATTGCTTAATTTCCTCTATATAAATTTTGGTGGGCTGCCTTGGAGCCATCTGCAGTGTTTTCCTGGATGTCATCAAGTTTTTCATCTGCCAGTATTTAGCACTACTTGGTTATGAACTTACAAGCTCTCTCAAATCTATAACTACATTATAGGAGTAAGGGTTGTCATTATCTATGTTTTAATTAAAACAAAAAAGATAATAAATGGAAGTAATATAACCTCAATAGTATGCAAGTAAATGAGGATGATTGATATCAGAAATTATTCCCCTGCCTCATCTCAGGCTTATTAGCAATACAATAAAAACGAGGTCTGAGAGAAAGTATTCTTTCTGGCCCTTTAATAAAGCCACATGAAAAATTAGAGTAATAGTACAGGAAAAGAATTCAGTTACCATATTTTAACACATGAATATTAATCTGAGTTGATTGGAGTTCTCTTTGTCAATTCCAAGTACCAATTATTATGTGTGCGTGTGTTTGTGTGTGTTTCTGTTATTTTGTGTCTGTTTGTGAGTTGTTCTTATTCGTTTGTTTTCATTTGGGGGGATAGGTTGTATTTATTTCTGATAAAGAAAAAAAGAAAGAGGAATGTTACAACTGAGTGGCAGAGGCAACTATGGCTTTTAGAAGCTGACCAACCACTATGATTTAGAGCTATGCTTTTTTTTTCTTCCAATCATGCAGCTGCTATTTTATTTTTTTTTATTTTTTAATTTTTAAAAATATTTTATTGTCAAATTGATTTTCATACAACACCCAGTGCTCTTCCCCACAAGTGCCCTCCTCCATCACTGCCACCTCTTTACCCCCTCCCCCTTTCCCTTCAACCCTCAGTTCATTTTCAACATTCAATAGTCTCTCAAGTTTTGCATCCCTCTCTCTCCCCAACTCTCTTTCCCTCTTCCCCTCCCCCTGGTCCTCCATTAGGTTTCTCCTGTTAGACCTATGAGTGCAAACATGTGGTTTCTGTCCTTCTCTGCCTATCTTATTTCGCTTAGCATGACACCCTCAAGGTCCATCCACTTTCCTACAAATCGCCATATGTCATTCTTTCTCATCGCCATGTAGTACTCCATTGTATATGTATACCACATCTTCTTGATCCACTCATCAGGTGATGGACATTTGGGCTCTTTCCATGTTTTGGCTATTGTAAACTGGTGCAGCCGCTCTAGAGCTATGCTTTTCAAATTACAATTTGAGGAGTGCCTGAGTGGCTCAGGTGGTTAAGTGTCTGACTTTGGATCAGGTCATGATCTAACAGTCCATGAATTTAAGCCCCTTGCCAGGCTCTGTGCTGACAGCTCAGAGCCTGGAGCCTGCTTGAGAATCTGTGACTCCCTTTCTCTCTGCCCCTCCTCCACTCACTCTCTGTCTGTGAAAATAAAATGAATACATACCTTTTTTAATTGCAATTTGAAAACCATTAGTTGGTTATAAAATCAATTTAGTATGTCACAACTGAAATATTCAAGAAGTAGAATATTGGACATTAGTATGCATAATATGCAATTAAAATATTGATTTATGAAACCTGGTTTAATGTGTATACACATGCACACAAATGTAGAAACACATGCATGTCTATTAGATTACAGTGTTCAAACATGTATCTTTCTCTGTGTTAAGGTAAAAAAGGTTTGAAATCCTCTAATTTTGAGATAGATTTTAAGAATCTTTGTTCATCTTTTATATTTTTATCAGAATTAATGATGATGCAGTTTTTTTCTAGATTTGAAAGGGTTGAAAAACCACTACTATTAATGAGTTAAATGAATTATACATTTTTTCATGGTACTGAAAATATCAAGACAATTCTTTAGAGAAAGATTAGATTATCCTTAATTCATAGAAGTCATATGTCTGAGTATACATTGATAAGTATCAAATTACCTTTCTATGAAAACTCCATTTTAAACACAAACAACAAGAAACTGGCTAAATTTAGCTCTCTGGGAGTGATTCAGAACCCCTGGCATTTTCCAATTTAGGAGCTGGCTGAAGCAGAGCTCTCCCTCCTCCCCCAACACACACACACACACACACACACACACACACACACACACACACACACACCTTAATGCCTCTGAAGTTGCTTATCCAATCTCACAGTCCCAGCAGGGTATTGTCCCCCACCCCAGGATCCTGAGGTATTTTCTCAAAGTTTTATTTAAATTTCAGTTAAGTAACATAGAGTGTAACATTAGTTTTAGGTGTACACTATAGTGATACAGTACTTCCATGGAAAAACATATGCTCATTACAAATGCATTCCTTATTACCAATTACCTACTTAGCCCATTACCTCACACACTTCCCTTCTGGTAACCTCATTTTGTTCACTATAGTTCACGATCAATTTCTATGCTTGTCTCTCTCTCTGTCTCTCTCACTTTTTTCTTTGCTTCTTTTTTGTAAAATTCTACATATGAGGGAAATCAAATGTTGTCTTTCTCTGACTTATTTAACTTAGTATAATACTTTCTAGCTCCATTCATCCTGTTGCAAATGACAAGATTTAATATTTTTCTGGCTGAGTAATATTCCATTGTATATATACCACATTTTCTTTATCTTATCATCAGTCTATAGACACAGGATCTTTCCATAATTTGGCTATTATAAATAACGCTGCCATTAATATTGCGGTGCTTGTATCCCTATGGATTAGTGTTTTGGTATTATTTGGGTAAGTACCTAGTAATGCTGAATAATAGAATTGTTCTATTTTTAACTATTTGAGGAACCTCCATACTGTTTTCCAGATTGCATTCCCACCAACAATGTAAGAGGGTTTCGATTTTCCATATCCTCAACAACACCTGCTGTTTCCTGTGTTGTTGATTTCAGCAATTTGGCAGGTGTGAGTTGTTATCTCATTGAAGCTATGATTTGTACTTTCCTAATGATCAGTGTTGTTGAGGAACATTTCATGGGTATTTGCCATCTGGTTTTCTTTTTTTGTCTTCTGCCCATTTTAAATTACATTTGTTTAGGGGTGTTGAGTTTTATAAGTTCTTTATATATTTTGGATACTACCCTTTATCAGATATGACATATACAAATATCTACTCCCATTCTATCGGTTGCCATTTTGTTTTGTTGATTGTTTCCTTGGCTGTGCAGAAGCTTTTTTTCTGACAAAGTCCCATAGTTTATTTCTGCTTTTGTTTCCCTTCCATTAGGAGATATGCCCAGAGATAAGTTGCCCTGGTTAATGTCAAAGAGGTTACTGCCTGGGTTCTCCTCTATGATTTTTATGGTTTCATGTCTCACATTTAGATCTTTGAACCATTTGGGTTTATTTTTTTATATAGTGTATGAAATTGATCCAGTTTTATTCTTTTGCATGTTGCTGTCCACTTTTCCCAATGCCATTTGTTGAAGACAGTGTCTTTTTTTTTCATTGAACATTCGTTCCTGCTTTGTTGAAGATTGACCATATATTGAGGTCATTTTTTCATTTTATAATCTGTTCCTTTGATCGATGTGCCTACTTTTGTGCCAGTACCATACTGTTTTCATTACTACAGCTTTGTAATATAATTTGAAATCCAGAATTGTTATACCTCCAGGTTTGTTCTTCTTTTTAAAGTTGCTTTGGCTATCTTCTGCAGTTCCATACAAATTTTTAGGATTGTTTGTTCTAGCTCTGTGAAAACTGCTATTGTTATTTTTATAGGAATTGCATTAGGTGTGTAGATATCTTTGGGTAGACATTTTAACAATATTTGTTCTTCCATTCCATGAGCATGGAATGTCTTTCCATTTATTTGTGTCATTTTCAAATTCTTTCATCAGTGTTTTATAGTTTTCAGAATACAGACCTTTAACTTCTGGTTAGGTTTATTCCCTAGGTATCTTTTGTTTTTTAGTGCAATTTCAAATAGTTTTGATTCCTAAATTTCTCTTCTTGCAGATTAACTATTGGTGTGTGTAAATGCCACAGGTTTCAGTACATTGATTTTGTATCCTTTTGCATTACTAAATTTGTTTTCAGCTCTAGCAGTTTTTAGTTGAGTCTTCTGGGTTTTCTATATAGTGTATTATGTCATCTGCAAATACTGTAAGTTTAATTTCTTCTTTTCTGAATTAGATGCATTTAATTTCTTTCTGATGTCTGTTGTGGCTAGGACTTCCAGTACCATTTTAAATAACTGTGGTGTGGATGGATACCCCACTTTCCCCCTGATCATAGAGTAAAAGCTCTCAGTAGTTTTTTCCATTGAGGATGATAATAGCTGTGGGATTTTCATTGATGTCATTTATTAGCTTGACGCATGTTCCCTCTAAAACTACTCCATTCCCTCTAAACCTATTTTATCATAGATGGATGTTTACTATGTCAAATGATTTTTCTGAATCTATTGAAAGAATCATATTGTTTGTATCCTTTCCTTTATTAATGTGGTATATCACGTTGACTGCTTTCCAATTATTGAACCAAACTTGCCACCCAGGAATAAATCCCACTTGATCTTAATGAATGATTCTTTTAATGTATCAATGGATTCAGTTTACTACTATTTTATTGAGGATTTTTGCATTCATGTCCATCAGAGATATTTGCGCTGTTATTTTCTTTTTTGTGGTGACTTTATCTGTTGTTTGGCGGGTTGTTTGTTTTTGTTTTTATTTTTTGTATCTGGGTAATACTTACCTCATATAATGAGGTTGGAAATTTCCCTTCCTTTTCTAGTTTAAAATAGTTTGAGAAAAATAGGTATAAACTCTTCTATAAATGTTAGGTAGAACTCACCTGTGAAGCCATTTGGCCCAGGACTTTTGTTTGTTGGGAATTCTTTGATTTCTGATTCAATGTCTTCCATTTTGTACAATTTGATGGCATATAGTTTTTCCTAATATTATCTTATAACTGTTTGTATTTATGTAGTGCTGGTTATTTCTATGCTTTCATTTGTGATTTGACTTATTTGGGTCGTTTTCCTTGTTTGCTTGATAAGTCTAGTTGATGAATTATCAATTTTTTTAATTTTTCAAAGAACCAGCTCTTAGTTTCATTGGTCTGTTCTTTTGTTGAGTTTGTTTTCTTTCTTTTTTGTTTGTTTGTTTCTATATTAACTATTTCTGCTCTGATCTTTTTATTTACTCCTTTGTGCTGACTTTAGGCTTAATTTGTTGTGCTTTTCCTAGCTCCTTTAGGCATAAGGTTAGGTTGTTTATTTGAGGGTTTTCTTGCCTTAAGGTAGTCTTGTATTTCTTTCCCCTTATGAGCAATTTTGTTGCATTCAATAGCTTTGAACCATTGTCTTTTAGTTTTCATTTGTCTCCATTTGTTTCTTTTTTATTTTTATTTTTTGATTTCCTGATTGAGTCATTCATTGTTATCTAGTAGCATGTTGTTTAACTTCCATGTGTATGGTCTTTCCATATTTTTCTTGTAGTTGAATTTGAATTTCATAGTGTTTTGTTCAGAAGAAGTACATGGTATGACATCAAAATTTTTGTAGTTGTTAAGGCCTCTTCTTTGACCTATAATTTGATATATTCTGTTAAACAACCCATATGGTCTTGCAAAGAATGCCCTCTGTGTTCTGCTGTTTTAGAATAGAATATGTATGTTAAGTCCATTCTGTTTAGTATGTCATTCAGATCCGTTATTTCCTTGTTGATTTCATGTTTAGATTATCTGTTCTTGGTGTAAGTGTGGTATAAAAGTCCCCTACTATTATTGTATTATGATCAATTAATTCCTTTATATTTGTTATTGTTTTATATATTTGGGTGCTCCAAAGTTGGGTGCATAAATATCCATAGTTCTTACCCCTTCTTAATTAATTTTCCCCTTTATTATAATATAGTGCCCTTCTTTGTCTCTTGTTACAGTCCTTATTTTAAAGTCTAGTTTGTTTGGGGGTACCTGGGTGTTTCAAACAGTTAAGCCTGGGACTCTTGACTTTGGCTCAGGTCATGATCTCACAGTTCAGTTCATGAGGTTGAGCCCCACGTTGGGCTCTGAGCTGACAGTGCACCCCCTCCTTGAGAATGTCTTCCTCTCTCTTTCCCACCTTCCCCATGTGCACTTGCTCTCTTTATCTCTTCTTCTATTTTGAATGATAGCCTTGATAGATAGAGTATTCTTGGCGGTAGATTTTTCCCATTCAGCCCTTTGAATATATCATGACACTTCCTCTGGCTTGCCAAGCCCTGTTAAAAAATCTGCAACTAGGTGCACCTGGGTGGCTCAGTTGGTTAAGCGTCTGGCTTCCAGCTTCGGCTCAGGTCATGGTCTCATGGTTTGCAGGTTCAAGCCCCGCATAAGACTCAGTGCTGACAGCTAGCTCAGAGCCTGGAGCCTACTTCAGTCTGTGTCTCCCTCTCTCTCTGACCCTCCCCTGCTCATGCTGTCTCTCTCTGTCTCTCAAAAATAAATTTAAAATATCTGCAATGAGCCTTATAAGTCTTCCCTTGTAAGTTAAGGACTTCTTTGTTTTTTTGCTTTTAAGATTTTTTTCTGTATCCCTATATTTTGCAAATTTAATTGATATATGTCTTATTTTAGGCCTGCTTTGTTGATTTTAATGGGAGTTCTATGTGCTTTCTGGATCTAAATGCCTATTTTCAACTATTATTTCCTCAAAAAAACCTTTCTGTCCCCTTTTCTCTCTTCTTCTTTTGGGACTCTTATAATATGAATGTTATTATATTTGATGGAGTCACTGATTTTTTTATGTATATTGTCATGTTGCATAATTCTTCATCTCTTGTATTAAGCTTCATTATTTTCCATTTTTTGTCTTCTCATAATTCTTTCCTCTGCTTCTTCTAGCCTGTTCATTCCATCAAGTTTGTTTCCAGTCTAATGCATTGCATTCTTCATCTAAGGGTCATAGTGATGATTTTCTATTATTTTCTCAAAAGTATCCTTTTGATTATTGCTCTAAATTATACACCAAGCATGTTACTTATATCCATTTCACTTCACCCTCTGGCCAATGTCTTGTCTAGTTCTTTCATTTGTGATTAATTTCTGTTTTCCCTTTTTGTCTAAGTCTCTGCATTCTTCTCTGTGTTAGAAAAGCCAGTTATGTTTCCTGATCCTGAATATAATGGCTTTATGAAGAAAAGGACATGTAGTACCCAGGGTCTGGTGCTACAGTAATTGTCTCTGGTGGGGGCTGGATGTGCTCTGATGTTGTATTTTGGCTATTTTATCATTTAGGCCACTTGACTGAAGAGGCTTTCCTTGCTGATGTGTGAAGTGTTTGGTCCCTGGCCTGAATGTGACGAATTCATTCAGGTGTGCTCTGGTTTGCTTGTAAAATGATACCTGACACCACTTCCAATAAAACTGAGGCCCTGCAGAACTGGAGGTATGGTGTAGTTTATGTTTTTCTCCTATGGGAAGGGCCCACATTGCTGGGACTGAGGCAAGGGTGAATGAGAAGTGCAGTCCTGTCAGAATGCAGGGGGTTGGTGCTTGATGCAAGCAAATTAGGCAACCAGTGTGGGCTCTGTGGTGTTTGTCACAGGTGGCTCTGTGGTTATATTGAGGAGCAGGGAGGGAAATAGTGCTGGTCATCTCCTTTGTTCCCACAGAGGTATCCCCCTGAATGCTGCCTCTCAGGGAGACAGTCTAAGAAGAAGGAATAATCTCTCCCACTCTGTGCCACAGGTATTCTTCAGATCATTCTTTCCATGCTTTCCACCCCCTCCCCCCACCATGTTATTTGCCTGCCTTCTCTCAAAGAGCAGCACAGTGCCCTCTGGGCTCTACCCCAGCCAACTCTGCTGACCTGTAAAACTCCAGGGTTTAAGCCCTGCTGGTTATAAGAACTAACAAAATTCAGCCCCTCTTGTTTGCCAAGTTAATGGCTTTGGGGAAATATTCTCCTTGCGTGTTTCCTTCTGTGTTCATCTGTCTTTCTTTCTCTTGTCCTTCTCTATGACCGTGCTTCCCTCCATCCTATAGCACCCACAATTCATTTCTCCTCAGAACCATGTCTCCAAATTTCCTACTTTCCTTAATGTTGCCTCTTCTCTCCCTTTAGTTGTGGAGTTTGTTCTGTCAATTTTCAATATCTATCTCTGGGGCATTTAGGATGACTTGATAGTCATCTAGTTGTGTTTTTGAGACCGATGAGCCTTGGATCCCCCTATTCTACTGACATCTACTTCCTCCTTCCTGTGGTACATTTCTTTAAGGCCTCTTCAACATGATGCTGTGACAGCTACTTATAGCACACTTCAAACTACTTTTTCTTCATTTTTTTTTCATTACAAGGAGAGAATTGAATAGGATAGTTGAGGACTCATTTGTTTTCAACACACATGGCCTGAAACCAATCAAGTTTTTCTTGTCTGCAGAGACTCTGTTAGTGCTCATCTACATAGGAGCTAACCCCCCTTTCGAATATATATACTTCTTGGCTTCCAGACACAGACAACTTCTAAATATATAAATTGGCTTTGCATGAATTAGAAAAATGTTTTGATTACATCTACATGATGTCATGTTAGAAATGTGAGTAAATTTTCCCTTTTTTTTCAGCTATTCTTTCTGTTTTACAGAAATAGAGATATTTCCGTGTGGTTATACTTATGTAGCACCTAAACAAACCAAAATCGCATTCTAAATGGCAAAACCAGGGTAGCCTGGGTGACTCCGTTGATTAAGCATCTGACATCGGCTTAGGTCATGATCCTGGAGCCTGCTTTGGGTTCTGTGTCTCCCTCTCTCTTCTCCTTCCCCCTCACACACTCTCTCTCTCTCTCTCTCTCTCAAAAGTAAATAAACATTAAAAATTTTAAATAAATGGCAAACCCATTTGTTGCCAGCTTTGTTTATTCAAATGATTAGAGGCAGTATGGTTCTGTCAATGCATACACAATACATGGTGTATTGAAATAACAATTTATTTGACATTGCCTCAATGATCAATGAAAATCACCACTTGATTGATCTAGCTATGGTGATCAGAATTAATTGGGAAAATGGCTGAAGTCAACTTATTGACAATGCTATGAATTTGCTCCTACTTAAAGCCTCTCATTCGAATGCTGATGCATAGGAGCACATGTACCCCAATGTTCATAGCAGCACTGTCAACAATAGCCAAAACATGGAAAGATCCTAAATGTCCATCACCTGATGAGTGGATCAAGAAGATGTGGTATATATACACTGTGGAGTACTACATGGCAATGAGAAAGAATGACATATGGCCATTTGTAGGAAAGTGGATGGACCTTGAGGGTGTCATGCTAAGCGAAATAAGTCAGGTAGAGAAGGACAGAAACCATATGTTTGCACTCATAGGTCTAACAGGAACACAGGAGAAACCTAATGGAGGACCAGGAGGAGCAGAAGAGGGAAAGAGAGTTGGGGAGAGAGAGGGATGCAAGACTTGAGAGACTATTGAATGTTGAAAGTGAACTGAGGGTTGAAGGGGAAGGGGGAGGGGGGTAAAGAGGTGGTGGTAATGGAGGAGGGTACTTGTGGGGAAGAGCACTGGGTGTTGTATGGAAAACAATTTGACAATATTTTTTTAAAAAAGCCTCTCATTCGAAAATACTCCATTTATTGTTTGTTTTGCATTATTCTTATTTTTGGCCAGTGCTAATGTTAAAATAGGCATGTATTTTATAAATGACCATAAGCTCATTAGTATTGTACATATAATAATGTAAAAGTCTCTAATTGCATTTGTAATGACAATTTTCATATTTAATTACACTAGTTACAGCATACATAACTTTGCAGTTTGCACAGTTTTGTACTCAACTAGATTCATATTGTGTTCCAATAAAGCATTTTTGCCTCTGTCATAAATCTCTGGAATACTAAGTCATGGGCATAGTGGCAACCTAAAATTGATTTGCAGTGTTGGAATTCGGTGGGAAATCATGTCTTGTTATTGATCACTAAAGGAATTATTAATTTATGGAAGCTTGTTGGAGATTTGGCAAGTTTAGAATTTATTTCAAAATCACTCTCATTTTAATCACACTTTTTCTCAGAGAGAGAAAGTGAGGATTGGATGGAGGGAGATGGAGAAGGATAGGGAGTGGGAAAGGAGATAGAAGAAAAGAGAGATTACAAATTAAATTTCTAAATTTGCAAAAATTATTTTATGTTGCATTTTGTCAAACAGGGTAAAAAGTGGATATGTTGTTATTTCAAGGTCAAAAGTCGACAACCTATTTCCGGGTTACAATGAGGTTGAGTAATTGGTTTCAGACAGTAATCTTTATTTTCTCAGAAATGTAACTGACAGAAAATGCATAGTTAAGTCTAGAAGCAGATGGCTTAGCATAAGAATTCAAATAGCAGGTGAAAAACAGTCCAGAGTAAGCTCTTTCTTGGTGTTCAAAATGGAAATATTCTGAAGGTACAGTCTCATGTTTAGACACTAATTAAAATGGTATAAAAAAACAACTCATAGGTCTAACAGGGGAAGTGGGAAAGAGAGTTGGGAAGAGAGAAAGACACAAATCATGAGAGACTATTGAATACTGAAAATGAACCCGAGGGCTGAAGATTGGGGGAGGAGGTGATGGTCATGGAGGGGGGCACTTGTGGGGAGAAGCACTGTGTGTTATATGGAAACCAATTTGACAATATACTATTATAAAAAGAAAAAATAAAAATAAAAATAAAAGAATCTAGATCTAGTTTGTTAAAGGAAGGCTTCTTGCCTAGGAACCTCATAATTTGTCATTTAGTTCATGTATAGTATTTGGTTTTATTCATGTATACCATGTAACTTAGGTCTATTTATCTGTATATTTTAAGTGTATGTTTTATTTACTTTATCTTCATTTAGGGTTTTGAAGTATCTGGGGCTAATTCTGTATGTTGACGAATCTAATACAAAAATCCCCTTTTTATTTCTTTTTTGTGGTTTTTTTTTCTCATTCTCATTTTAAACACAGTCAGAAAATTTGTTTAGAATACTATAGGTTATGTAATGACAGGGAGCTTCTAAGCTTTTACACTTGCATGGAAGATGTGAACATTGGCAATGCAGTAAAGCCAATAAAGAAAGAAACCTAGTATTATTGTTGCTGGATTTTTATTTCTATGGTAACCATGATGTCACTGGTGCCTGCAATGTTTAAGCCTTTAATCTCTAATAACCGGAGCTGATTTGTCAGTACAGAAATGTAAAACGAAAAGAGAATCTAATTAAATGAATATATTCACTAGATGCAGTGATGCAGATAATATTTGGGAATTATAAAAGGCTGAATCTTGGGTTGGGACTAAAAGAAAAAAATGTAGCATAGAGCATTATTAAAAGGAAATAATAGATGTTAAAAACATTTTAAATAAATATAAATATAATATAAAGTATGATAGAATGCAAAGGAGATTTAAAACTACAGTAGAGAGGGAGCTATCTATATGCTACAGCTTTTATCACTTAAGCTAGAGAACAAGAGACTTTGGAAAAATAAATCTTTGGGGATTAATGTTTAATTCCTGTTAAGAAATGTAGAAAATAAGTGACATGCATATAATCGAAGAGTAACATCGCTAAGAAGCATATTAATCATTTTATTCTATTGCAGGTAATTGCTATTTATACTCCTTTACCTACCTTTATATACTACCTTTATTTTCTTCTTGGTGTTATAGGAAGCTTTCTTTTTCTATTACTATCTTTGGCAAAGAATAAGCAGCCATTTTCTTGCTGAATTCTAATCTATTTTGTCAGAGAGTAGTGAACTTCTAAATTGTATGGGCTTTGAAAGAAGAAAAGATACACAATGCCTATGTTTTAAGGGAGAGAAAAAATATTGGAGGTATAATAGCAAACAGAAAATTTTCATTTACAAAGGAGATTGCTGAATGATTAGGAGTGGAGTTTCAACTCCATTCTCTTCATAGTGATTTTTATTATTCCTCAACCAAGGAACTTTTTATAGCCAAGCTAAGATAGTAGAGGGAAAAATCAGAAATCTGCTGGCTTGTCTTCCTCACTCTGATCTCTGCCCTGCCTTACCCTCATGGCCAGGAAACCTGTCTCTCAAATACAGAAGAATATGGGTGCCACACAGTACTGTTTACCTATTCTTAATGGTAGTTGAGGTGGAGTCAAGTGAGAAAAGCTTGTTCACAGAGTGGCAGGGGGCTGTCCTTTATGCCTTACATCATCCTAGCTGGCCCCATACTAGAGGGTTGGGGGTTGGTTTTTAGGTGAGTCAAAGGTTTAGATTCTTTTCTGGGTTGTTTCTTTGAAGCCACTTTGCTGTACAGTGCTGGCTGGATGTGTTCATAAACTAATGAAACTTTATTTTTGGTCTAATGCTTTAAATACTTAACAGGGGACAATTCTTCCATTTAGGGACATATAACTTGCTTGTTTGATCATATACCTGCCAGCACTATTACTTTTCTATTATTATCTTACTGCAGCTATCAACTGTAGACATTAGAGTGATAAAATGTGTCTGGTTGACATTCAGACTGGAATATGGATGCCTATGAACTCTATAAATCTCTACTTTATAAACATTCTTATTCTTGGTAACATACTGAAAAAATACAAAGTAAGAATAAGTCTTAGTGTTGCTTTGACAGCTCAAAGTCATTCAGCTTATAGTGAGCAAAATGCAACATTTCTCTAAAGAAAATATGTGGACTTATATTTCTGGGTTTGATGTAGTATGATTTAAGCTTACCTCCTGCTTATCATTTACATATTTATGTATCCTAACAGCAGAGACATAAAGAAACTATTTTACATGTGAAAACATTACTAACTTCATAATGAAAAATACCATAGATTAATTAATAATACTGATTATAGCTAACATGTACTTATAATTATAAAATTGTACTTTTCAAGCATCAAATGCCTGAGATTATATACTAGGCATAGCACAAAGAAAATGACATGGACTTAATCTGAGCTCACACTGAGAAAGGGTATAAAGAATTCCTGGCATTATTTGCATAAAATGTCATCTAGGAGGAAAATTAAAGGATCTCTTTGTTTCATAATTCCCTCTAGTGATACTAACACTAGGCCATGTACTTTATTCAAATGCAGTATAGAGTAGAGATTAAGAGGATACCCTTTAGTGACAGAGTATTGGGTTTCAATACCACCTTCACCAAGTACCAAGGACAGTTTGACCTTGCACGGCATTCTTTTTATTCTTTTACTTGTTTTACTTTTATTTATTTTTTTCTTTTTTTTATAATAGTTTATAGTCAAATTGGTTTCCATAAAACACCCAGTGCTCTTCCCTACAAGTGCCCTTCTCCATTACCACCACCTCCCTTCCCCTTCTCCCTCCCCCTTCAACCCTTGGTTCATTTTCAGTATTCAATAGTCTCTCAGGTTTTGAGTCCCTCTCTCTCCCCAACTCTCTTTCCCCCTTCCTCCCCCCATGGTCCTCCATTAGGTTTCTCCTGTTAGAAATATGAGTGCAAACATATGGTATCTGTCCTTCTCTGCCTGACTTATTTCACTTAGCATGACACCCTCGAGGTCCATCCACTTTGCTACAAATGGCCATATTTCATTTTTTCTCATTGTCATGTAGTACTCCATTGTGTGTGTGTGTGTGTGTGTGTGTGTGTGTACACCACATCTTCTTGATCCATTCATCAGGTGATGGACTTTTAGGCTCTTTCCATGATTTGGCTATTGTAGAAAGTGCTGCTATGAACATTGGGGTACATGTGCTCTTATGCATCAGCACTTCTGTATCCCTTGGATAAATCCCTAGCAGTGCTATTGCTGGGTCATAGGGGAGTTCTACTGATAGTTTTTTGAGGAAACTCCATACTGTTTTCCAGAGCAGTTGCACCAGTTTACATTCCCACCAACTTTGTAGGACGGTGCCCATCTCACAGAATCTATATTCTCTTGATTTGTTCATTTTAGCCACTCTGACTATTGTGAGGTGGTATCTCAGTGTGGTTTTGATTTGTATTTCCCTGATGATGAGTGATGCTGAGCATCAATTCATGTGTGTCTTGGCCATTTTGATGTCCTCTTTGGAGAAATATTTGTTCAGGTATTCTGCCCATTTCTTCACTGGATGATTTGTTTTTTGGGTGTGGAGTTTGGTGAGTTCCATGTACATTTTGGATACTAGCCCTTTATCTGATATGTCATTTGCAACTATCTTTTCCCATTCCATCAGTTGCCTTTTAGTTTTCTTGATTGTTTCCTTTGCAGCCTGCACTGCATTCTAACCTCTTTGTGTATCCAGTTCCTTTAGCTGTAAAAGGAAGACAATAGCAGTATCTATATCATAGTGCTGTTATTTGACATAAATAAAGTATGTAAAATCTTTAGAAGTGCCTGGTCCACAGTTTGTGTTCCACAAATGTTAGTTATTTTATTAACTCTTATTATCTCATTGGGTAAAAATTGCCCCAATTTGAAAACCTGCTGGGAAGAGACAGAGACAAAGAAAAGAAACAGTGCTTCATTATTCAAATTAACTACTATGTATGTTTTTGGAAAGGTTTCTGATGTTTGCTTTCTTTGTCTTTTACCCTGCCCATTGTTTCTCAAATTATTATTTATTTACTACCCCAACTTTATAATTTCAGTTTGTTTCCACATATGGTCATTTATTTCCCATTGTAGAGTTCAAAATGATCCATTCCACACTTTCCCCATTGTCCATCAATAGCAGTAATGAAAGTCCTTTTTCTAGCATCTCATCCTTTGCCTAAAATCTGCTCTAACCAAATCTGTGCATGCCTGACAGCTATTTCAACCATATAATTGTAGTAGTATTATTGCTAGTTATTGAGGGATTCCCCAAGGATGATATTTGTTGTTGGTATTGTATCATTGCCATTTTTTTGCTAACTGGCTTTCATACAGTGTCACATGTTCCTAGACTCCTCTTATTAAATTATTAACTTTTTGATGGAAAACAGCTTTTTCAGAAGTCAGGGCATGAGAACCCAGATTACGGATTTAATGTCATGCAAATCTCTAGATGTTACTAAATAGCAAGAAGATCTTAAATTTTCTCAAGGTTTATGGGTAGCATAGTAAATGAAAAATTGGGCACAGATGAGATGTTAATTTTATAGACTCTGTACACAAAATCAGTCAAAGTGGGTATCATTAACTGTTTCATCTTACAAGATGGCTATATTCAAAAATCTTTATTATTTTGACTGATTCAAAACTACCTAAAGAATTCATGAAATTGAGATTACATTTCTCTCAAATCTAAATAATATTTCCATCCAAATATTTTATTAATGCCTATATCTATGTGTACTCCAAGTAGAAGAGATGGTATATTTTTTATGCACCAGGGCAGTATATTTGGAAGTAGATTTGGGGGAGAAGATGGATATATGGAATGTTCTAAGTTATATGCTACAGCTGAAATCTAAGTTTACCATTGGTTGTCTATATTTGCTGAAAGTGTTTAAAGTAATTATTGTATAGTATTTGGCTAAAAACTAATCTACTTATAGTCTTTCTGAGCCCACAATATGATAATAATTATATGGATATCTGAGTAACTCATCCTTATATGGTTTCCCCCCAATTTTTTGTAAACGGAAAAATAATACACTTAGCCCACACGTATTTTGAATGTATAACATGTTCCACTTATATATAGCTCACCATGTTAAGTTATAATTATTAAGTACCATTATATTCCCCTGACTAGAGTATATCCTTTAGGAGAAAAAAGAATATGTCTAATCACCTCTGTATTTCCCTTACAGAGGACAATGAATGATACATATGTGCTCAATAAATAAATTGTGAATATGTTACAATGTGAATAAAGACATAAACACGAGATTGAAAAATCCAATAAACACTATAGCAATGGTTATGGGGGAAGTAGAAAAAGGAAATATTATTTCCAAATTGGAGAAGGGAGTGGTACGAATACCAGGAAAGAAATTGGGAATGATGTGACCTTGAGGTGGACCTTAAAGTATGAATAGGAGGCCATTAGATTTAGTTACCAGTCTTGTTTACTTTAGAAAACAGGTGCAGTGAAATATTGAGGGAAAATAGCAGATTTCAAAAGTCTGGATACTGGGGTGGATATGAAAAAAATAAATAGATAACCTCTCACTTAAAACAATCTTATGAGTATCATCTGGTGTGTAGAGCCATTCATACCTAGATTTGAATCCTGGTTTTACCCCTTACAAGCTGTTTGCACGTGATCAAACTACTAAATCCCTCGATGCTCCAGTTTTCTTATCTGAAATTAGGATAATGTAATAACTATATTTTGTGAGTACTAATAGTAACTATGTTTTGTGAGTATGGAGTGAAAATATCTATACTTCTCATTTGATGTCGGAAAGTATAGCCTTTGATATAAGTACTCAATAAATAGTAAATTAAAATACAAAGCAAAAGAGGAATAGTAGCAGAAGGAAATAGCAGGAAAATAAAAGGAAATTTCTTTTTCATCATGAATTCTGAGATCTCAAGTGTGTGACTGCAATTTTCTCATAAAAAATCTTACATAAGATTTCATGATATTTCTTCAGTCAGGAGTCTTAGCAACCAAGTGGATGACTTTATCTGACTTTGGTTTCCTTCCTCTTTTTGTCTGTAACTGTTTTTTCAGTACCTTTATACCGCTGATCAATTTTTCCTATAAATGTTTATACTATCAAAATTCTTCTTCCCTATTCAACCTGCTTCTGAAATGTACCCGTGATGCATCCTTATGATCATGACATAAGAATTTCAAGGTGAAAAACTATATTACTTTCACTTTTTTAAGTAATGTATCTGAATTTCAGAAGGAATCTTACATAGGCATGATGGTGTATGTCATTTACCTGTTGATAATCTATATTCTGCCTACTGCCATGGCATAATAAGCCAAAACAATGACTTTCTTAGAGGTGAAATTTTTTTAAATTTTAAATTAAAATTAGTTAGCATATGGTGTAGTTTGGCCTCAGGAGTAGAACTCAGTAGTTTATCTCTTATATGATACCTAGTGCTCATCCCAAAATGTGTCCTCCATAGGGACACCTCCCCTCTAGCACACCTCAGATTATTTTCTATATTTCAGAATCTCTTATGGTTTGCCTCTCTGTTTTTATCTTATTTTTCCTTCCTTTTCCCTATGTTCATCTGTTCTGTTTCTCAAATTCCACATGAGTAAAATCATATGATATCTTTCTCTGACTGACTTATTTCCCTTAGCATAATTCCTTCCAGTTCCATCCATGTTGTTGCTAATGGCAAGGATTCATTCTTTTTCATTGTGAATTGTATTCCATGGTAGATACATACCATCTCTTTATTTATCCATTCCTTAGTCGATAGATATTTGTGCTCTTTAGATAGTTTGGCTATTGTTAATAATGCCGCTATAAACATTGAAGTGCATGTGCTCTTTCAAGGTCTTTGGATAAAGACCTACTAGAGAAATTGCTAAATTATAAAGTAGTTCTATTTTTAATTTTTTTGAGGAACCTCCACACTGTTTTCCAGAGTACTGCACCAGTTTGCATTCTCACCAACGGTACAAAAGTGTCCCCCTGCCTCTGCAACTTTACGAACATCTGTTGTATCCTGAGATGTTCATTTTAGCCATTCTGATAAGTGTGAGATGGTATCACATTGTGGTTTTGATTTGTATTTCCCTGATGATGAGTGATGTTGAGCATCTTTTCATGTGCCTGTTAGTCATTTGGATGTCTTCTTTGGAAAAGTGTCTATTCATATCTTTTCCCCATTACTTGACTGGGCTATTTGTATTAAGTGTGTTGAGTTTCGTAAGTTATTTATAGGTCTTTGATACTAATCTTTTATATGATTTGCATATATCGTTTACAAATATCTTCTGCCATTCAGACGGTTGCCTTTTAGTTTTGTTGACTGTTTCTTTGGCTATGCAAAGTTATTTTTATCTTAATGAGGTCCCACTATTTCCTTTTTGGCTTTATTTCCCTTGCCTATGGAGACATGAAAAATAAGATGTTGCTGTGGCCTAGGTCAAAGGGGTCGCTGCTTGATTTCTCCTGTAGTATTTTGATGGTTTCTGGTTTCACATTTAGGCCTTTCATCCATTTTGAGTTTATTTGTGTGTAGGATGTAAGGCAGTGGTCCAGTATTATTCTCCTGCTTGTCTCTTTCCAGCATGATTTGCTGAAGAGACTATCTTTTTTTCCCATTGGATACTCTTTCCTGCTTTTTGAAGATTAATTGGCCATATATCTGTCCGCCATTTCTGAAATCGCAATTTTATTCCATTGATCTGTGTGTCTGTTTGTGCCAATACCATACTGTCTTCATTATTATAGCATTGCAATACACTTTAAACTCCGGAATTGTTATATGGTTCCGATCCTTTATTATTAATGTGGTGTATCCCATTGATTGATTTACAAGTATTGAACTATCCCTGAAGCCCAGGAATAAATTCCACTTGATCATGGTGAATGATTCTTTTAACGTACTGTTGAAATCAATTTGTAAGAATCTTTTTGACAATTTTTGTGTCCAGGTTCATCGGGGATATTGGCATGTAATTCTTCTTTTTAGTGGGGTCTTTTATTGGTTTTGGAATCAAGGTAATGCTGGATTCCTAGAATGAGTCTGGAAGCTTTCCTTCCTTTCTATTTCGTCTAACGTTTTGAGGAGAATAGATATTAACTCTTCTCTAAATTTCTGGTAGACTCCGTTGGGAAGCCATCTGGCCCAGGACTCAAATTTGCTCAGAATTTTTTGATAACCTATTTGATTTCTTTGCTAATTATGGACCTGTTAGAATTTCCTATTTCGAAATTTTGGTAGTGTGTGTGTTTAAGAATTTCCAATTTCTTCCAGATTGTCCAGTTTGTTGGCATATAATTTTTCAAAGTATTCTCTTAGTTTGTATTTCTGTGGTGTTGGTCGTGATCTCTCCTCTTTCATTAGTGATTTTATCTCTTTGGGTACTCTCTCATTTCCTTTTGAGAACTTTGGCTAGAGGTTTATCAATTTTGTTACTCATTCAAGAAAAAAAACACAAACTCTTAGATTCATTTATCAGTATTGTGTTTTGGGATTCTATATTGTTTATTTCTATTCTAATGTTTATTATTTCCCTTTTATTGCTGGCTTTTGGCTTTATTTACTGCTACTTTACTAGCTCCTATAGGTGTAAGGTTAAGCTGTGTATTGGGACCTTTCTTGATTCTTGAGATAGGCCTGAATTGCAATGTACTTTCCTTTTAACACTGCCTTTGCTGCATTCCAAAGACTTTGGATTATCGTGTTTTCATTTTCATTTAATTACTTGTACCTTTAATTTGTTCTTTAATTTACTGGTTATCCCATTAATTCATTAGCAGTTTGTTCTGTAACCTCCATGCATTACAGGGCTTTCCAAGTTTTTCTTGTGCTCGATTTCAAGCTCATAGTGTTGTGATCTGAATATACGCATGGTATAATCTCAATCTTTTTGTGACTAGTAAAGGCTGATTTGTAAACAATATGTGATATATTATGGAGAATGTTCCAAAAGAACTCATGAAGTTTGTGTACTCTGCTGCTTTAGGGTGAAATGCTCTTAATATTTCTGTTAAGCCTTCTGGTCCAGTGTGTCATTCAGAACCATTGTTTCCTTGTTGATTTTTTACTTAGATGATCTGTCCACTCTTGTAAGTGGAGCATTAAAGTCTCCTACAATAATGCTATTATTATCAATACATTTGCTCATATTTGTGATTAACTGGTTTATTTACTTTGGTTCCTCGAAGTTGGGGGCATACATATTTAAAATTGTTGGACTTTGTTATGAATAGACCCCTTAATTATGAAATAATGACCTTCTTCATCACTTATTACAGACTTTGTTTTGAAATACAGTTTTCCTGATATGTATGGATATTCTGGCTTTCTTTTGACATCCATTAACATGATAGATGGTTCTCCATCCCCTCACTTTCAATTTGCAGGTGTCCTGAGATAAAAATGATTCTCTTGTAGGCAGCATATAGGTTGAGTTTTTTACTCCATTCTGATACACTATATATTTTGATTGGTACATTTAATACTTTTACATTAAGAGTGATTATTGAAAGATATAAATTTAGTGCCATTGTGTTATCTGAAGATTTTGTGTTTCTGATGATTATCTCTGTTCCTTGTAATTTTTACTGGTTTCCATGCAGCTAAGCCACCTCAGCAGGTTTCTGTTTGTCTGGTGAAGTCTTAATCTCACCTTCTATTCTGAACGAAAGCCTCACTGGATAAAGTATTCCTGGCTGCATATTTTTCTTATTCAGAACATTTAATATTTCCCTCCACTCCTTTCTGGACTGCCATGTTTCAGTGGACTGGTCTGCGACCAACCTTACATGTGTATCTTTGTTGGTTAAGGACATTTTGTTCCTACATCATTCCAGAATTTTCTCTTTGTTTTTTTTTTTTATTTGCAAGTTTCTCTATGATATGTCTTGGTGTTGACCTGTTTTTTTTTTTTTTTTTTTTTTGCTGGTTTTGAAGGGAGTTATCTGTATCTCTTGAACTTGGATGCCTGTTTCATTCCACCAATTAGGGAAGTTCTAAACAATAATTTCTTCAAATAAACCTTCTGCTCCTTTCTCTTGATCTTCTTCTGGAACTGCTATGATACAGATATTGTTTTGTTTTATGGTATCACTGTGTTTTCTAATTCTTCCCTCATCATCTAGTAATTTTCTTATATTCTTTTTTTTTCAGCTTCATGCTTTTACATAATTTTAGCTTCCATTTCAGCTATTCTCTCCTCTGCTTCTTCCATCTTCCTTGTCACTGTGTCTAGTTTATTTTGCATCTCAGTTATAGAATTTTTAATTAATCTGAACTAGTTCTTAATTCTTTGATCTCTGTAATGAGGGTTTCTTTGGTATATTCTATGTTATTTTTTTCTTTTTTAAAAATAATAGAGGCTAAATTCTGGGATTGTGATGCCTCCTGTTTTTGTTTTCTCCTTCAATATTACTTTGGCTATTCGGGGTTTTTTTGTGGTTCCATACGAATTTTAAGAGAGTTTGTTCTGGGTTTGAGAAGAATGTTGGTGAAACTTTGATGGGGATTGCATTGAATGTGTAAATTGCTTTGGGTAATAATGACATTTTAATAAGGTTTATTCTTCCAATTCATGAGCACAGAAAGTTTTTCCATTTCTTTGTGTCTTCTTCAATTTCCTTCATAAGTCTTTTATAGTTTTCAGCATACAGGTCTTTTACAACCTTGGTAAGGTTTATTCCTAGGTATTTTACGGCTTTTCATGCAATTGTGAATGGAATCTGTTTTTTGCTTTCTCTTTCTGTTGCTTCATTTTTGGTGTATAAGAGGATACAGACGTGCTGATGCATAGGAGCACAGGTACCCCAATGTTCATAGCGTCACTGTCAACAATAGCCAAATCATGGAAAGAGCCTAAATGCCCATCAATTGATGAATGTATCAAGAAGATGTGGTATATATATACAATGGAGTACTATATGGCAATGAGGAAGAATGAAATATGGCCATTTGTAGCAAAGTGGATGGATCTTGAGGGTGTCATGCTAAGTGAAATAAGTCAGGGAGAGAGGATAGATACCGTATGTTTGCACTCATAGGTCTAACAGGAGAGCCCTGGCAGGGGACCATGGGGAGAGGAAGGGGGAAAGAGAACTGGGGAGAGTGAGGGACACAGATCATGGGAGACTATTGAATACTGAAAAGGAACCTTGGACTGAAGAGGGAGGGGGAGGGGGGAGGGGGTAATGGTCATTGTGGGAGGCACTTGTGGGGAGAAGCACTGGGTGTTATATGGAAACCAATTTGACAAGGAACTATTAATAATAAAAAATAAGTAAAATATTATTTTCTAACGTTTGTTTATTTTTGAGAGATTGAGATAGAGCACGAGCAGCAGAGGGGCACAGAGAGAGTGAGAGAGATATGGAATCTGAAGCCAGCTCCAAGCTCCATGCTGTCAGCACAGAGCCTAACGTGGGCTCTAACTCACAAGCTGTGAGATCATGACCTGAACCAAAGTCAGACACTTAAATGACTGAACCACCCAGACACTCCTAGTACCTTCTATTTTATTTCAAGTCCAGCTATTAGCTTTTTACTTTTGTTATTAATTCTTGTTCAGATAAGTTGTTTATATATGTTTTGAGCAATTCTCTAGCTGTAATTTTTTCTTGACCTTTCTTTTGGGGAAAATTCCTCTGTCTTGTCATTTTGTCTAGGTTTATGTCTTTTTTGTGTGTTTTAAAAGCTTGTTATATGTCCTGTAGCTGAGAGTACTACCAATTTGACAGTAAACTATTATAAAAAAAAATGGAACGGGTCATACACTGTCAAGGGCTTGGCACTCAAGGAAGTGTTTCTGGTTTATGTTGCCTACACTCCCCTCTTGCATTTTGGCTTTTCTATGCCACTTATCAGTCCTCTGTAGAGCTCCGCCTTACTTGCAGTGGTGATGTGTTTGGACTATGTGTGCTTTGATTTTTTGTTGAAGTAACCCTGGAGATAAATGGTGGGAGGATATCTGTTCTTATAAAAAGAGAAAAGGGAAAGGGAATAAAAGAAAACCAAACAGAATTAAAAAGTATAAGGCTATTTCCAAGGATAGAGAAAAAAAGAAGGAAAAAAACAGGAAAATACAAAAGATGGAAAAAAATAGTATAAATATATTATATAAATAATATATTGAGATATATATTATATATTCATTCATTCATCATTATATATGTACATGTTATATATATGAAATGACAAAAAAAAACAAATCAGAAACTATGAGTCTGATTCCAAAAGAAATAAAAAGAAGGAGGAAAGAAAGAAAGGATAAAGTGAAAAAAGGAAAAAGAAAAAAACTGTCTATTAGTGTCTGTGGCTAGTGGCTGTGCTGGTCTGGAGGAGAGTCCAGTTGCATTAGATCAGTCAATCTTACCCAGTAAATAAGTAGTTGTCAGGCACGAAAGGGCAGGATTTTTGTGTAAGGATGTCCTGCCTGTATTGTTGGCTACTGTTTTGCTCCTTGAAGTCCTACCATGTTCCTTATGGGGGGAACTGTCATCACCCCAATCTCTCCTCCCCAGACCAGGTATCTCAATTCATGCTGTTCAGGCAACCCTCACAAAATATCAAGGCCAGTCAGCTTGCCCTGTCCACAGTTCTCCGATGCCCTTTTGGCATTTGGCTGGGATTCAAAACCTGATGTCTTAAAGGACCTTCCACTCCTGTCCCCTGCTCTGGACCAGAGTACTCTCCACCCTGCTGATGAAAAGCCTTTGGCTGCCATTTGTAGGTTTTTTTTTTCCCTTGGGGAGGCAATAAACCCTCTTCCCAAAGTACTCTGGGAAGGGAATGTTTTCTACCACATTGCTCCTGAAACAACTACACCGTGCTATGCACTCCAGAAATGGCTCCCTCCTCTCCAGAAGCGCTCACCACTTCTCTGCTCCAAAGAACGATGTGCCCTTCTGAAACTTTTGAAATCTCTTTCAGCTCTAAATACCATTTTCTACAAAACAAACAAAGCAAAACAAACAAACAAACAAACAAAAAACACCTGTCACTCTCCATACTCTCCATGTCCACAGAGATTTTCCTCTTGTGCTAACTTGCTGCCATACTTTCACAACCCTTCTCTTCTCTCTTTCTCTTCCTTTTGAGTCTCCACAGAAAGTGCTCCCTCCCCTCCATGGCAATTCTCTTTTATCTCCCAGAATTCACATACACACACCTTGATTCTTCCAAGCTGTCTCTTTACAGCTGTGGAGATTCTTCTGCTGCTCCATGGATTGATTTCCTGAGTGTTCCAAGTGGTCTGACCTCAATATAGCTTAAGAGATGAGGGAAATACCAGTCCTTCTACTTATCCACCATTTTAACTCTCATCTAGAGGTGACAATTTTAGGTTTGACTTTGCCTGTTATTTTTCTTGAAGCACTTTGGATCGATATGCCAGAAATCTAATGCAGGGCCGCAAGAGATCTATTTGTTGTAAAGTAGGTTTCTTTGTTCCCCCTTAAAACATATTCTACACAAGTTTTACCAATGGATTTAACTTGGATACAAATCAAAAGTCTTCATGCTATTTGGAAAATATTCTGTTCCTAATTTTCAATATCTGTGTATCAATATTATTTGGGTGATTTACATAAAATTAGATGTATCTTTAAATTGAGAAATTTTATGCATTTTGAAATATGTTTATATCTGTGAAATCATCATCACAGTTAAGATACAGAACATTCTATGTCTTCTTTGGAGAAATGTCTGTTCATGTCTTCTGCTTGGTATTAATTGGACTATTTGTGGGGTTTTGGGTCTTGAGTTATATAAGTTCATTATGTATTTTGGATACTAGCCCTTTATCAGATATGTAATTTACAAATATTTCCCCCTTTCGGCAGGATCTTTTAGTTATTTTGTTTGTTTGTTTGTTTCCTTTGCTGTGTAGAACATTCTTATTTTGATGTAGTCTCAAAAGTTTATTTTTTTGCTTTGTTTTACTACCCTCGGGAGACATATCTAGAAAGATGTTGCTATGACCAATATCACAGAATTTATTGCCTGTGCTCTCAACTAGGATTTTTATGTCTGTGGTCTCATATTTAGATACTTAATCAATTTTGAGTTTATTTTCATGTATTGTGTAAGAAAATGGTACAGTTGCTTGCTTGCTTGCTTGCTTGCTTTCTTTCTTTCTTCCTTCCTTCCTTCCTTCCTTCCTTTCTCTTTCTTTCTTTCTCTCTTTCTCTCTCTCTCTCTCTCTCTCTCTCTCTCTCTCTCTCTCTCTCTCCTTTCTATGTGTAGTTATCCAGTGTTCTCGGCATCATTTGTTGAAGAGACTGTTTTCTTTTCCTATTGCATATTCTTGCCTGCTTGTTATAGTTTGATTGATCATACAATTGTGGGTTTACTTCTTGGTTTTCTATTCTGTTCTATTGATCTTTGTGTCTACTTCGTGTCATTACCATATATTTTTAAATAGTACAGTTTTGTAGCGTATCTGGAAATTGGGATTGTGTTTCTTTCAGCTTTGTTCTTCTTTCTCAAGATTGCTGTAACTATTCAGTGTCTTTTGTTACTCTATATACATTTTATAATTATTTGTTTAAGTTCTGCGAAAAATGTTGCTGGTTGCATTAAATCTATAAAATACTTTGGGTAGTGTGGACCTTTTAACAGTACTGTTTCTTGCAATCCATAATCATGGAGTATCTTTTATTTTTTGTGTCATTTACAATTTCTTTCATCAAGGTTTTATAATTTTTAGAGTACAGGTCTTTCACCTCCATTTATTCCTAGACATTTTATTATTTTTGGTGCAATTATAAATGGAATTGTTTCCTTGATTTCTCTATTATTTCTTCATTAATATATAGAAATGCAACAGATTTTTATATATTAGTTTTATATCCTGTGGTTTTACTGAATTCAATTATCATTACTAGTAGTTTTTTCGTGGAGTCTTTAGGAATATATATATATATATATATATATATATATATATATGTTTTCTGCAAATCGTGAAAGATTTACTTCTTCCTTATCAATTTGAATGCCGTTTATTTCTTCTTATTAACTGATAGATTCGGTTACGGCTTCCCATACAATGTTTTGTAAAAGTGGTGCAGTGGACATACCTGTCTAGTTAGCAATCTTAGAAGAAAAGCTCTCAGTTTTCATCATTGAGTATAATGTTAGGTGCGGGGCTTTCATATGTAGCCTTTGTTATGTTGATATATAGTTCCTCTAAATTTACTTTGTTGAGAGTTTTTATCATGAATGGGTGTTTTACTTTTTCAAGTGCTCTGTATTAATCTATTGAACTGATAATATGTTTTTCATCCTTTCTCTTGTTAATGTAATCCTTCCTCTTGTGTCTTGTTGTTTGATTTGTGCATATGGAACCATTCTTACATCCCTGAAATATATCGCATTTGATTGCCATGAATAATTTAAAAAGATTTTTAGTTTACTATTTTTAAAGGGGGGAGGGGAAGAGGTAGAGAGAGAATCCCAAGTAGGCTCCGTGCCCAGCAGAGAGCCTGATGTAGGGTTCAATCTCATGATCTTAAGATCATGACCTGAGTTGAAACAAAAAGTCATACATTTAACTGACTAAACTACGAAGGCTTGCTGTGAATAATATTTTTGATGTATTGTTGGATTTTGTTTGTTAATATATTTTATTGAGAATTTTTGCATATGTGTTCATTAGAAATACTGACCTGGGGTTTTTTTTCTTGTTTCTCATGCCTTTACCTGGTTTTAGTACACAGTGTATATTATTATTTCTGTTATAAATTAATTGATTATATATATGTGACTTTATTTTTGTGCTCTCTATTCTGTTTTATTTATTGATGTAACTGTTTCTATGGCAATAATGTACTATGTTGATTACTATAGTTTGTGGTATTTGAAATCAGGAAGTGTGACAATCCTGGCTTTGTTTTTCTTTCTCAAGATATTTTGACAATTTGAGGGCTTTTGTGGCTCCATAGAAATTTTAGAATTCCTTGTTCTAGCATGTTTTCAGTCAAATGTACTCCAAGGTATTTATTGTTTTTTATGAAATTGTAAATGATATTGTTTTATTGAGTTCTATTTCTAGTAGTTTATCATTATATAAAAACACAAAACATTTTCATATATATCAATTTTTTTATTCTTCAACTTTACTGAATTTATTGAAACCTGTTTGTGGCCAAACATGTGTTCAACCCTGAAGAATGCTCCATATGCACTTGAGAAAAATCTGTATTCTGCTGTTTTGGGATGGAATGTTTTGTATACGTCTATTAAGTTCATCTGGCCTAATGTGTCACTTGAGGCTGGTATTTATGTATTTATTTTCTTTCTGGATGATCTACCCATTGGTGAAATTGGGGTGTTAAAACATCCTCACATTGTACTGCTGTAACATTATCTCTTTAGGTTTGTTAATGTTTGCTTTATACATTTTGGGTTTTTTTGTTTGGTGCATAAATATTTATAAATATTAGATCTTCTTGTTGAATTGACTCCTTTGTCATATGTAATACTCATCCTTGACTTAATGCAGTCTATGTTTTAACACCTATTTTGTGTGATATAAATATAGCTACACCAGCTTTCTTTTCATTTTTTTTTGCTTGGATTTTGTTTTTCCATCCCTTAACTTTCAGTCTATGTGTACCCTGATTTCTGAAGTGAGTCTCCTGTACAAAATAAATAGGTGTGTCTTGATTTTTAAAAATTTTTTAATGTTTTTTATTTATTTTTTAGAGCCAGAAAGAGACAGCATGAGCAAGGGAGGGTTAGAGAGAGAGGGAGACACAGAATCTGAAGACAGGCTCCAGGCTCTGAGCTAGCTGTCAGCACAGAGCCTGATGCAGAGCTCAAACCCACAAACCTTGAGATCATGGATCATGACCTGAGCAGAAGTTGGACGCTTAACTGACTGAGCCATCCAGGTGCCCCTGAATTTTTTTTAAATTCATTCAGCCACCCTACATCTTTTGATTGGAGAATTTAGTCCATTTAGATGTAAAGTAATTATATATAGATATGTACTTACTGCCATTTTGTTAATAGTTTCTTGGATGTTTTTGTAGCTTCTTTCTGTTCTTTTTCTCTTCTCTTTCTTTCAAAGTAGTTTGATGGCCTTCTAGTTATTATATATATAATATATTTACCACAAAATACAGTGTATTCTTTTTTTTAATTTTTAACATTTATTTATTTTTGAGAGACAGAGAGACACAGATCATGAGCAGGGGAGGCACAGAGAGAGAGGACACATGGAAGCAGACTCTGAGATGCCAGCACAGAGCCCGACATGGGGCTCGAATCCACGAACTGTGGGATAATCACCTGAGCTGAAGTCGGACCTCAACTGACTGAGCCACCCAGGCACCCCTAAAATACAATAATTAAAATCATAGCATATGATTTTGTGGAGCATACTGATGCTACAACTTATAGTCAAATAATTGAAATACAATAAATCATCTTGTAACAGACGCTGGTATATATAATAATTTAATATATGATAAGGAGGGCATCATAAACCAATAGTGTAGCTTATTTGGGAGTGTACTTTGCCAATCTAATTGGCCAAAAAAATACAATAAGATTTTCATTTCCTCCATATATTACTCCAAAAAAGATTCCAAAGAGGAAAAAAAATAAAAAGCAATTACATATAGGTCAATACAAACCAGATAGACTATTTTAAGTAGTTACATCATTAAAAAAAGATTCAATATAGAAGATTGACAAAGTAAACAATGTAAAATATCGTAAGTTTCTGAATTTCAGAAAACATCATGAATCAACTCAAAAGATGGAGAACAAATTAGAACCATAAATTAAGCAAGTGCAGGGTTATTATCTATATAACATAGACAAAGCTCATACAATTTAAGGGACAAAAATCTGTATCGCTCTCACAGAAAATGTAGGAAAGGAGTACAAATGCCTCTTAAACATGGGTAAACACATTCCATGCTACTAATAGTTAAAACCAAAAAGTAAGTTAATAAGGAGAAATTTATTTTGTCTCTTATGTGAGGGTTTAGTGGTATAGTAAGTAGTAGTGGAAGCATAAATTGATAAAGTTTCTAGATGATAAAAATACATATGTGTCCATAATTTCCAAAGATTTTGCAATGCGTAATCAAACTTAGCTTTTCTAAGAATGTATTCTAAGGAAATAAATTATATATTAACAATTATTAAGGAAATAAACTATATGTTAGCCATGATTCATATATAGAGATGGTTGTAAAATTATTTAAATTGAAAAAAACACAAACAAAAAAAAAACAAATAATGGGAGTTAAGCTGGTGGAGCAATAGATGGATTTTCCTCTTTCCTCAAACACAGCAGTATTGAGATCAGATCACTTTGAACAACCAGGAAATCAATGAACCGAGTGGCAGAAGGATCTCCACAGTTGGAGGGAGACAACTTGGAAGAGTCAAGGTGCATGTATGTGAATTGGGGGAAATAAAACGACATAAGCAGGTTAAGGAGGGAACCTTTTCGGTTCAGAGACAAAAGAGAGAGAAAGAGAGGGCTTTGGTATCAGTTTACCACCAGAGAAAATCTTCTCCAGACCACAGAATGGGGAATGAGAAATATGTAGAGTGACAATTTTTATTTTGCAAACAGTCTTAGGGCTGAATCTCAGAGGTCCCAAAGTATGCAACTTCATCCAGAGTGCGCCAGAGCCATCTGCATATTCCTAAGGAGGAAAGAGCGGCCTTAGGGTGCATAGTGAACCCAAGGGAGCTCTAGGAAAAAGAATCCCTTTCCTTGAGTACTTTGGGAAGGGGTTTATTGCCTACACAAGGACAAAGACCCTGCAGGTGCCAAACAAAGGCCTTTTATTGGCAGGGTGGAGTGGTCTTAAACCAGAACAGGGTCCACACAGTGCAGGGTCCTTTAAGACATTGGTCTTTGAATCCTAGCCAAGTAGTTAGTAGGCATGGAAGAACTGTAGTGCAGGGCAAGCTGACAGCCCTCGTTACTCTGATTGGGTTGCCTGAGCAGCATGGCTTGAGACAACAGGTCTGAGGGGGAAGAGATTGGGGTGTAGCCATTTTTTCTCCCCAATACCAACATTATGAGACTTCAGAGAGGAACAAAGCCGCTCCCAGTGGAGGTGGGAACTGCTTACACCAAACCATGTCCCTCCATGCCTGGGAACTTCTTATATACTAGAGAAAGACTGAGGGACCCAGGGCAGCCAGCCTCTCCTCCAGACCAGCACATCCACCAGTCCCAGGCATGAACAGACAATTGTTTGTTTGTTTGTTTGTTTGGCTATTTGTATTCATTTTCTTCTCTCTTTTCTTTTCATCTCCTCTCTACTCTTCTCATTTCTTTTGTTTTCTTTTCCTTTCCACATTCTTTTTTTTTTTGTTTTGTTTTGAAAATCAGTGTCATAGTTTCTGCTATGTTTTTGGCAAATTATTATATATGTAAATTTTTGTTTTTGCATCAAATCATAATTTTACTCAGATTTTCTATATCTTCTTCTTTTTTTTTAGTTCCCTTTCTTTTTCTCTGGATTTAGCTTTACACTTTTTTGATTCTCTGTTTGGTGTTCCTTACCTCCCTTTCTTTTTCTCTTTTTGTGGGATTAGGTTTTCCTCCCCCTTTTCCTTTTGTTTCCCCTATGGCAACTTCAACAAACAAATCAAAGCGAAACCTGGTTGAAGGTCCAAATACTCCACACTACAATCAAGGAAGAGCTTTGCAGAAAATTGATTAGTGGTATAAAGCAGCCAAAATACAACAACAAAGTACACACAACATACACCAAAAACACTTCTTGAAGTGACAGTCCTTGGACAGTGTATGATACATTTTTTTTTTACTGTCCTTACTTATTTTAGAGAAAGAGAGACAGCATGAGCAGGGGAGGGTCAGAGAGAGAGATACAGAATCTGAAGCAGGCCCCATGCTCTGAGCTAGCTGTCAGCACAGAGCCCAATGCGGCGCTCGAACCCACAAACCGTGAGATGATGACCTGAGCCGAAGTCTGACCCTTAACCGACTGAGCCACCCAGGCGCCCCAGTATGATCCATTTTTAATACACTGCTCAAAGGTGTAGGACATAATAACAAGCTATTAAAATCCACAAAAGACAGAAACTTACTCGAAATGATAAAATGGAAGAATTATCCCTAAAAGCAATTCAGAAAGAAATCATAGCCAGAGAATTTCTCAAAATAGATATAACCAATATATCTGAACAACAATTTAGAACAACTGTGATAAGATTAATAGCTGGGGCAGAAAAAAACCATAGAAGACACCAGAGAAACCCTTGCTACAGATATTAAACCTAAGAACTAGTCACGTGAATTAAGAAATGCTACAAATGAGATACAAAATGAATTAGATACAGCGACAGTCAGGATAAAAGAAGCAGAGGGGAGAATAGGTGAAATAGAAGATAAATTTATGGAAAATGGTGAAGCTGGAAAAAAGGAAAAGAAATAACTAGATCATAAGGGGCGAATTAAAGAACTAAGTGACTCCATAAAATGAAACAACACCCATATACTAGGAGTTCAAGAAGAAAAAGAGGGAGAGAAAATGGGAGAAAGTTTATCTGAACAAATTATAGGGGACAAATTCCCTTATCTGGGAAAGGAAACAAGCATCCAAGTCCAAGAGGTACAGAGAACTCCCTTCAAAAATCAACAAAAACAAATCAACATCAAGACATATCGGAGTGAAACTGGCAAAATAGAAAGATAAAAATAATTCTGAAAACAGCTAGGGATAAATGGTCTTTAATTTACAAGGGTATACCAAGAAATGTAGCAACGGACCTGTCCACTGAAACTTGGAAGACCAGAAGGGAGTGGCAGGAAATATTCAATATGTTGAAAAGGAAAAATATACAGCCAAGAATCTTTTATCCGGCCACCTGGATTCCTTCAGAATAGGTGGGGAGATAAAAGCTTTCCCACCCAAACAAAACCTAAAGGAGTTCATGACCATAAACCAGCCTTGCTGGCGATCCTAAGGGGAATTCTGTGAGTGGAAATAAGCAATAACTACAAAGGATCCAAGACATCACCTCAAAAATGAAATCTACAGATAACACAATGGCACTAATTTCATCTTTCTATATTCACTCTGAATGTTAATGGATTAAATGCCCCAATCAAAAGACATAGATATCAAAACTGATTTAAAAATACACTTATATGCTGCCTATAAGAGAATCATTTTATTTTTTTATTTTTTAATGTTTTATTTATTTTTGAGACAGAGAGATACAGAGCATGCAAGGGGGAGCGGCAGAGAGAGAGGGAGACACAGAATCCAAAGCAGGTTCCAAGCTCTGAGCTAGCTGTCAGCACAGAGCCCGAGGTGGGGCTTGAACCCACAAACGTGAGATCATGACCTGAGCCGAAGGTGGAGGCTTAACCAACTGGGCCACCCAGGTGCCCCAAGTGAATCATTTTAGTCCTGACGATCCCAGCAGGTTGAAAGTCATGGGATGGAGAATCATCTATCATGCTAATGGACATCAAAGAAAGCAAGAATACCCATATTGACAACAGACAAACTATATTTTAAAAGGAAGACTATAAAAAGAGACGAATAACAGAATTATATTACATAAATCAGGGGTCTACCCATCAAGAAGAGCTAACAATTGTAGATATTTTTGCCCCCAAATTGGAGGAATGCAAATATATGAATAAATTAATCACAAACATAAACAAATGTATTGATAATAATACCACAATTGTAGGTTACTTTAATACTCCATTTATAGCAATGGATAGATAATCTATTTAGAAAATCAATAAAGAAACAACAGCTTTGAATGATACACTGGGCCAGATGGATTTAACAGATATATTGAGAACTTTTCATCCTAAAGCATCAGAATACAAATTCTTCTCAAGTTCACATGGGACATTCTCCAAAATAGATCACATACTGTGTCACAAACAGCTCTCAACAAGTACAAAATATTGAAATCGTACTACTCATATGTTCCAATAACAGCATAATGAAACTCAAAATCGACCACAAGAAAGAATTTGGAAAGCCCCCAAGTTAAAGAACATCCTACTAAATAATGAATGGCTTAACCAGGAAGTTAAAGAAATTAAAAAATACAAAAAGGCAATTGAAAATGAAAACAGGACCGTTCAAACTCTTAGGGATGCAAGTAAAGCAGTTCTAAGTAAAAAGTGCATTGCAATACAGGGAGATGTCAAGAAAGAAGAAACGTCCCAAATACGAGCTTAACTTACATCTAATGGAACTAGAAAAGCAGCACCAAATAAAGGCCAAAGCTAGAACAAGAAGAGAAATAATAAATATTAGAGCAGAAATAAATGATATAGATCTCCCCAAAATAATAGGACAGATTAATGAAGAGCTATTTTTTATGAAAGAATAAAATTTATAACTCCCTAGCCAGACTTCTCAAAAAGAAAAGGGAGAAGAACCAAATAAATAAAATCAAAAATGAACGCAGAGAGAGAACACAACCAACACTACAGAAATAAAAATAATTTTTAGGGAATAATATGAAAAATTATATGCCAACAAACTGGATAATCTGGAAGAAATGGACTAGACACTCACACTACCAAAACTCAAATAGAAATAAATACAAAATTGGATCAGACCCATAACCAGTGGCAAAATTGAATTAGTTATCAAAATTCTTCAAAAAAATAAAACAAAGGTCGTAAACACTCCCCTAAAAAACTAGAAGTGATAAATGAATTCAGTTATATTACAGGATACAATATTAATGTATAGAAATCTGTAACATGTCCATATACTAACAATTAAGTAATGGAATGAGAAATTAAGAAAATCCATTGATTATTGGACCAAAAAAGGATAAAATACCTATGAATCAACTTAACCAATGAGGTGAAAGACCTGTATTCCAAAATCTATTGACTAAAGAAATTGAAGATGACACAAATGGAAAAATATCCCATATTCATGGATTGAAAAGAAAAACTGTTAAAATGTCCATACTACCCAATGCATTCTACAGGTTTAATGCAATCTTTATCCAAATAACAACATTTTCACAGAACTAGAACAAATAATCCTAAAATTTGTGTGGAACCACAAAAGACCTTGAATAGTTTAGGCAATCTTCAGAAAGAAAAACAAAGCTAGAAGTACCAGAATCATAGATTTCAAGACAACAAAAGCCTTTTGTTGTCTGATTGCTGATGCTAGAACTTCCAGCACTATGTTAAACAGCAGCGGTGAGAGTGGATACCCCTGTCGTGTTCCTGATCTCAGGGGGAAAGCTCTCAGTTTTTCCCCATTGAGGATAATATTGGCTGTGGGCTTTT
>NC_043717.1:63342203-63352675 GCF_006229205.1 Suricata suricatta | reverse complement strand
CTGGGTTTGGGGTGCTCTTGCTGCTTCCCTTCTAGTTCCAGTAGGTGCTCTGTTAAATTTTGAATTTGTGCTTTTATTAGTTTGTTGAGATTGGCCTGGATTACAATATACTTTCCTCTTAGGACTGCCTTTGCTGCATCCCAGAGCATTTGGATTGTTGTATTTTCATTTTCATTAGTTTCCATATATTTTTAAATTTCTTCTCTGATTGCCTGATTAACGCAATCATTCTTTAGTAGGGGGGGGTTTAACCTCCACATTTTGGGAGGTTTTCCAGACTTTTTCCTGTGGTTAATTTCAAGCATTGTGATCTGAAAGTGTGCATGGTATGATCTCTATTAGTTTATACTTATGGAGGGCTGCTTTATGCCCCAGTATGTGATCAATCTTGGAGAATGTGCCATGTACACTCGAGTAGAAGGTGAATTTCCTATCTTCAGGATGCAGAGTTCTAAATATATCTATCAGTTCCATCTGTTCCAATATGTCATTCAGGTCCATTGTTTCTTTAGTGATTTTCTGTCTGGTTGATCTATCCATTGCTGTTAGTGGAGTATTAAAGTCCCCTGCACTTAGCACATTTTTGTCAATAAGATTGTTTCTTTCTGTGATTAATTGTTTTATGTATTAGGGTGCTCCCAAAATGGCGCATAGATATTTATAATTGTTAGCTCTTCCTGATGGAGAGATCCTGTATTTATTATACAATGTCCGTCTTCATCTCTCGTTACTGCCTTTACCTTAAAGTCCAGATAGCTGTGAAATTAGGTGATTAACTAGTTGTTACATAACCTTCTAATTTCTGTATAAGTCTAATTACATGAAATAGAAGTTGGGGTTTTGATTTTTTACTTTGCTTTTCTGTTTGGAGTGTACTTGTAACTACTGTAGTGTAAATGATGGAAAATAATTGCATATGTTAAAAAATAAATTAAATAGAAAAAAATAAAATGAAATGATTAGAGAAAAGAGCAAAAAAAAAAGATATACTAAGAGCCATAATAATTAAAACAGCATGGAACTGGCACAAAAATAGACACACAGATCAATGGAACAGAATAGAGAGTCTAGAAGTAAATCCACTTTTATGTGGTCAATCAATCTACAACAAAGCAAGTAATAATATACAACAGGGACAAGACAGACACTTCAACAAATGTTGTTGAGAAAATTAGACAGCTACTTGCAGAAGAATTAAATGGCCACTTTCTTACATCAAACACACCCAAAAGAATGTATTTGAAGGTATTCATGTGATACCTGAAACCCTAAAACTCCTCGACATCATGGGCAATAATTTCTCTAACATCAGCCATAGCAACATTTTTCTAGATATGTCTCCTCAGTCAAGAGCAGAAAAAGAAAATTAAACTACTGGGACTACACCAAAATATAATGAAAACAAAACAAAACAAAACAAAAAAAAACACTTTTTCACAGTGAAGGAAACCATCAACAACACAAAATGACAACCTAAATGGGAGAATATCATTCAAATTATATATAAGAGGTTAATATTGAAAATATATGAATAACTTATATAATTCAGCACCAAAATAATTAGCAAAAATAATAATAAATCTGAATAAAAATGGGCAGACCTGAATAGACATTTTTCCAAATAATACATACAGTTGGCCAATAGACATAAGAAAGGATGCTCAACATCACTCATCATCCAGGAAATGCAAATAAAAAGTACAATGAGACATCACCTGACATCTGTTAAAATCAATAAAGTAAAAAATACAAGAAAATATAAGCATTAACAAGGATGTGTAGATAAAAGAACCCCAGTTCACTTTTGGTTGGGGTGCAAATTGGTACAGCCACTGTAGAAGACAGTATAGATATTCCTCAAAAATTTAAGAATAGAATTACTCTATGATCCAGTGATTCCACTACTAGATATTTACCCAAAGAAAAACATTAATTCAAAGATATATATACACCCCTTTGTTAATTGCAGTGTTATTTACAATTGCCAAGATATGGAAACAACTTGAATAGATCCATAGATGATTGGATAAAGAAAGTGTGGTTTATATGTATGTGGAATATTACTCAGCCATAAAAAATGAAATCTTGCCATTTGAAGCAACATGGATGGAGCTAGAGGGTATAATGCTAAGTTAAATAAATCATATGCGAGCAGCATATGATTTCACTCATATGTGGAATTTAAGAAACAAACAAAGGAAAACAGAGATAAACAAAAACACAGACTCAATTACAGAGAACAAACTGGTAGTTGGAAGGGGAAGTGGGTGCAGTAGTTTATGAAATACATAATGGGAATTAAGCATACTTTTATCCTGATGAGTATGGAGAAAGTTATAGAGTAGTTGAATCATAATATTGTGCACCTGAAACTAATATAATGCTGTGTGTTAGTTTTACTTAAATTTTTAAAAAAAGTATGAATGCTGGCAAACATGGATATTTTACAACCTCCTAGTTCTACTCCATTTTTTTGCCAGTAGCAGCCCATAGTTATTATTATAGTTTATATATAATAAATATATATTAAAAATTCTTTTCACTAAAATTTTTAAACTTTTCATAAAGAAAAGCAAATTATTATGTTTAAGACCTAAGGGTCCTTAAGTTGTAATATTTTATCTCTTGTATAGTACCTGGTACATAGTAAGTACTAACTATATATATTTTTTGAGTGAATTAATTAGCTCAAAACTAATCTATAATTAATCATATATGTAGAATTATTTATATTGCATAATTAATTATATATGTAGAATTATTTGTATTACAGCTCAAAATTTTGAAGCAACTCATCATGGTTCAGGTCTTCAATATTTTATCAAATCTGGACATATTTTATAAGATACTACTATAATTTATTTGCATTCACAGCATTTAACTAGAGTCAGAAATGCTGAATGCCATTATGTTTCAATTTTATTTGGAATTAGAACAATAGTGTTTTAGTGATTTAGAAAGTAATTTATTGAAAATAAGGGGTTGTGCCTTCTCTATTTCCAAGTCTGTATGGAGTTACTTGTTTGGCCAGGGCACAGTCAAATTGGTAGTTTAGAGTATCTTAATGATTGCTTGTGCAGAAATCCTTCAGATTAAATGTGCTTTGATCCAATTGGATTGTTAAAAAGAAGAAAAATAGGATTCACTATCTCATAGTACATTATTTGGGGGTCATAGGCAATGTCCTGTAATGCACCAAACATAGTGATTTGAACATTAGAACACTCTAAATGAATGTAACAATGGTTGTAAAATCAAGAAACTACAATTATAAGATTTGTTTTTAAATGTTCAGAAATTCTACTTTGAAAATGGAAGAGCATAGATGGCATTTTTAAACCTCTTTCATTTATATATTCAGAATCCCTAGCTGAAAGTATAATGAAGTTCAGCACTTACTATTTTAAGGTTTAGTTTATTTTATTCATTATTATGGAGGCATGCTATACTGACACACTTTCATTTTGTAACCTGGTCCCAATGGAGATTTACTAAACTTTTCTTTATAATTGCACATCTTAATAACATTTGTAGCATAGTCTCTACAGATTTCTGTTTAAATCATCATGAGACTTTTATGTATTATTTATATTAAATGTCTACTGTTGAAAGCTTATTCCTTTGAGAAAATGTTACATAAGTGTAATACCTTAATACAGAAGTATTTCTTACAAAACAAAACAGATCATTTTATTCCAAAGTTTTAAACCATTTAATATGGTGAATTCCTTAGATGGCTATTAAACGAATAATATTGCATCATTGAAAGCAGTGTGCCAATGTTTTAGCATGGCACCAGAAAGCACATATTACAACAGTAAGGATACTCCCATCTACAATGTTATAAACTGAATTCTGTCCTCCATATTGCACATATTTATCCATTAGTTCAAATGTGACTATATTTGGAAATAGGGCTTTCAAATAGGTAATTAAGTTTAATAAGGTCATGCAAAAGAGGCCCTAATCTAACAGAATTTATGTCCTTGTAAGAAAAGGAAGAGATAATAGAGCCTGATCACTTTTCTGGTACACACAAAGTAAAGGCCATGTAGAGATACATTGAGAAGGCAGCCATCATATGTAAGCCTAAAAGAGAGGGGAAAAAAAACCTGCACTCACCTTTATTTTGGTCTTCTAACTTTTGTAACTGGAAAAAATTAACTTCTGTGTTTAAGACACCCAATCTATGGTATCTTGCTATGGTGTCTCAAGTCATTAACATACAGGATTTTTAGATGATATCTTCCTCCCCAAATGACTGATAAAACTCAGAGTTTTTACCCAATTCAAACTAAGAATCTCATATATTTCTTATTTCATTGCTCTCTTCCCTTATGATTTGATGAGTTTATTCAGTTGTTATGTTTGGATTTTTTTATCTTTATTTTTGTGTATCTATAAAGGGTTATGGTTTGTGGTTCCCATGAGGTTCATATATAACACCGTTTTCATATAGTAGTCTATTTAAATTGAAGGCTGCTTAAGTTCAAACAGATTTTAAAGACACTACATTTATTCTCTTCCACCCCCACATTTTAAGTATATGAAGTCCTATTTTTACATTCATTTTATTTTGTGACTCTTTTAACTAATTTTTATAAATAATTGATTTGACTACCTTTGTCTTTTAATCTGAATGCTAGCTTTATAAGCGATTGATCAACTACTATTAATGTATACTTGATTTTGCCTGTGATTTTTTTTCCTTTCACAATTGTCCGACTCCTAGTTATGGCCTTTTTATTCTACTTAAGGAAGTCACTTTAATATTTCTTACAAGGATGATTTAGTGGTGATAAACTTGTTTAACATTTGTTTGTCTGGAAAACTATCTCTCTTTCAATTCTGAATGATAACTTTGCCAGGTAGAGTACTTTTGGTTGTAGGTTTTTCCCTTTTAGCATTTTGAATATATCATGCCACTCTTTTCCAGCCTGCAAAATTTCTGCTGAAAAATATGCTGAAAGTCTTATGGGTGTTCTGTTGTATGCATTTAATTATTTTTCTCTTGCTGCTTTTAAGATTTACACTTTGTCTTTAATTTTTGCCATTTTAATTATGTCTTGATGTGGACCTCTTTGGGTTCAGATTGTTTGGTGCTCTCTGTGCTTCCTGGACCTGGATATCTGTTTCCTTCCTGAGGTTAGGGAGGTCCTCAAGCATTATTTCTTCAACTAAGTTTTTTTTCCTCTTTCTCTATCCTTCTTCTGGGACCCCTGTAATGCAAATATTATTATACTTGATTTCCCAGAAGTCCCTTAACCTATCCTCTTTTTTAAAAATTATTTTTCCTTTTTCTATTTAGCTTATATGATTTTCACTACCCTGTAAATCTTCCAGATAACTGATCCATTGTTCTGCACCAACTAACCTATTGTTTGTTGCCTCTAGTGAATTTTTCACTTGAATTATTTTATTCTGTAGCTTTCCAACTACTTTTTGGCAGTTTGTTGTTTTCTATCTCTTTGTTGAAACATCTCTGTGTTCACTATTATCCCAATTTTGGTAAGCCTACTTGTGACCATTATTTTTAACTTTTTATCAGATGGATTGCTATATACATTTCATTTAGTTCTCTTTCTGAGATATTGTTTTGTTCTTCCATTTGGAATATATTCTATTGTGTCCTCATTTTGCCTGACACTCTGTGATTACTTCTATGTATTAAGTACATGAGTTACATCTCCTGGTCTGAAAAGTGTTGCCCCATATATAAGGTGTCCTGTGGGGCCCAGGAGTACAATAGCTCCTGTTTACCAGAACCAAGTGATCCAGGATGTGTGGGCTGCATTTGTCCTCCAGTTGTGGCTGGGCTGCAACTGCTACAGGTGTAGTGATATGCAGGGATGGCTTCTGGTGCAACTGGCTAAGAGACCAGGTATTCTCATGGGTGAGTCAGCTCCCATCATAACTGGCTTAAAGGCCTGGCTGTAGTGGGTGCAGGTGTACTGGTTAGATAGCATCCGGTGTAGCTGACCAAGAGCCTTGGCTGTATATGTTACATGTATTTTGGTGAACGGGATTAGTCCTTGGTGCAGCTGACTGAGAATCCAAACCACAACTGCCATGGGTGTGCTAATGGGCAGGGGTGCCCTTTCTGCCAGGGCAGGAGTAACTTTGGGGGAATGCTGGACCTATCTGGGGCTGCTCACCAGATATTTGTCGGTTTTAGTCACTATGTAGGGATGAAAGTCCTGACTGATGCTGCACTCTGGATGTGATGAGGTGAAAGCTTCATTGGAGGGATGCCTGCCAGTATGAGCAAGTTCGTTAGGAGAGGTCCATAGGAAAATTTGGGGGTTTGGCAAACAGTACTAGCAACCTAGATTGAGAGCATTAGGACTGGCTCCACAAATTGAGAAAACATGTCCAGAAAAGAAAATTAAAAATTAATTTAAGCAGAAGTATTGTTTCTTACGATAAATATAGAGCTTTGTATGATGACCGTCGTATTATTTCATTTTTTATTTCATTTTATTCATTTCATTTCATTTCATTCATTATTGCATCCTATTGTACTGCATTGCATTGTATTGTGTTAATTCCAGCAGAGTTAACCTACAGTGTTATATTAGTTTCAGGTTTATAATATAGTGATTCAACAATTCCATGTTGTCATCTGGATAGTTCAGTCAGTTAAGTGTCTGGCTCATGAATTCAGCTCAGGTCATGGTCTTGTGGGCCATGAGTTCTAGCCCTGCATCAAGTGCTGCACTGACAGTGCAGAGCCAACTTGGGATTCTCTCTCTCTCCATCTCTCTCTACCCCTCACCCAATCTCTCTCTCTCTCTCTCTCTCTCTCTCTCTCTCTCAATAAATAAATAAATAAATAAACAAACAAACTTAAAACAAAGACAATTCCATACATAACTCAGTGCTCATCTCAGGTGCACTCCCCTGGATGTTGTAAAGAAATGTTGAATCACTATATTGTACACCTGAAACTAACATTACACTGTATATTAACTAATTGGAATCTAAATAAAAACTTAAGAAAAACACAAATGCAGGACAGCTGGGTGGTTCAGTTGGTTGACCATCTGACTCTTGATTTTGGATCAGGTCATGATCTCACAATTTGTGAGTTCGAGCCACATGTGTGGCTCTGAGCTGACAGCATGGAGCCTGCTTGGAATTCTCTCTCTCTCACCCTCTTTTCCCCTCTCCTGATTGTGCTCGCTCACTCTCTCGGTCTCTCTCTCTCTGTCAAAATTAACATATAAATATTAAAATTTTTGAAAGAAGAAAAGAGAAAAACAAATACACTCCTTAATTTCCATCAATTATTTTACCCATGCACTCATCCACCTCCCTTCCAGTAACCATTAGTCTGTTCACTACAGTTAAAAGTCTGTTTCTTGGGGTGTCTGGATGGCTGTTGGTTAAGTGGTCTGACTTCGCCTCAGGTCATGATCTCATGGTTTGTGAGTTCAAGTCCCATGTTGGGCTCATGCTGACAGCTCAGAGTCTGGGGCCTGCTTTGAATTCCGTGTCTCTTTCTCTCTCTGCCACTCCCACACTTGCACTCTGTCTCTCTCTGTCTCTCAAAAATAAATAAATGTAACTTTTTTAAAAGTCTGTTTCTTTGTTTCCTCTCTCTCTTTCTTCTTTGCTTTTTTGTTTTGTTTCATAAATTACACATATGAGTGAAATCATATTGTATTTGTCTTTCTCGGACTTATTTTGCTTAGCATTACACTTCCGAATTCCATCCATTTACCTGCAAATGGCAAGATTTCATTCTTTTTATGGCTAAATAATATACCATTTTGTGTGTGTGTGTGTGTGTGTGTGTGTGTGTGTGTGTATGTAACACATCTTATCCATTCATCGATCAATGGACACTAAGGTTGCTTCCCTATCTTGGTTATTGTACATAATCCTGCTATAAACATAGGGGTGCATGTATCCCTTTGACTTACTGTTTTGGGGGTAAATGTTGAGAAGGGCTATTACTGGATAATAAGGTATTTCTTATTTAAATTTTTGAGGAGCCTCAATATTGTTCTCCATAGGGACTGCACCAGCTTACATTCCCACCAATGGTGCATGAAGGTTCCTTTTTGTCCACATCCTAGTCAGCACTTGTTCTTTCTTGAATTTTTTTATTTTGACCATTCTGACAGATATGAGGTACTATCTCATTGTAGTTTTGATTTGAATTTCCCTGAAGATGAATAATATTTGGCATGTATTCATGTCTGTTGGCCATCTGAATGTCTTATTTGGAGAAATGTTTGCTCATGTCTTCTGCCTGTTGTCTGTGCTATGACTTTATGGTTTCAATTCTCATATTTAAGTATTTTATCTATTTTGAATTTCTTTTTTAAATTTTTTTAACAATTATTTATTTTTGAGAGAGACACACACAGAGCGTGAGTGGCGGATGGTCAGAGAGGGGGGAGACACATAATCAGAAGTAGGCTCCAGGCTCTGAGCTGTCAGCACAGAACCTGACACGGGACTCAAACCCACAAACTATGAAATCATGACCTGAGCCAAAGTCAGCCACTTAACTGACTGAGCCACCCAGGTGCCCCCCATTTTTAATTTCTTACTGCATATGATGAAACAAAGTGGTCCAGTTTCATTCTTTTGCAATTAACTGTGCAATTTTCCTGACACCATTTGTTGAAGAGACTGTCTTTTTCCCATTGGATATTATTTTCTATTTAATGAAAGGTTAATTGACAATGAAATCCTGGGTTTACTTCTGGTTTTTCTATTCAGTTCCATTGATTTAGTTGTACATTTTTGTGCCAGGAACATACTGTTTTGATGACTACAGTTCTTTAATATAATTTAAAATCTGGAATTATGATCTCCAGATTTACTTTCCGTTTTCAAAATTGTTTTTTACTATTTGGAGATTTTTGTGGTTCCATGCCAATTTTAGTATTGTTTCTTCTAGTTCTGTGATAAATGTTGTTGGTATTTTAATAAATGTTGATTTAAATCTTGCTTAGAGTGTTATATACATTTTAACCATATTTATTCTTCCAACCAATGAGCATTATATATCTTTTCATTTTTCTGTATTGCCTTCAATCTCCTTCATTTTTGTTTTATCGTTTATGGAGTATAGGTCTTTCACCTCTTTGGTTAAGTTTATTCTTAGATATCTTATTATTTTGAGTTCAGTTGCAAAGGATATTATTTTCCTAATTTCTCTGACTGCTTATTAATTAATAGTATTTAGAAATGCAGCAGATTTCTGCACGTTGATCTTGTATTGTGTGACTTGAGTGAATTCATTCACCAGTTATACCATTTTTTGGTGGAGCTTTTTATGGCTTTCTACATATAGTAACATGTTGTTACTTCTTTCTTACCAACAGGTATAGATTTTATTTCTTTCTTTTCCTACTTGCTGTGATTGGGACTTCCAGTGCTATGTTGAATAAAAGTGGTGAGAGTGGATATCTTTGACTTATTGCTGAACTTGAAGGAAAGCTATCAGTTTTTCCCCATTTAGTATGGTGTTTACTGTGGGCTTTTCATATACATCCTTTATTTTGAGGTATGTTCCCTATAAAACTATTTTGTTGAAGGTTTTTATTGTGAATGAAGGTTGTATTTTGTCAAATGCTTTTTACATATCTAATAAAATGATCATATAATTCTTATCCTTTCTCTTATCTATATGGTGTGTCACCATATATGGTGATTGATATGCAAATACCGAACCACTTTTGCATCCTGGGAATAAAATCCCACTTGATCATGGTGAACAATTTTAAATGTATTGTTGGATTCAGTTTGTTAGTATTTTGTTGAGGATTTGGGCACATCTGTCTTCATCAGATATATTGGGGTATAATTCTCCTTTTTGGAGTGTCTTTATTTTGTTTGGTAATGAGAGTGATTCTGCCCACTTCACCTCCGGCTGCTCATTTCCCCTCGGGCAGGGGCTGAGCCTCTGAGAACAGCCTCCAAGACCTACCACATCAAACCACGCCAATCCACCAGGGGGAGCTGCTGCTGTTATTCTTTTTAATATAAAAAAATCTTTTTTTCTTCACTTGTTACGTACTTATTTCTTTGTCATTATTACCTCTTTTTCCTTTTTCTTTACTCAATTCTTTTAAATTTTACACCTTATTTTCCTTTCTCCTTTCTCCCTTACTTTCTCACCTTCTTGCAACCCAGATATATTCTCCTGTATCTCATCCTTACCTCTTCCCTAAACTGGGCATAACTTTTAAATGGTTTACTGTCCTTTGTTGTCTCTGATCCCCTTTGATATATATATTTTTTGTCTTTTCTTCGTTCTCTTTTCTTTTTATTTTCTCTTCTTCTCTTCTTTTTGTCTCTTTCCCTCCCATTTTCTTTCTTTTCTTTCCCCCCTGTAATGTGTTTCTGGGTTTGATTTGTCTGTGTGTATGTGTGCTTCTGTTCCCTCGGTGTTTGTCAGTCTGTCTTCCTTCTTAGGACTACACCAAGAAACAAGTCAAAGTGTGCAAGAAGGT
>NC_043717.1:63340652-63342103 GCF_006229205.1 Suricata suricatta | reverse complement strand
AACCCATCTATTTGCTGTCTACAGAAGACTCATTTTCGACCGGAAGACACCTTCAGGTTGAAAGTAAAGGGATGGAGAAATATCTATCAGGCAACTGGAAGCCAAAAGAAAGCTGGAGTAGCCATACTAATATCAGACAAACTGGACTTTAAAGTAAAGGCAGTAACAAGAGATGAAGAAGGACATTATATAATAATGACAGGATCTCTCCATCAGGAAGAGCTAACAATTATAAATATCTATGCGCCTAACTCGGGAGCACCCAAATACACAAAGCAATTAATCACAGAAAGAAACAATCTTATTGACAAACATGTGCTAATTGCAGGGGACTTTAATACTCCACTGACAGCAATGGATAGATCAACCAGACAGAAAATCATAAGTAAACAATGGACCTGAATGACACATTGGAACAGATGGAACTGATAGATAAATTTAGAACTCTGCATCCTAAAGGTAGGAAATTCACCTTCTTTTCGAGTGCACATGGCACATTCTGCAAGATAGATCACATACTGGGACATAAAGCAGCCCTCCATAAGTATAAACAAATAGAGATCATACCATGCACACTTTCAGATCACAATGCTATGAAACTTGAAATGAACCACAGGAAAAAGTCTGGAAAACTTCCAAAAATGTGGAGGTAAAAAACCACCCTATCAAAGAATGATTGCGTTAATCAGGCAATTAGAGAAGAAATTAAAAAATATATGGAAACCAACGAAAATGAAAATACAACAATCCAAAATCTGGGATGCAGCAAAGGCAGTCCTACGGGGGAAGTATATTGCAATCCAGGCCAATCTCAACAAACTAGAAAGAGCACAAATTCAAAAACTAACAGAGTATCTACTGGAACTAGAAAGGAAGCAGCAAGAGCACCCCAAACCCAACAGAAGAAAATAAATAATAAAGATCAGGGCAGAAATAAACAATATAGAATCCAAAAGAACAGTCAAGCAGATTAATGAAACCAAGAGTTGGTTCTTCGAAAAAATAAACAAAATTGATAAACCTCTAGCCAGGCTCCTCAGAAAAAGAAGAGAGAGCACACAGATAGACAAAATTATGAATGAAGAAGGATGTATTACAACCAATCCCTTAGAAATACAAGCAATCATCAGAGATTACTATGAACAACTATATGCCAACAAACTGGATAACACAGAAGAGATGGACAAATTCTTAAATACACATGCATTACCAAAATTCAAACCAGAAGAGATAGAAAGCATGAATAGACCAATAATCAGTGAAGAAATTGAATCCATTATCAAAAATCTCCCAACAAATAAGAGCCCAGGGCCAGATGGCTTCCCAGGGGAATTCTACCAGACATTTAAAGCAGAGCTCATACCCATTCTTCTCAAACTATTCCAAAAAATAGAAATAAAAGGAAAGCTTCCAAACTCATTCTACGAAGCCAGCATCACCTTGATACCCAA
>NC_043717.1:63299143-63340552 GCF_006229205.1 Suricata suricatta | reverse complement strand
GCATTGCTGGGGATTTACCCAAGAGAGACAGAAATGCTGATGCATAGGAGCACATGTACCCCAATGTTCATAGCAGCAATGTTAACAATAGCCAAAACATGGAAGGAGCCTAAGTGTTTTTCACCTGACGAATGGATCAAGAAGATGTGGTATATATTCACGATGGAGTACTACATGGCAATGAGAAGGAATGACATATGGCCTTTTGTAGGAAAGTGGATGGACCTTGTGGGTGTCATGCTGAGTGAAGTAAGCCAGGCAGAGAAGGACAGAAACCATATGCTTGCACTCATAGGTCTAGCAGGAAAACAGGAGAGACCTAATGGAGAACCAGGGGGAACGGAGGAGGGAGAGAGAGTTGGGGAGAGAGATGGATGCAAAACTTGAGAGACTATTGAATGCTGAGAATGAACTGAGGGTTGGGGGGGAGGGGGGAGGGGGGAAGAGAGGTGGTGGTGATGGTGGAGGGCACATAAGGGGAAGAGCACTGGGTGTTATATGGAAAACAATTTGACAATAAATATTATGGAACAAAAAAAATAAAGTAATGGTTATAGAAGACGATGTCCTAGAGTGTCCTACAGTATGGTGTCCCCTGTTCACCAGAATCTGGCACTTCAGGATTATATTATATGTGGATTGCTTATGCCCTGTTTTTTTTTTTTTTCATTTTTCTTTACTTGTTTTGAGAAAGAGAGATAGAAAGAGGGAGAATGAGAGCACACACATGTGCATGAAGGAGGGGCAGAAAAAGGAGAGACAATCCCAAGCAAGCTCCATGTTGTCAGCACAAAGCTCATTGTGAGGTTCTGTCTTACAAATGGTGAGATCATGATCTGAGCCAAGATCAAATGTTAGGTTCTTAACTGAGCCACCCAGGCACCCCTGCCTTGTTGCTTTTTAAAAATCACTTTTCCTTTCAGTGAATTTGTAAGCCTTTTCTCTGTTCCTATTGTGGACTGTGCTTGCTCTCTGTGGTGATAGTGGGACCCAGTCAGGCCAGGTCAGCTGGGGCATACTACCTGGAGCACTTAGGATCGGAGGGAGGGATAGTGTTAGCAAAGATTGTACTGAGTAACTACTGTTATGCTTTTTGTTTTTTTTTAATTTAAGGTTTATTTATTTTTTAGAGAGGGAGACACAGAGTATGAGCAGGGGAGGATCAGAGAGAGAGGGAGACACAAAATCAGAAGCAGGCTCCAGGCTCTGAGCTGTCAGCACATAGACTGCCACGGGGTTCAAACCAATGAACCATGAGATCCTGACTTGAGCTGAAGTCGGCCGCTTAACTGACTGAGCCAGCCAGGTGCCCCAGCATGGTTATGCTTAATACCCAGAAACATTGAGGCACCTTGGCTGCATGCTAGAGTGGCCAGGAGCATGAAGCTTTGCACAGGATGGGATATTGGCTAATGGGGTGCAACTGTTTGTGGTGTGACAGTTGGACCTGTGTGGTTGGTGGGCATGGTGGACGCTTGCAGCTGTGTACCTGGTGTACACACCTGTGTACCACCAGGTTGGGCATTGTGCATGATAGTGGATGAAGGCATGAAGCTGGCACAGAATGCTAAGGTGGATGGGGTGTACATCTGACCACAGCATGCAAGGATGGCTTGTGGGGCTCAGCTGGGTGTGGTATGGTGAATGTATGCAATGCATGGTGGCAACTGTGCACCAGGCAGTTGGGCAGGGCTCCCAGGCTACTATAATAAAATTTGTCCTGAACTCAGAATCAGGGCAAGCTGACTTGGAATGGGCAAATTCTCAGGAAAACTTATGGATGGAGTGCACTTCTAGGATTGGAGGTGGCAAGAGTTTGTGCAGCCTCACCTCTCACAGGTGTCTCTGTGTTTATGATAAGAGAACGAGAGGAAAATGGCACCTGCCAGCTCCCTTTTTGAGAAATCCCCCAATAAGATCTAACGTTATTGTGAATAGATCTGTCTCCTATTTTCCCTCAGAATTATTTAAACTCCTGATTTTATGTTGCTTCTCCACACAGGCTGCTGTCTCTTTAAGGGTAGCTATTCAACTATCACTCAGGCTAACCCAGTGTTGAGTCAGGTGGCTATTAAAGTTGCAGGCTGCAATTTCCACTGGCTATGCAAACTCAAAGAATTCAGCCCCTCTGTTTTTTTTTTTTTAATATTTATGTGTTTTTGAGAGAGAGAGAGAGAGTCAGAGCCTGAGCTGGGGAGAGGTAGACAGAGAGGAGACAGATGATACAAAGTGGACTCTGTGCTGACAGCAGAGAGCCCCATGTGGGACTTGAAGTCACAAACCATGAAATCATGACCTGAGCCAAAGACAGAAACTTTACTAAGCCACATAGTGCCCCTACCCCCTCTGGTTTTTAAATACAAATGTTGTGGGGATTAGTCTTCACTGTGTGAGATCCCTGGTGCAAGGACCCATTTCTCTGTCTTCTCTGCATACCCCCAAGACCCTCCTTCCTTCACACAGATTCTCTCTGCCTTCTGACTTTTCTAACCTTTCAGATGCACTTTCTTCTCTATATTTAGGTGTGGAGTTTGTTCTGCTAGTCTTTGGATCCTCTCCAGTTTATTTACTTGAATGTGAATGATATATAGTTGAAAACATGAAAATAAGTGAGCTTAGGTTCCCAAGAACCATTTTTATATGTCCTCTTTTATGCCTTACTGGACATATTCATAATATAGGATTGATAAAATTAGGAAATTTATTGAAAAAAGTCTCCTTTTATATGATAGAACATAACAAGGCAGAAGGTTTTCAAACTGATCTAGGTTCTTATCCTGGATCTGCCTCATGCCATGTTCCTTAATCTCTCTGAACCTTCCTCATATTTAAAATGAGGATGGTAACAATACCTTACAGTTTCCTGCAAGAGGTACCTGATAAAATGATTATAAATGTATATAAAACTTAGTAAATTGACTATCACTGGTAAGTATTTAATAAATAGTAGTTTCTATTATTGTTAATACTCATTAAACAATACCCTTTTTACATTTGTATTCTGTATGCCTAGTATAGCACACTTCTGATATATTTTATTGAATTAATTAGTCATGGCTCACCAGATAATGTATAAACTTCCTCAAGCTTTTAAGCTTTCCAGAAAATGTAAACCTTAGAATTATTACTGCTAAACATTTAAATTTAACAGTGTTGTGTTACAGTTTAGAAAATAAGTCATGGATTCTATTATTTCTTTAAAATATTAAGAAAAACATTTTTGAACTTACTTCTCCAGAAAAATGCGAAACCATCCAATTATGAGGACCTACTATAGCCTTAGTGTGTTCAGGAGCAACTGTGTTTCTTGATCTTTTTATAGTTTAATGGAAATAAAGGTTATTGGGTAGCCTGCTAGAAAAACCTAGTCAGAGCAAAAGGATTCAGAATGGAAAAATAAAAAGCAATTGTCCAACTTTACAAAGTGTGTTATTATTTTTTAGAAATAAAGTTTGCTGAGAGAATAGAATTTAAGATCAAAGGAAGTTGAGATATTATTAGAAACAGACATACTATGCTCAACACGTACATGCACACTATGAAAAGACACTTACATACAAACAGTCTTGCACACACAAACACCCAGGATTACACATGCTGGAATTCTCTAATATTTTTAGCAAGCATTAAGCAAATCAGCGGGGACTTCTTAGAATATTCCAAAATTTTGGTACTTTGTACTTCTAGGTTGAGTCACTGATAAGTTTATTTTATTTCACCTTCTTTACTTTGGCTGTTTCTTAATGATGTAACATGCAGGAGCAAACTCTGTGCTGCTATTATCACAAGAAATGGTGTGGTAGTAGATTGATAGGAGCACTCTGAAAAATTGCTCATTCAAATAACCCTAGTCTGGGAATAGGCAATTGAACATCAAAAAAAGGCTCAAAATAATACTGGTTACTCCAAATAGAAATATGTAAATGTTTTAATTTTGGAGACTAAAGAGAACACCATCTTTAAGGATAAAATACTAAAATTTTCCTCATCTTCAGCTGCTTTTTTGCTACTGATCCATGTTTCCGTGTTCGATTGCTCAGCCCTTAAGGTTATGAATGGAATTCCCGAGTGAAAGTTAACCCACTGTGGATTAGATACACTAAGGAAAATAAATATCCTTGATACATTTGATAAGAGGAGCAATTCAGTAAATTGTTTTAGCACTAGCTGTTGTGTTGGCAAAACCTGAATTTGAATCCTGGCTATGCCACTTCCTAGCTGTGTGACTTCGGTTATTTTCTATAATCTGAGCACAATGAGATTAAAATTATAAGCATAATGTAGCCTAACCTTGTCAAGTTTTTATAGTTACTTACTGTGAAAATGACTATTATTATCGTTATTATTATTCTATATAGATAAGATCTGTGCCTAATTATTAAATAATATGCTATAATGAAGTATGGATTTAGCAAATTAGTAAAGCCTTGAATGATGTTTCCAAATATGCCTGACAAAATGAAACAAATGTAGTAAATGTTCACAATTGGTAACTCTAGGTTATGGGCATATGGGAGTTCTTTGCAACTTTTCTGTTTGTAAATTAGTCACAATTTTTTCACTTTTGGTTTTAAAATGGCATCATCCTTGGCCATAAGGGTCAGGTTCCAGACTTGAGGCCCTTTAGAATACCTTCAAAAAGGCAATGTTGTGTACTTGGCTACAAGAAAAATAATTAACTCTTACTTCTGTCAGTGTCAGTTTCTGTGAACAAGTCACTTAGTTGGTAGAATAATTTCCATCTAGGACAGATACACAGACTTGTCTTCCGCTCATTTGGAAATAGATTATAAGGACAAAGATGTAAAAATGTTTAGTTATTTACTTTCAAAAATACCCAATGCAACTTTAAAAACATGAGGGCCCTTTGAGGTCCCTGTGGGAAGTCCATTCAAAGGAGATTGATAGAAAATGTATCTAACGTTATCCCCACATGGGTGTGGCTTCTTGATAAAGATTTTTTTGGGAGGGTTTCAATTAGGAGCTTCACCATTTTGATTACTATATTTTTGTTGTTCATTGGAATTAGAGAGAAATTCCATGGTATTATATATTTGGGTAAAGAACTAGCTACTGTTGGTAAATCCTTGAACTTCTCTGATTACATACACCTAGGATAAAGTAATTCCTACTAAATAAACTAAACCATTATCAAATGTCCATCTGAATTATTATTTTAAAAGTACAAGGCAGGTGGGGTATCTTTCTAATGTGTGTGGTCATTATGTGATATTAATAAAATGGAGTACACTTTGAAGTTTTTTTTAACCTCTTGTTTCTGAGGACTTCACTTTTAATCTTTTGGGGCTGGGGAAATGGCACCTCAATCCCATAGTGTTCTTAGTAAAAATAATGAACATTATATTTTAATAGCTTTTTATAGCCTCAAATTTTTATTAATGTATCCTGAATGTGCTATGCTTTTTTAGTGTATAACCAATAAAGGAAGACTATAAAAATAGTCATAACACTATACTATTTTCTTCCACAGTTTTATCTCCCACTGTAAAGTTAGATGCAACCCAGAAATGCAATTAAAGTAAAATGAACTCACAAAGAAAGCATTTAAGTCTATGACAACAGCTTATTGAGGGTCTCATGACTTCTTTCACTAGACGTATAATAAAAGCACAATGTTTTCCTGGCTTATTTCTATTATTTCATACAGAAGTTGAAGACAGACATTTTATAGGCATCTTAACTCCTGGGAGCCTGGTGAATACTAGTTACTTGTGGTGAGACAATAAAGTTATTCTGAGATTAAAATGTTTCTGAAGTGTAATTCAATCGCTTTGGATGTAGAAGGACTTTATATTTTATTTTATTTATTAAAACAATTTTTTGATGTTTATTTATTTTTGAGAGAGAGAGGGAGACATAGAATCTGAAGCAGGCTCTGGGCTCTGAGCTGTCAGCACAGAGCCCAACGCAGGGCTCAAACCCACTAACCATGAGATCATGACCTGATCCAAAATCGGATGCTTAATCTACTGAGCCACTCAGGCGCCCCCATAAGATACTCTTTTAACATGATAACCACAAAAAAATAACAAAGAAAGTTTCCGAGTCCTTGAGAAATAAAGGTGGGGTCTCTGAGATTGTTGAGGGAGGTAGAAGTAATTATTTTCTGCCAAATGGAAGTTTTTCAAACTGCCAAAGCATTTTTCTAGAAAAGTGAGTCAAAGGCAGACATGGTAGTATCTCCCCCAAACTAGCGGATATAGCGGTAACTTCACAGTCTCTTTGAACTCTGTCTACCAACATGAATAGCAACATCTTCCTAAAGATAGACTTGAAACAAGTCATTATTAGACCATCCCAAGTGTAGTTTAAAAAGAAATGGTACTAGAAAACCAAAGAGTAAACACATGCACAATTTATCATTTCACCCTCATGAGAGCAGCAAATATTTGTAACAGAATTTCCCTAAAGCAGCCCACAGAGGCAAGATGACCGTTTCTGTTCTGAACATCTGAAAAGAAAATTACCACTTGTCTTCCTAGTCTTCCTCCAACACTCACTGGAGGACCTGAAAACCATGGATGTTACTGGCCACACTACTACATTCTATGAGCTACAGACGGGCAAGGCCTCTCCCCTCGGGCCTCTGGATTCCCAGGAACAATGACTTTGAAAACTTCAGTGCTCCCTCTGCCTTGTACATGTTTATTTCCTCCCATAGTCTATTCTGCGACCAATGTAGACAGGATCCTAGTTGAATAATGAGTATTCCAGATTACGAATCTTCTGATGTTTCAGTCTACTTCTTCATGTGCTATTATAAGTACATTTTCCCATCCACCGTGCTGCTGGACCCAGGGTAAGAAGTTGTCTTTGAGGTACTTGGTTCCAAAACCCAGCACCCTATTCATGGGGTGATTGTCGATGGCAGTGAGCTTGCCCGTGACGTCTATTACAAGAGCAGCCTTAAAGCCCTGAGCTCTGACCTCTGATTCTCCCCTGGTGTCCACACCCCTTAGGAATTGGTCTGTGATGATCTTGAAAACAGAGTAGCACAGCTGGTCCTGGAAGCTGTTCATTAAAGCCTTGTCTTTCTTCAACTCTCCTTCCAACAGATCCCCTGAATATTTCAGCAGCTCAACGATTTTGGCTATTATTTGCTCTTCTCCATCTTTCTTAGCACTGGCTGCTTGAGGCTGGGAGCACTGGCCCTGGCGCTGGACGAACTGATGGACAGAACTGCCCTTGGCCTTGCGGCTTTCCCCCAGGCCGTGGACCTCTTCGGCTGGGGGCCAGGAATGCACAATTTCGGCCACGCGGTTGGCAATGGAAGCGACTTTGGGGTCCTCAGCTTCATGCTGTATATGCTGTCCCACATTAGAAAGCGACTTTGTCCTTGGATGACTGGGCCCTTGAAACTGGGCTGTTAGACCCTCCAGACAGAACATAGGTGGGCTCTGTTCATTTTCCTCCTTCTCCACCACTCCAAAGAGTGTTCTCCAGGAAGACTTTTTCTTGCCCAGGTTTGTGGCCTTCTTGGTGGATGGCGAAGTTCTCCAAGCCCATGTCACTTGGGTCCACGACTCGTTAGATGGCCACTCCCCAGTCCTCTCTGGGACAAACTTCTTGTTCTCGGCAGCTTTGGCGAGGAGGCAGCAGGTGTGTTCTTGAAGACGTGGTGTTTGGTGTAGAATGCCAGGATTTTGAATTCTATGCTGTTCGGGTTGTCATCGTCCAAGGGGATCTCCTCTAGGTCACAGGCACTGGCGGTGCACTTGGCGAGCCTGGGAATGAAGCCGTCAGTGGTTTCTCCTGCTTCAGGTCAGGCAGGCAGCAAGGGTATTTCTATACCTGAGTCTCTCTCCACAAAATTGAAGAGGAAACTTTCACTCAGGCTTCTTGGCTTCTCATTTAGGGAGGCTCATGTGATCCAAGGTCCCATCTGGCTGTAGCCGCTTCAGGACTTTATATTTTAAATTGTTACTGTCCAGTAACCTACACTATCACTTAAATGTGTTATCAGCAACTGCTAATTACTCACCTATTATGTGATAGGTACTGTTCCTAGCAAAAAGAGATATGAAACAAAACTCTGGTCCTCAGGCAATTTATAAACATTTGAGGGGAAAAATAGAACATAATTTGGTAAACAATGAATTAATATACATAGCCAATAATTGCTTAAGACTCAAAGAAGAGAAAGAATATTGCTAGGATTATTTTCCTAGGAAGATTTCACTACAAAAGCGGGACTTGTGTTAAATCTGGGTCAATTCAAGTTCCAAAAGTATAAAGACAGGACTGTGGTAAGAAGACCAAAAGTAATTTTTTTCTCCTTTATTTTAAATATTTTTAATATAATTGTTTTCGGGAATAGAGACACATGCACTATGAAACCAAATAGAAGGCTGGAAAAGAAAAGTCAAACTAGATTTCAGAGATTTTTGCATGCAAGCCTGAGAAATTTCAGCTTATTGTTGTAGCTTGTATAAATCCATAGAAGGCATTTAATCAGAACAGTAATATGATTTAAGAGAAACACATAATGATGTGTGGTATCATGAAGAAGGAAAAAAACTGAAAGAAGGGAGGGTAGCAAGTTTTGTACTATTATCCTTAGAGCAAGCATAAAGGTACCTAGACCAGAGTTCAGCACTGTAGAGTTAAAGTGCAATGAGAAACCAGGAGGATAAATATATTAAAGAATACAGGCCTATTACTAGCACTTGCATTCTAGTACTCAGTGCTGAGCATCTCCTTCCATGGCCAACATCCTTCAGTTTCAAGGAAATGATTTTCCACATATCTTCCCCTACTCCTTGAAAAACAATGAGGATGACATCTGCAAAAGTTATTTGACTGTGCTTCTACCCATATCAGAGATCTGAACTGCAGACCTAGTTAAGTAATAGCAAAGACTTACCAAACCCTTTCTCTCAGATGCTATGAGTGACTAGTTTCTTACACAATGAAATATTATTTCCCAGTAGTGCCTACAGTATGCATTCTTGATTCTTTTCATATTTCATTTCATGGTTCTAAAGGAATTAATTAGCGTCATATTCACAAGAGCTACACGCTACATGTGAAGAACATTTTGCAATATTAAACAATGCATTTTCTTCAAAGTTTATATAGGTTGATCTAGACGTATCATGCACAAAGCATTGAGATCAGTTCTTTGTGTAGGCAATTAGATAGGCATTGAATGATAGAGTTGTAAATAGCATTTTAAAACTATTTAATATATTAAATTAATTCAAAATAATAAAACTATAGTTTATTTAGTTACAAACTGATTCTATATTCATTAATTAAAATTAATATTTGGTCATTTAATAGATAAATCACAATAATTGAACAAATATTTAAAAATTTTTGTCTTTTAATTTTTGTTTATGAAAATGATTCAAATTCTACATAATTTGAATGTAATTATGTTTTATTTTCTATCTTTAATTCATTACTGTCAATAGGATTCAACTTATGAAAATATCTTGGTTATGAATCCTTTTTTTAACTTACAGAATATCTTGATTAGAAATTTCCTTTGCAAGATTTTATTTATTTTTAAAAAACTTTTAACAATGTTTATTTATGTATTTATCTATTTATTTCTGAGAGAGAGAGAGAGAGAGAGAGAGAGAGGGAGAGAATTTGAATGGGGGAGGGAGAAAGAGAGAGAGAAAAAGAGAGAGAAAGAGAGAGAGAGAGAGGGTGAGAGAGAGAGAGAGAGGGTGTGTGTGAGAGAGAGAGAGAGAGAGAGAGAGAGAGAGAGAGAGAGAGAGAGAGAGAGAGAGAGAATCACAAGCAGGCTCCACGCTGTCAGCACAGAGCCTAATGTGGGGCTCAATTTCATGAACCATGAGATCATGACCTGAACCAAAATCAAGAGTCTGTTGCTCAACTTACTGAGCCACCCAGGCACCCATAAAGATTTTATTTTTAAGTAATCTCTACACCCAACTTGGAGCTCAACTTAAAACCCTGAGACCAAGAGTTGAATGCTATACTGATTGAGCCAACTAGGCATCTCTTGATTATAATTTTTTTATAGATTATTTTTTTCTGAGAGAGAGAGAGAGAGAGAGAGAGAGAGAGAGAGAGAGAGAGGGGGAGAGAGAGAGAGAGAGAGAGAGAGAGAGAGAGAGAGAGAGAGAGAGAGAACCCCAAGCTGGCTCTGCACTGTCAGCAAAGAGCCCAATATGGGGCTCAGATCCACAAACCACGAGATCATGACTTGAGCCAAAATCAAGAGTCAGACATTCAACCTACCAAAAGCTACTGAGGTCCTCTGATTATAAATTCTTAATTAATGATTTTGCTTAAATGAAGAGAAGAAATATTAATTTACGATATAAATATTATATAACCATTTATAATTTTTACACAGCTTTATTTAATTCCTTATCTAACATTCCTGGCTCCTGAAAAGATCACTAACACATGTGAGATAATGATTAAATTCAGTCATCTTTGCTATTTTTTGTCACCATTAAGCCATATGGAAATCATAGTTTTACACATTTTTTGTTTTATTACCAGAAACTTATACTGGTCAAGGTAGAAGGATGGAATGTATTTTACTAAACAGATTGTTTTAAGCTTGGTTAATAACTTGTAAATGTTTAGACATATGATATGTGGGTCTCCATTTAAACTCTTGCCCTAGGTGTTCCATGTTATGAGTAGACCTGCATGGGTACTCTTTTGCAATGAAATTTTGTGTTTGTGCGTGTGCGTGTGTGTATGTGTGTTATATATGTGTGAGGTTTTTTCGAGATACAACTTAGTCAAATAAACAACATAGATTTTAACTCTACAATTTGATGAACTTTGACAAATATATACACTTGTGCAGCCAATAAAAATCAATATGTAGAATACATCCGTCTCCCAGAAAGTCCCTTTGGGTAATTTTATTGACAATCCCTATCAGAAGCTACCAGTGTTCTTGTTTCTATCACTCTAGATTAGTTTTGCATTTTCTGAAACATTCCCCTCCCCTTGGTCCTCCATTAGGTTTCTCCTGTTCTCCTTTTAGACCTATGAGTGCAAACATATGGTATCTGCCCTTTTCCGCCTGAGTTATTTCGCTTAGCATGACACAAGAAGATGTGGTGTATATATATATATATATATATATATATATATATATATATATATATACCACACAATGGAGTTTTCCATATATATTATTGAGTTTTATCTGTTATTGCATACATCAGTAACTAGTTCATTTTTGTTTACTGAAAATATTCTATTGTATGAATATACCACTATTTGTTTTCCGTTGAGATTTTGCTACATATTTGAGATGTTATAGTTTAAGGCTCTCATAAAGCTGCTATGTGCAATCTTACATTTTCTACTTTTGTGTGTGTGTAAGTTTTTGTTTCTGCTTAGTAAATCCTTTGAAGGAGTTCATAAAGCATATATGTCATAATTTATGAAAACATTTCGAATTGTTTTACAAATTATCCATTATTATAATTACATTAAGAATGTATGTATGGCAGTTCCAAATGTTTCATGTGAATGCCAACATTCAGTGGGTTTTTCTTATTTCTTTGCTGTTTTTTAGTGTCTATTTAAGTGCCAGTTAGTAAACAAAGAGTATAGTATTTGTTTCAGTTGTACAATGTAGTGATTCAACACCTACAAACAATATTATGTTTTCATTAAATTGCACTCCTTAATATACATCAATTATTTAACCCATCACCCCACCACCCTCCTTTCTTTTCTTTTTTTTGATATCCCTAGGAATATAATCTTTAAAATAATGTTAAAATATTAATTTCCATTAAAAACACAAATATTTTGGAGACAGATTGTGTAGGCCTTGTTTTGCACTCTTTTGTTTATATTATTCTATTTCTTTAAGTAATTTTTTAAAAATTTTTTTTTCTTTTTTTTTTTTGCTCCATAATATTTTATTGTCAAATTGTTTTCCATACAACACCCAGTGCTCTTCCCCTTAAGTGCTCTCCACCATCACCACCACCTCTTTTCCCTCCTCCCCCTTCCCTCTCAACCCTCAGTTCATTCTCAGCATTCAATAGTCTCTCAAGTTTTGCACCCCTCTCGCCCACCCTCCTTTCTAATAGCAGTTTGTTCTCTATAGTGAAGAGTCTCTTTCTTGGATTACATCTCTTGCCCCCTTAGATCATTTGTTTTTATTCTTAAATTCCACATATGAGTGAAATCCAATGTTATGTATGTTTCTCTGACTGACTCATTTCACTTAGCATAACACTCTCTAGGTCCATCCACATTGTTGCAAATAGCAAGATTTCATTTTTATGACTGAGTAAGATTTCATTATATATATAGCATATATCCTTTATCCATTCATCAGTCAATGGACATTTGTTCTCTTTCTATAATTTGGCTATTGTTGATCAAGCTGCTATAAACATCAGGGTACATGTATCCCTTCAAGTTGCTATTTTTGTATACTTTGATTAAATACCTAGTAATGCAATTGCTTGATTGTAGGGTAATTCCATTTTTAACTTTTTGAGGAACTTCCAAACTGTTCTCCAGAGTGGCTGCACTAGTCTGCATTTCCATCAACAGTGTAAAAATTTGCCCTTTCTCCACAACTTTGCCAACACCTGTTGTTTCTTGTGTTGTTAATTTTATACAGTATTACTGATGTGAGGTGATATATCATTGCAGTTTTTGTTTGTATTTCCTTGATAATGAGTGATATTGAGCATTTTTTCATGTGTTTGATAGCCATCTGTTTGTCTTCCTTGAAAAAAATGTCTATTCATGTCTTCTGCTCATTTCTACCTGTATTATTTGTTTGGCAGGGTTGAATGTTATATTACACAATGCGAAGTACACATTTACTGCAATTCTTATCAAAATACCAGCAGCATTTTTCTCAGAGGTATAACAGACAATCCTAAAATTTGTGTGGAACCATCAAAGACTCTGAATAGCCAAAAGAACTTCGAGAAAGAAAATCAAAGCTGAAGACATCACACTTCTGGACTGGAAGTTATATTACAAAGATGTAGTAATCAGGACTGTATGGTACTGGCACAAAAATAGACAGACAGATCATTGGTACAGAAAAGAGAGCCCAGAAATGAATATACAATCACATGGTCAATAAATCTTTGAAAAGTAGGAAAGAATATCCATGGAAAACAGAGTGTCTTCAACAAATGGTGTTAGGAAAACAGGACGACAACATGCAAAAGAATGAAACTGGACCACATTCTTACACCATACACAAAATATTCAAAATAGATTAAAGACCTAAATGTGAGACATGAAACTATTAAGATTCTAGAGGAAAACACAGACACTAAAATCTTTGACATGGGCCATAGCAACTTCTTTCTAGATGTGTCTCCTAAGGGAAGGGAAACAAAAGCAAAAATTAACTATTGGGATTTCATCAAAATAAAATGCTTCTGCACAGCAAAGGACACAGTCAAGAATACTAAAGGATGCAAGACTACTATGGAATGCAAGAAGATATTTGCAAATGACTTATCTGATAAAGCGTATCTATAATATATAAAGAACTTATAAAACTCAATGCCTAAAAGCAATATTGAGTGTTTTTAGTATTTTTAATTTTAGTCATTGTAGTGAGTGTGAAGTGGTATCTCAAGTTGGTTTTATCTCATCATGGTGGTATCTCATGATGTTTCCTGATATATGATGATGCTGAGATCTTTTTCATTTGCTTATTGACCATTTGTGTATCTTTCCTGAAGTGTATTTTGTGTCTTTTCTCCATTTTTATTGAGTTATTTTACATTATAATTTTTAGGAGTTCTTTATATATTTAGGATATAAGTCCATTGTCAAATATATTTTTGTGCAAATATATTTTACTTATGCGTTTTGTATTTTTTATTTTATTAATGGTGTTTTTCATAAGCAGGGTTCTTTTTGTTTTATTTTTGATGAAATTGAATTTGATTATTTTTCTTAGCAACTTAGTGCCTTCTGGGTACTAAACATGAACAAATAAAACCCCATCACACTCTCATAAAATAATTCTATGTTTACTGTTGCTAAACGGTTTATAATATTAGCTTTTGCATATGAGGTATGTGTCATCTATAATTAAATTTGATGTATGCTGTGTTGTATTGTCCCAGCTTTATATTTTTTCATAAAAATATCTGTTTTAACACAGCCATTTGATTAAGAGACTTTCTTATCCACACTGGATTACTGATTTACTTTCATATTTGTTTTTGGTGTTTGTGTGTGTATGTCTGTGTATGTGTAAATTGGTGCTTTTCTGTTTTTAGGAATATTTTATATTTTGTATGATGAGTGCATTTATAATAATAATTTTATAGGAAATACTTAGCTTTATATGTATTTAATATAAATGTAATAAGTTTTGAAGCTCATTCATATTGAAGTCTGTAGTAGTACTTTGTTCTTTTTTATTGCTGAGTAATATTCCAGTATATTTTATGTAGTATATATGAATTCTTAAGGTGTACATGAATATATTTTATTTATCCATTCATAAGTTGTTGGATATATGGGTTGTCACCACTTCTTAAATATTATAAATGATCTTGTGATTTATCATGTACAAGTTTATTATGAACATAGGTTTGATAATCTCTCATTTAGACACCTAAGGAGCGGGATTACCGAGTTGTATAGTAGATGCTTCGCATTTTGATGAAATATCTGCCAGTGTTCCAAAATGTTGCACCATGTTATATCTTCACCACATCCTCAAAATCACTCATTATTTTGTTTTAGTTTATTTTAATTAATATATTTTTAATCATAGTTTATTGTCAAATAGGTTTCACCCAGTGCTTCTCCCCACAAGTGCCCCCCCTCCATGACCATTAATCCCTTCCCTCATCCCCCTCCCCCTTCAGCCCTCGGTTCATTTTCAGTATTCAGTAGTCTCTCATGATTTGTGTCCCTCTCTCTCCCCAACTCTCTTTCCCCCTTCCCCTCCCTATGGTCCTCTGTTAGGTTTCTCATGTTAAACCTATGAGTGACAACAAATGGTATCCATCCTTCTTCACCTGACTTATTTCACTTAGCATGACACCCTCGAGGTCCATCCACTTTGCTACGAATGACCACATTTCATTATTTCTCATTGCCATATAGTACTCCATTGTATATATATACCACATCTTCTTGATCCACTCATCAGGTGATGGACATTAATCTCTTTCCATTATTTGGCTATTGTAGAAAATGCCGATATGAACATTCAGGTACATGTGATCCTATGCATCAGCATTTCTATATCCTTTGGGTAAATCCTTAGCAGTGCTATTGCTGGGTCACAGGGGAGTTATATTGATAGTTTTTTGAGGAGCCTCCATACTGTCCACCAGTTTACATTCCCATCAACAGTGTAGGAGGGTTCCTATTTATCCACATATTTTTAATTATAGCCACCATAACAAGTGTGACAGAATATCTTTATATGGTTTTGACTTGCATATATCTAATGCCCAGGAATGTTGAACACCTTTTCAAACAGTTAGTGTCCACTTGCATGTATTCTTTGGATAAATGTTTATTAAATCTTTTCATTTTTTATTGGGTTAATTGTCTATTTATTTATTATTAATTTTATTCATTGATTTTTTTTCTTTAATAGTTTATTGTCAAGTTGGTTTCCATGTAACACCAAGTGCTATTCCAGACAAGTGCTGTCTCCATGCTCATCACTCCCCTTCCCCTCTCTCCTTCCCCAAAGAGCCCTCAGTTTGTTCTCAGTATTCAAGAGTCTCTCATGGTTTACTTCCCTTCCTCTCCCCAGCTACATTCCCCCTTCCCCTCCCACAAAGTACTCTGCTAAGTTTCTCCTATTACACTTATGAGTGAAAACATGTGGTATCTGTACTTTTCTGCCTGAATTATTTCACATAGCATGACATCTTAGAGGTACATTCATGTTTCTGCAAATGGCCAAGTTTCATTATTTCTCATTACCATAGAGTATTCCATTGTACATATAAACCACATCTTCTTGATTCATTCATCATTTGATGGACTTTTAGACTGTTTCTATGATTTGGATACTGTTAAAAGTGCTGCTATGAACATTGGGGTACGTGAGCCCCTATGCATCAGCACTTCTGTATCACTTGGGGATATCTCTAGCAGTGCTATTGCTGAGTCATAGGGGAGTTTTACTGTCAATTTTCTGAGGAAACTCCGCACTGTTTTCCAGAGTGGCCGCACCAGTTTGCAATCCCACCAACAGTGTAGGAGGGTGCCCCTTTCCCCACATCCTTGCCAGCATCTATGCCAGCCACTCTGACCGGAGTGAGGTGGTATCTCAGTGTGGTTTTAATTTGTATTTCCCTGATGATGAGTGATGCTGAGCATCGTTTCATGTGTCTGTTGGCCATCTGGAGGTCCTCTTTGGAGAAGTGTCTATTCATATCCTCTGCCCACTTATTCTTAGATACTGTTTTTTAGGTGTGGACTTTTGTGTCTTACTTATCAGTTTTGGATACTAGCCCTTTACCGATATGCCATTTGCAATTATCTTTACCCATTCAGTTGGTTGCCTAAGTTTTCTTGGTTGTTTTCTTTGCAGTGCAGAAGATTTTTACCTTGAGGAGGTTCCAGTAGTTCATTTTTTCTCATGATTCCCTTGACATTAGGGATGTATCAAATAGGAAATAGCTGTGGTTGAGGTCAAGGAGGCTTTTTCCTACTTTCTGCTCTTGGAGTTTGATGGTTTCCTGTCTCACATTGAGGTCCCTCATCCATTTTTACGTTTATTTTTGTGTATGGTGTAAGAAAGTGATCTAGTTTCATTCCTCTGCATGTTGCTGTCCAATTCTCCCAGCACCACCTGCTAAAGAGGCTCCTTTTTTCCATTGTATACTCTTTTCTGCTTTGTCAAAGATTAATTGGCCATATATTTGTGGGTCCAGTTCTGGGTTCTCTATTTTATTCCATTGCTCAATGTGTCTGTAATTGTGCCAGTACCATACTGTCTTAATGATGACAGCTTTGTAGTAGAGGCTGAAGTTTCGGATTGTGATGCTTCCTATTTTGGTTATCTTCTTCAATATTATTGTGGCTATTTGGGATATTTTGCGGATCCATATTAAGTTTAGGATAGTTTGTTATAGCTTTGAGAAGAATGCCAGTGCAATTTTGACTGAGATTTCATTGAATGTGTAGATTACTTTCGGTAATAATGACGTATAACATTTAACAATATTCATTCTTCTAACCCATGAGAATGGAATGTTTTTCCATTTCTTTGAGTCTTCTTAACTTTCCTTCATTAGTTTTCTATAATTTTCATCATAAAATATTTTTACATCTTTGGTTAGGTTTACTCCTTAGTTATGTCATGTTTTCTTGTGCAGTTGTGAATGGGATCAGTTTCTTGATTACTCTTTTAGTTGTTTCATTATTGGTGTAGAAAAATGTAATTGATTTCTGTACATTGATTTTGTACCCAGTGACTTTGCTGAATTCCTGGATCAGTTCTAGTAGGCTTCTGGTGGAGTTGGTTGGATATTCCATGTTGACTGTCATGTCATCTGGGAAAAGTGAAAGTTTGACTTCATCTTTGCCACTTCTGATGCCTTGTATTTCCTTTTGTTGCCTGATTGCTGATGCTAGGACTTCCAACACTATGTTAAACAACAGTGGTGAGAGTGGACATCCCAGTCATATTCCTGATCTCAGTGAGAAAGCTCTCAATTTTCCCCCACTGAGATGATATTAGCTGTGGGCTTTTCGTAAATGGTTTTTATGATGTTTAAGTAAGTTCTTTCTATCTTGACTTTCTCAAGGATTTTTGCTAAGAAAGGATGCTGTCTTTTGTCAAATACGTTTTCTGCATGTATTGACAGGAACATATGGTTTTATCTTTTCTTTTGTTAATGTGATGTATCCCATTGATTGATTTGTGAATATTGAACCAGCCTTGTAACCCAGGAATTAATCTCACTTGATCATGGTGGATAGCTCTTTTAATATGCTGTTGAATTTGATTTGCTAGTATATTGTTGAGTATTTTTTCTTTTGCAGGGTCTCTGTCCAGTTTGGGAATCAAGATGATGCTGGCTTTCTAGAATGTGTCTGAAAGTTTTCCTTATGTTTTTATTTTTTGAAATAGCTTGAGAAGAATGGGTATTAACTCTGCTTTAAATGTCTGGTAGAATTCCCAAGGGAAGCCATCTCACCTTGGGCTATTATTCATTGCGAGATTTTTAATAATTGATTCCATTTCATTACTGGTTGTGGTTCTGTTCATGTTTTCTATCTCTTCCTGTTTGAATTTTTGTATCGTGTTGGGAGCCGCCGAGCTTTTGGCTGCCTCACTCAAGGATATATCCTTCTCCGGGAGCAACCAAAAAACAAGATTTACATCTAGAGGCTGGAGAGTGCCATTTCCTAGTCCAAGATTTTGGCGACGGTCATGCTGGGCCAGACGTAGAATGGCCAAGATGCACAAAAGATCAATCTGCATTCGGGAATGCAGCATTAAGCTTCCCCTCCTCAGCAGCTGCAGACGCTAGTCTGCGCACTTCCCTTTGATGCTGTGTCTGGAGTTTGGAGTTTCGTTTTCGGTTTTTACCACTTTTCTCTAATATTCATTTGACTCTGTTACCTGGTAACCAACCCGGGTCAGTTCCCCGCCCCAAACCATATATAAGATACAGTTTTTCTGGAAAGTGAGAGAAGAAGGAGAGGAAGAAGAATAAAGGGAGAGGCTTGATCGGAAACCGTGTGTTTTGTCTTCACTCTCTGCGCCCCCTTTTCTGGCCTTTCTCTTCCTCCCCCAGGAAAAGAACCCATGAGGACTCTCCGCCCTGCCAGTCGAGGTGGACAAGACAGGTACCACCGAATGCTAGGGACGAACATGCCTGGACCTGGCTTCAGCTAAGACAATTGGCGCCTCAATGCGGGGCTTCGGCTAAGACAGTATCGCATGTGTATTTAGCAATTTGCCCATTTCTTCTTGGTTGTTAAGTTACTTGGCATATAATTTTTCATTGTGTTCCCTGAAAATTGCTTGTATTTCTGAGGAATTGGTTGTAATAACTCCATTTTCATTCATGATTTTGTCTATTTGGGTGCTTTTTAGAGTTTTGAATATATCTGTCAAATCCCTTTGTTCCAATGTGTCGTTCAGGTCCATTGATTCTCTAGTGATTTTCTGTCTAGGTGTTATATCCAATTGTGTGGAGTATTAAAACCCTTCAATTAGCACATTCTTATGAATAAGATTGTTTCTGTTTGTGATTGACTGTTTTATGTATTTGAGTCCTCCCGAATTTGGTGTATAGATGTTTATAACTCATAGCTTTTCCTGCTGAATAGACCCTGTAATTATGATAAAATGCCCTTTATCTCTTCATACTGGCTTTACTTTAAAGTCTAATTTTTCCAATGTAAGTATTGCTACTCCAAATTTTTTTTTTCCCGCTAGTCGCATGCTAGATATTTCCCCATCCCCTTACTTTTAATCTGAAGATGTGTTCAGGCTTAAAGTGAGTTTCTTGTAGAGAGAAGATAGATTTATTTTGTTCTTTTTTTATCCATTCTACTACCCTATGTCTTTTGATTGGAACATTTAGTCCATTTACATTCAGTGTTATTATTGAAAAATATGGATTTAGAGTCATTGGGTTCTCTGTAGAGTTCATGCTTGTAGTGGTGTCTCTGGTCCCTTGTGTTCTTTGCAACATTTTCCTCATAGAGTCCCTCTTAGGACTTCTTGTAGGGCTGGTTTAGTCATGATGAATTAATTTAATTTTTATTTATTTGGGAAAACCTTTATGTCTACTTCTATTATGAATGACAGGCTTGCTGGGTAAAGGATTCTTGGCTGCACTTGTTCATCACATTGAAGATTTCCTGTCATTCCTTTCTGGCCTGCCAAGTTTCAGTAGATAAGTCTGTAAATACTCTGATAGGGTTCCCTTTGTATGTTAGCGCCCTTTTATCCTTAGCTGCTTTCAGAATTCTTTCTCTATCCTTATATATTGCCAGTTTCACTATGATATATCATGCCAAATGTCGATTCACTTTACGTCAAAGGGGAGTTCTTTGTGCCTCTTGGATTTCAACGTCTGTTTCATTCCCATGATTGGGGAAGTTATTGGTTATAATTTGTTTAAGTACCCCTTCAGTGTCTTTCTCTCTTTCTTCTTCTTCTTCAGGAATTCCTATGATATGGATATTGTTCTGATTGATTGTATCACTCAGGTCCTGAATTCTCCTTTCATGCTCCTGGATCAATTTATCTCTTTTTCTTGTCGTCTTCTTTTTCTATAATTGTGTCTTCTAATTTGCCTATTCTCCTCTCTGCCTCTTCAATCCATGCAGTAGACACCTCCAGTTTATTATGCACCTCATTTTTGGCATTTTTAATTTGTCACAATCTTTTTTAGGTTCCTTAGTCTTTGTAGCAATAGTTTCTCTAATGTCTTCCATGACTTTTTCCAAGCCCAGTTATTAATTTTATGACAATTGCTCTAAATTCTTGCTCAGTTATGTTACTTATATCTGTTTTGAGCAATTCTGTAGCTGGAATTTCTTTAGAGAAGTGTTTTTCCGTTTCATCATTTTGGTTAGCTTTCTGTCTCTTGTCAGTTTCAAAAGCTTTTTAGGCGCTCTGCACCTGTGATTATTGCTATTATAAGGGAGACTCATAGATTGTCCAGGACCTGTCTATTCAGGAGGTTTCCTTTTTTTATTTTCTTAATGTTTAATTTATTTTTGAGAGAGAGAGGGAGAGAGGGAAAGAGTGAACAAGGGTGGTTCAAAGAGAGAGGGACACACAGAATCAGAAAACAGTTTCCAGGCTCTGAGTTAGCTGTCAGCACAGAGCCCAATGAGGGACTCTAACTCACAAACTTGAGATCATGACCTGAGCCGAAGTCAGATGCCTAACCGACTGAGCCACCCAGGCGCCCCCAGGAGGTATTCTTTTAACTGTGTCCTTGGTCTCTCTTGTTGTGCCTTTGGTTATTTTATTTTCCTACTTTTATTAACATTTGGGAGTCTCCACCATGTGTACTTTGGCTTATTTCTTGAGGAAGTCCTGCAATGGAAAACAGACAAAAAACATACAGGGAATAAAAACACCAAGCGCACAGACAATTCAAACAAACAAGGAAACCAGAAGGGGAAAAGGGGGGGGGGCGGATAAAAACAACAGAATACAAAGGACAGTCAAAGCATAAAACCAGAAATCCCAGCTACAAATAAAGAGCAGGTTGGAGGCAGTGCTGATGGAAGAACCTATACAAAGAGAAAACTGACAGGTGGAGATGAAGCAAAATTAAACATTGACCAGGTGGAGAGACTAAAAGGCTTAATTCTGCTAGGGGCAGAGGAGAAAAAAACGAAGATAATGTTACCCAAAGAAACTATATAGTATGATTTTCCCAGAAAGAGAGAGAAAGGAAGGTAGCAAAAGAGGTACCGAATATGCATCAAGAGAATGAATTAAATGTAACTGTTTACACAAGCCAATGACCAGAGTGCCCATTCCAGTGGAGTGGAGTAATAAGAATGAGATAAGATGAAATATATCTCAATGGCAAGAATTGATCTAGAGTTCATGAAGGCAATGCATCAATGTTTGTTTTGCCTGAGCTCTGGGGGGGGGGGTAAAGCAGCTCTCCAGCATAGATGGGCATGGTTTTGTGTAGGCATGTCTTGTCTCCATGCTAGTTGCTAGTCCTCTGGCAGCTCCCTGAGGCCCTGCCTTGGTGGTTGTGGGGAGAAACATTTCTGTGCTGCAGTTCCTTCTTGAACTAAGCATTGCAACTCACTCTTTTGGGTCCTATTTCCCAGTGGCATGTGCTTAGCCAAGGTGGGCTGATTTGTATTTACAAAGCCCCATCTTGTTTCCAGATCTTAGTCCATGCACTTTATTTATTTATTTTTTTTTTATTTTTATAGAGATTTTCCATTTACTCGGTTTCCTTCAACATATACAGAGTTTCACCTATTATCAACATTCCTCACCAGAGTGGTACATTTGTTAACAACTGATGAACTTACATTAATGCCTCATTATCACCCAAAATCCATAGTTCACATTAGGGCTTACTTTTGGTGTGTATATTCTGTGGGTTCGGACTAATTTTTTTTTCATTTCACAATCTTATTTATTCATAAGAAAATTCAAAATGCTTATTGATTCATGATGTGGTTTCATCTTAGCTTGGGCAAACCATGCAGTATTTAATACATAGTAGCAGAATATTTACTATTGAAGCTTGAAAAGATGTGAGTTCTTTGTGTGCAATCTTTCATTTATGCATGTGAGAGGGTTTCCTCTTTTTAATATTTTTACATTGTAGTACTTGTTTTGCTTGTTGGGGGTGTTTGCTTATTTAATACATCCCGTCAAGGACAGAAATTACATGCTGTGTTTTTTTCCCCATGCACTTTAATGATACCACCCAAAATGTACACCTGCAGGCTGACAAATTCCTAACAGGGGATCAAGTAGGGGGAGTAGGGGAGCGGTTTCTCCTGGTGCCTCCTGGGATGTGTCACCTAACCCAAGGATATTGCCACAGCTAGAGAAAAAAAAAAAAAAGCTCTCTCTGAAAGCCCTGCAGTTATAGATGGGATGATAGGATCCCTCTCTAGGTTTTTCCCTAGGGCATAGGTTTTTCTCTTCTTCAGAGACATTTATAGCAGTTTCAGCCACTTTTTCTCTTCCCCTCATCTTTCTGTGGCTCTCCATAGAGGGGGCTCCCTCCCCTCTGCACCTCCGTGTCCAGGCCCACTTTTATTTTCCCCAGTTCGCAATCAAGCACCTATGAGGCTATCTTCTTAGTGGACTCTGTCTCTTTTCCTCCCATACTCTTGCGGTTCAGGTTCTTATGGTTTCTGTCCTTCAGGGTTTTAGAGATGTGTGCCGGCAAAAAAGGACTGAGTTCCCTACTTCTCTGCCATCTTCAATAAATACTCGGGAATGCGTTTTCTGCTGCGATTGAGTAAAATGGAATGTTTTATAATATCAATTAGGTCAAGTTGCTAGTGTTGTTTAGATATAGTATACCCTTTCTGATCACTAACAATTTATTACAAGAGTTATCATGAGTGATATTTAATCCCTGGCAACATTTTGGATTTCTTCATTTCTCTTTGGAGTCATATCAGTTTTTGTCTACTGTAATTTGGAGCCCTGTTGTTATCTACATAAACATTGAAGATTGTTCTATTCATGATGTTCTCTTGACAATCTCTTAATCGTTTCTTTTATGAAATTACTTGTTTAATCTTTGTAATTTTTTTATCCTGAAATCACATTTATTGATTATTAGTTTAGTCACTCCAGCATGAGACATCTTTTCCATCCTTTCTTTTTTATTTATTTGTGTTTTTCCAAAAAGTAGAGTCTATTTCTTTTAGAAAATGTGTAGTTAGTTGTGACTTGAATTTTTATCTAATCTGACAAATTCTTACTTTTATTTTAGATAGTTTGAACACTTACAGTTAATGTGATTATCAATTAGATTTGTCATATCTGTACTTTGTCTCCTTTTTATTCTCCTCTTCTATTTTATTTAACATTAACTGGTTATTGTGATTCTCTTTATTACCTTTGTTGGCTTATTAAAATAGCCATTTATTTTTACATTTTAATGGCTGTTTTAAAATTTATTATGTTCATCTTTAACTTTTAATATTCTACCTTTAAGTACTGTTATGGTTTTTAACACGTAGTATAAGAAACTTACAATAGGACACTTTGGCTTCATTCCTCTTACCTTTATGTGGTTATATATTTTGTTTTTTATTTATTTTATTTTTTAATTCTCATTTTTAAATGTAATTTATTGTCAAGTTGGCTAACATACAGTATATACAGTGTGTTCTTGGTTTTAGGGGGTAGAATCCCCTGATTCGCTTACATACAACACTCAGTTCTCTTCCCCAAAAGTACCCTCCTCAGTGTCCATCATCCATTTTGCCATCTCCCCCACATCCTTATCAACCTTCAATTTGTTCTCTGTATTTAAGAATCTATTATGTTTTCCCTCCCTCACTCTCTGTTATTAAGTTCTCCCCTTCCCTTCCCTCATGATGTTCAGTTAAGTTTCTCAAGGATTTTTTTAAATTTTAAATATTTTGAGAGATAAGAGAGTATAAGCAGGGAAAGGGCAGAGCGGGGAAGGAAGGAGAGAGAATCTTAGGTAGGCTCCATGCTTTTATGTTGGTAAAGAGCCCAATACAGGGCTCGAACTCATGAAACCATGAGACCATGACCTAAGCCAAACCAAGAGTCAGATGCTTACCAAATTGAGCCACCCAAGTGATCCAATTCTAGTAATGTATTTTATTTTTAACTTTTTAATGTTTATTCATTTTTGAGAGACAGAGTGCAAGTGGGGGAGGAGCAGAGAGAGAAGGAGACACAGAATCTGAGGCAGGCTTCAGGCTCTGAGCTGTCAGCATAGAGCCTGACATGGGGCTTGAATCCACAAAGTGGGAGATCATGACCTGAGGACACCTAACGGACTGCACCATCCAGGTGCTTCTTTTGTTATGTATTTCAAACTTCACATACATTTCTATTTTTTGTTTAATTCAATTAATTATTAAAAATATATTAGATAATTTAAAATATTTTAAGTTTACAGTTCATTTTGTCAGGCAAAATGAGTGATGGACATTGAGGAGTGAAATTTTGGGGATGAGAACTGAGTGTTGTATGTAAGTGGATCAGGGGATTCTACCTGTAAACCTAAAACATTTTATTATTTTTATTTTTTTTAATGTTTTATTTATTTTTGAGAGGGGGAGAGAGACCCAGCGTGAGCAAGGGAGGGTCAGAAAGAGAGGGAAACACAGAATCCGAAGACAGACTGCAGGCTCTGAGCTAGCTGTCAGCACAGAGCCTGATGTGGGGCTCGAACCCACGAACTACGAGATCATGACCTAAGCCAAAGCCAGAAGCTCAGCGGACTGAGCCACCCAAGTGCCCCTGAACCCAAACCATTTTAAATTAAACATGTAAACCATTTCTGGTTCTCTTTATTCACTTTTTGTAGTTCTATATTTCCATCTAATGCCATTTTTCTTTTTCCTGAAAGATTTCTACTGAGATTTTTTTCATAGTGCAGGTGTGCTATTATTGAACACTTAGAGCTTTTGTATGTGTGAAAATGTTTTCTTTCATTTTCATTTTATTACTCTTAATTTCATTGGGTATAGAATCGACAGATGTAAACTAGATGTACCCTATACATTGGGTGTAGGTTGACAAATATTTCTTTCCCTTCAGTACTTTAAATATTTTGCTCCATTAGAAAAATGTCTATTCATGTCTTTTTCCTATTTTTAATTGGATTATTCTGTTTTGGGGTGTTGAGCTTTATAAGTTCCTTCTATATTTTTAGATAGTAACTCTTTATCAGATATGTACATTTAAAATATCTTCTCTCATTCAGTAGGTTGCCTTTTACTTTTGTAGATCATTTCCTTCACTGTGCAGCAGCTTTTGATTGTGATTGTGTCCCAATAGTTTATTTTTGTTGTTGTTTCCCTTCCTTCAGGAAACATGTCTAGAAAGAATGTGTTATGGTCGAGGTCAAGGAAGTTACTGCCTGTGTTCTTTTCTGGTATTTTTATGATTTCAGGTCTCAAATTTAGGTTTTTAACTCATTTGGAATTTATATTTGTGTATGGTGTAAGAAAGTGGTCCAGTTTCATTCTTTTGCATCTTGCTGTCCAGTTTTCCCATCACCATTTGTTGAAGAGACTGTCTTTCTTTACATTGGATATTCTTTCCTACTTAATAGAAACAATTGAACATACAGTTGTGGGTTTATTTCTGGGTCTTCTATTAGGTTCCATTAATCTATGTACTTTTTTTTTTTTTTTTGCCAACACCACCTTGTCTTGATTCCTACACCTTTGTAATATCACTTGAAGTCTGGAATTATGATGCCCATAGCTTTGATTTTCTTTTTCAAGATTTCTTTGGCTATTTTGGGGTCTTATGTTGTTCCGTCCAAATTTCATTATGGTTTATTCTATCTCTGTGAGAAATACTCTTGGCGTTTTTATTGGAATTGCATTAAATGTACAGATTGCTTTGGGTAGTATAGATATTTTTAAGTAGGACATACAGATGACCAACAGACACATGAAAAGATGCTAAATATCACTTTTCATCATATGCAAATCAAAATTACAATGAGATATCATTTCTCCCCTGTCAGAATGACAAATCAACAACACAAGAAATGAAAGGTGTTGGCAAGGTTGTGGAGAAAGAGAAATCCTCTTGTACTGTTGGTGGGAATGCAAACTGGTGCAGCTACACCAGAGAGCAGTATGGAGATTTCTCAAAAATTTAAAAATAGAACTGCTGTACAATACACCAATTCCACTAAGTATTTACCCAAAGAATACAAAAATAATAATTCAAAGGGATACATGTACCTCAACTTTTGTAGCAATATTTTTTTCGGGGAGCACTTTTATTTTTTATTTATTTTTAATAGTTTATTTTCAAATCGGTTTCCATATAACACCCAGTGCTTCTCCCCACAAGTGCCCCCCACCATGACTATCACCTCCTTCTCTCCCTCTCCCTCCTTCTTCAGTCCATGGTTCATCTTCAGTATTCAATAGTCTCTCATGATTTGTGTCCCTCACTCTCCTTAGCTCTCTTTCCCCCTTCCTATCCCTATGGCCCTCTGTTAGGTTTCTCCTGTTAGAGTGCAAACATATGGTATCTGTCCTTCTCTGTCTGACTTATTTTGCTTAGCATGACACCCTCGAGGTCCATCCACTTTCCTACAAATGGCCAGATTTCATTCTTCCTCATTTCCTCATTGCCATATGTATATATATATATATATACACACCACATCTTCTTGATCCATTCATCAATTGATGGACATTTAGGCTCTTTCCATGATCTGGCTATTGTAGAAAATGCCGCTATGAACATTGGGGTGCATGTGCTCCTATGCATCAGCACTTCTGTATCCTTTGGGTAAATCCCTAGCATTGCTATTGCTGGGTCATAGGGGAGTTCTATCGATAGCTTTTTGAGGAGCCTCCAACATTATCTACATAGCCAAATTATGGAAACAGACCAATTGTCTGTAGATGGAGGCATGAATAAAGAAGTGATATGTATATATCATGGAATATTACTCAGCCACAAAAAATGGAGTCTTGGCATCCATACAACAGCATGGATGGAGCTAGGGAGTATTTTGTGAAGTAAAATAACTCTTACAGTGAAAGACAAATGTCACATGATATCACACATATGTGAAGTTTCAGAAGCAAAATAAAGAAGCAACGTGAAGAAAAGAGGTATAGAGAGACAAACCAACAAATAAACTCTTAACTACAGACAACAAACTGATGGTTACTGGAAGGGAGGTGGGTAGGGAAATAGGTTAAATAAGTAATGTGGATTAAGGAGTGCACGTGCTCTGATGAGCAACAGGTGATGCATGGAAATGTTGAATTACTGTGTTGTACACCTAAAACTATTATTACACTGTAGGTTAACAAACTAGAATTTAAATAAAAGATTACAAAATATTTCTTTATAGTCTTCTTATTTCCATTGCTACTAACAGGAAATTTGCTGTAGTATTTATCTTTTTCTTCAGTATATAATATGTTTCCCTCTGAATACTTAGTTTTGTTTTCTTTGACACTGATTTTAAACAGGTTGCTTATGAGATTCCTCAGTGTGGTTTTCTTCATGTTTATTGTTTCTGAGTTTTCTTGAGATTCTTGGATCTCTATATTTATGCATCTCACCAAATTAGTGAAAATTTGGCCATTCTTTCTTCAAAACTTGTTTCTTCTCTTCACCTCCTTTAAATTTTTTAACTGTTTGTTTATTTTTGATAGAGAGGGAGGGAGACAGAGACAGAGACAGCTCTGAGCTGTCAATACAGAGTCCAATGCGAGGCTTGAACCCATGAAATGTGAAATCATGACCTGAACTGAAGTCAGATGCTTAACCAATTGACTCACCCAGGTGCCCCTCTTTACCCTCTTTTAGATTTCTGTTACACATATAATAAAGTCCTCAAAGTTGTTCAGCAGAACATTGAGGACATTTCTTTTAAAAAAACCTGTTTTCTCTGTTTCATTTGAATAATTTCTATTGTTAGTTGTTCAAGTTGACTAATCCTTTCTTCTGCATTTTCTAATTCAATGTCAATTCCGTGCATAGCATTTTTCTTCTCTTTTATGAGAACACTATGGTTTTCATATCTAGACTATTATTTGGGTCTTTTTTTATATTCTCATGTCTCTAACTTTTTGAATTTATGGGCTAATTTTATAATAACTCCTTTGTTGATTTCTAAGTCAATTCTAACACCTTTGTAAGTTCTAGATCAGTTTCAATTGATTGATTTTTCCTCCTAATTATGGATTATATTTTTTTCTGCTTTACCTGCCTTTATAATCATTGATTTGATGCCAAATACTGTGAATTTCATCTTGCTTCGTACTGGTTATATTTGTATTACTATAAATATTTTTTAGTTTGCTTCTTGAATATAGTTAATTGGAAACAAATTTATCCATTCATATTGCACTGGACTGAATAATTTCACCCAAAATTAGTGTCCAGCTGAAACCTCAGAATGTGATCTTATTTAGAGATAATTCTTGCAGATAAAATTAATTAAATGAGGTCATACTGGATTAGAACAGGCTCTAAATTCAGTGACCACTGTCCTTATAAGAAAGCCATCTGTAGACATAGGGATGAAGGCAATAAGATAGTGGAGCCAGAGATTGGAGTCATTCAAGTATAAGCCAAGTATAAGTCCAATGATTGTCAATAACCCCTAGAAACTAAGAAAGAAGCATGAGACTAATTATCCCTCAGAGTCTCCAGAAGAATACAATCTTGCTGACCCTTGACCTCAGACCTCTGGTTTCCCAAACTGTAAAAAAATAAATTTTGGTGTTATAAGTTATAAGTGGTAATTTGTTTATGGAAGTCCTAGGTAACTAATACACAAATTGGCTTAAGAGATTTGTTAGGTGTGACCAGAAGTGTTTAGTTTAGGACTAATTCTTCTGCACCATTAAGGCAGGGCTCTCTGTGTACTCTACTCAGTGGACCAAGAATTACAAGGTTTTACTTTCTGAATGATGGGAATAGGCACTATTAATAGCTTTGAAGGAAGTTTTTTTCTCCTTACCCTCTCAATTCATGTTTTAATATTCATGCACTGATCAATGCTCTAATGAAAGTTCAAGAAAGATTGTCTTCAGGTGGTTTTATCTGGGAAACCTCTATACTCTCTGGAAATCTGTCCCATGAACTCCAACTAGATTGGTCTCTGTGGGCTATCACCTGTGACTCTCAAATTGAGGAGCCTCTAAAGCTTCACCTCAGCTTCTCCTTAGGCCACATTCTATAAATTCTCTACAAGCAGTAAGCTGGGGCAATGGTATGACTCCCCTTATCTGTTTCCTATTTTCAGGGGTCACTATCCTGATATCCAGTGTCTTTCAAACTATTGTTTTATAAAATCTATGTTGTTTTTTATTATTTTCAATCCCTATTACTGCGTCGTTTCTTGTAAGTGAAAGTCTTTCTTAGCCAATACTATGCAAAGGCTGTGAAAACAAGCTAAAGTATTTCCCAGTAAAAAAAAGAAAAAGAATAAACTACCTAGATGTGGCTAAGCAATGGAACAGTAATGACTTCTCCAGCATCAAAATGTTTGTCAAATTCTTCTCCAAAGTGGGAGGAAAGCACAGCGGCAGGTCTTTCTTTGGTATTCCTGCCAAATAAGAAGTCCATCTTTTCTATGATGATCCTTGACCCTTGGTTGTTGACATAGTGTTAACATTACATCAATTGTTCATAGGCTTGTTGCGAGGATTAAATTGGTTGTTTCCTGTTAAGTGCTTAGAAGGCCCTTTGATTTGACATATCAAATTTATTTTCTATGTGGAATAGACTTTGGTTTAACTTATTCATTTCTCTTAACCTTATGCAGATAAAAGACCTCTCAATATATTTTGTCACATGGTTTCTGCAAAACTAATTGTTTTCCTTCATTGGTATCTAGGCAAGATAATGCTAAACAGGGTAACACTAGTGCAAATGCTCTGACACAAGACAATGCTTGGTTTGTCCTAGAAATGCCAGGAAAGCTAGTGTAGGTGGAGTGTGTTAATCTTAAAAGAGTGTGGAATAAAATTTAACACAAAGATATAGTTTTAAGGGTATGGAAATTATGTTTCACTTATAAAGAATAAAAACTGTATCAAAGATTTTAGTTTTTATCTGTAGAGAGGAAATTATTGAAGGGTTTAAAAAAGTGAAATGACATCATAAAACTAATAATGTTTAAAATAAATACTTTGACTACTCTGTGAAGAAAAACAATATGGAGTGTGACAATGGAAACAGAAAATCTGTTAGGATACTATTGAAAAGATTCAGCGGTTAAATCTTGTATAGTGTTGATGTTGAAAGAAATGATAAGTAATCAAGTTTTGGATATATTTTGAAGATAGAATTAATGGTATTTGCTGATGGATTAAATATGAGGTGCAAGACAGAGGATTCACGGATGATTGTAAGTTAAAATAAATTTAGGGGAACCTGGGTGGCTCAGTCAGTTAAGCGTCCTATTTCAGCTCAGGTCATGGTCTCACTTTTGTAGGTTTGTGCCCTGCATTGGGATCTGTGCTGACAGCTCAGAGCCTGGTGCCTGTCTTCAGATTCTGTGTCTCATTCTCTCTCTGCCTCGGTCCACCCCCCCCCATGCTCTGTCTCAAAAAAATAAATAAAATATTTTTTTAAAATTAAAAAAAATCTTAGCATCTGGGCAAATGGAATATAATTTACTGTGATAGGGAAGAGAGACAATTTTGCATGGGGGTGGTATATTGAGATGCATGTTAGATATCCAAGTGAATATAACTAGTAGGCAATTGGTTTTACAAGTCTGGATATCAGGAGAACAAAAAAGAAGGGAACTTTGGTAAAGTACAAGGAAAAGAAAAAGAAAAAAGGAGTCTCAGAAGTCAAGTGAAAAAATTGTTTAGAAAGGAGGGAGTGTCAAATTATGCCGCTAGGCTGATAGTTCAAATATGATAAGAACTAGGAAATTATTGAATTTGTCAAGATACAGCTCATTGGTGTCCCTAACAACACTGAATACAAGGGTAAATGTTGACTTATATAGATTCGGTGTAGGCTGTGCATGGTGATTTCCTGATATCAGTATGGAAAGGGACAAAAGGGAGCATCTTTATAGTAGATAATCCTGAGAAGCACTACCTTACCAGATAACGAAGGTTAGCATCACAATGATAAGTCATGTCCATAAGTATGTACTCTCACTATTATGAGAATGACACCTTGCCCTTGAGATATTCCTTCCCCAAACCCATAACCCTAATTTAACAATCAGGAAAACATCAAAGAAATCCCAATTGAGGGATATTCTAAAAAAAATCTTATTAATACTACAAAAATCTTGTTGTTCATTCAAAATAAGGAACATCTGACAATTTGTCAGACAAGAGGTACAAAGAAATATAATAGATAAATGTAAAGTGTTATCTTAGATGGGATCCTGGAATAGAAAAAAATAGACTAAAAAATGGAGGAAAATAAAATAAGGTATGGACTTTAATCATAATGTCTACATTGATTTATTAATTTTAAAAATGTAACATATTTATAAAATTTTAATGCATTTTTTTTGAGAGAGAGAGAGGAGGGGCAGAGAGAAAGGGATACACAGAATCCAAAGCAGGCTACAGGCACTGAGACGTTAGCACAAGCCTGACACAGGTCTCGAACCCACAAACTGAGATCACAACCGGAGATGAAGTTGGATGCTCAACCGACTGAGCCACCCAGAAGCCCCTTAATAATGTACCATATTATTAGAAGATGTTAATAATAGGGGAAACTGGTCGCATGAAATATGATAACTATCTGTAATGTCTTCATAATTCTTCCATAAATTTAAAACTGTTCTAAAATAAAAGGCTTATTTAAAAATTCAATTGGTCATAAAAATGTTTTTAGAAAATATAACAGACTGAGGTTGCTCATACTATCTTGTGTGCCATGGAATCAGTTAGAATGGAAACTATGGTTTGCCTAGAATGTTAGTAAGCAACTCCAAGCTTGAGGCCCCATCAAGAAATTGGAGAAGCACAGATTTGTGCTTCTTAACTTTTGGTAACTAACTCAACTAAAGAAGAACTTCTGATAATGATTAAACAACCTGCCTATCCTGTCAACTTTCCATTCATCTTCATTGTGAGCCGTCTCAAATGCACATAAAACCTATACCATATTCATTGCCAGTAATTTCTTCTATTATACACAAGCTGCTGGAAATATTCTCTGAGTTTGCTGCATTCAATGACTTTATGTCTGCTGTGGCTATTTCACTCTGCCCAGCAGGGAAGAGAGCATTTCTGTTTAAAAATCTAAATAAAAAAAAAAGAAAGCCTGTTTTATTCTTTGTCAAAATTCTTCAAACTTTTCTAGGAAAACATCATCTCTTTGATACTTCATTGTGTAGGAGCCTTGGAGTTGGGGTATGTGAGAAGATCAAATGTTGCTTTTTGTGAAAAGCCATGGCCCTAATGTCATATTCTACAGCCTACATCTGGGATGAGAAGATTTGGTCATATAAATAGCCTAGAAGGCAAGTGATATTCTTCTGTTTTGAAAAAAAAACTATAAATAATCTACAAAAATGACACTTAAATGGCACTTTTTGTACCAAACTAATAAGCAGCAGAAGTTGTAGCAAATTCCTACAGACCACTCTCAGCTCTCTAGGGATTGATTTTATCTCTATGTATTGCTAGAAGGCATTAAATGAATTAAGACTAAGTTCTTAGAATAGCATCTTACATATTGTAAATGCTGTATGAGTGTTCACCATTAGTGTTATTATAGCTATGTAAGTGTTTTATGCATATCAATTGTATATAAACACAAAAAATTGTCATTAGTTACCTACAGTTGTTCATATTGGGAAAGATTTCTGGGGATGGACCTCATTGTCAGTGATTTTGAAGGTTCAGTGGAAGCTGATTAATGGCAGGGATATCAAAAGTTGATTCCATTAAACAAATTCCAGGAGATCAATTCTCATGAGTAAGAATCTCCAATTAGTATTTTAATATAATTAAGCTGCAAGTTATATAGAAATGTTACTTTCTCTCTGAGCATAAGTCATAACAATATGCCTTCTAAAGACACTTAAGTTTATAAAATATTGTTGCATACATTTTCTCATTTGATCATAACAACAAACCTATGTGGTAGATAGGAAATCAAATTAGAGCAAAATCTTGGTCCAGCTGTGAGGAGTATTACTTGTGTTACTATTTGTGCTTTCACATTTAGTGAAAATTTAAGCCTACAATCATATTTTCCCTTACCTTTTACATGAGAATTTTGTGAAAAATAATTACATTTTAATAGTTTGCTTGTTCTGAGATTAATCTAGTTAAATTCCTGAGATATTTAAAAATATTTCTAGATCCTTAGTTTGCATTACTTTATCATTTATAAGAGTATTTTCTACAATTGTGGAGAAAAGTGTTCATCTTATAATATCTCATGGATTTTGATGTCCTAGGTCCAAATCCAAATCCCAAGCCTTGAAATCCGTAGAAACCTGGATCATTTATCAGATAATTTATATTTCCTCTTTCTTTTCACCTTCATATTCCTTTGCTGAAATGGTATGAATAATAGTTTAAATCTTCTACTATACTTCACCTGAGGAAACGGATTCCCAAAGGCCTTTATTTGCCCCAAATGTGTAGTATCTAGCAGACTCTATCACTAAGTTTCAATGCTTACTATTTATTGAATATGTTTGAATATATCAATCACGAGGACTTTAACTAAAGTTTTAAAGAAGAAAATAATGAACATATTTATGGTTTCCACTGAAATTGTTAAGTCTGTCCACTACATGTGTAGTGCCTGGAGAAGGTCCATAGCTTTCATCAGATTGTTCAAGGAGAACTTGTATTAAAATTTTGTTAAGAGGAATAAGCAAAAACACGATAGGTCCAGTTCCAAATAATATCCATTTTACATTGATGTGTATCACATAGTTAGAAGGAAATTAGTGCCATTTGAGTAAAATCTTCCATAGTTAGATGAATTAATGTTAGTTTTTTGTCTATGCTTACATTATCAAGGAAATCTCTCCTGACCAACCTTCATAAAACAATAACTGCTTTCATTCTCTTACTTTCACTGTATCAATATGCAACCCCCCGCTGACAGTGATTGATTCAGGGAGAATAATTGGAAGTAGTGCAATTCCTATCACAAAGGATTTTGTTCTTCCCTTTGATAGCATGGAAAAAGGACAGGAGGCTTGCAGTTGCTGCCCTAATTATATAGCTATAAGGAAAGACTTTGGATTTGACAGATACAGAAGTTTCAGTATAGAATTGGATATATATGTGTGTACACTCAAACACACACACACACACACACACACACACTGCATGGAATATAGAACAGAAAGATGAGTAGAAATGTATTGTAGGTGGTATCATTTCAGCTGATAGATCAAGTTTTGCCTGAAGCCATCACACCTCCAAGTTTTCAGTAATTAGATGCAATAGATTTATTTTCTTTTTTTAAATTGGGTTTTGGTTGTTTTTTTTTGTCACTTGCAAGAATGTATCCAAATATAGACACTGACTACTGTTTTAAATCAGGATGATCATGTTTAAAGTGAACAAAACAGGTGAGCAGCACACAATATAGAAAGATTATGGTTACCTGGGGTTTGCAATATATTACACATGGTCTAATACTTATGCATTTTATAAATATACAATTTATTCAGACTCTTGTTTATTGTTTTCTTTTAAAATGACAAAAACTCTTCACTATCTGGTTTCTAAAGCCATTGGAGAACAGAAGTTGCAAATGAGGAAAAAGAAGTGATACTATTGTAGGCAGGCTCTCTGATGGCAAAAGAAAAGTCAGTGAATTTTCTTACATCCAAGAGGTGACAGAATAACTCACAAAGCATAGTATGGTGGTGGCAAAGATTCCTGTTTGTTTAAGTACACCTTCAATTCATTAGAGTGACCCTTAATTATCAGGAACAGTCAAATTATACTTAGTACTAATTAAATATTGTCTATATTTAGTTATATTAATTTGAAATATATATTTTATAATAACAAGAGTTTAAAACTTAAGGAGGTATCTGGATAATCAATATTTTACTGTTTATGAATTTTTCAATTTTTATCTTTTCTTTAGGTTCTTTAGAAGATAAGAATTTTTTTTAAAGTTCTATGGTCATATGACTATGACCAGACACATCGATTGATTTTTGTTACACTTCCATTCATTTGCTTATAACGTTGCCCTTGTTTAATTTTCTCTTTAGATTTGCAAGGAATATTATTATAAGCTTCCTTTCCTCTGAGAAAAGAAAATAACATAAAATAGTACTGATTAAACCATTCCCCAGGGGACAAATAAGGGACATATTTTGCCATGAGAAACACTTAAGAGAGGGAATACTTTATATTTAAATGTGAAAGACATGTTTCAGAGCGGTTTTATGATAGCTTGGTTGCATGAGTTTTTTTCTCGTTGCTGTTGTTTTTTGTTTTGGTTTTGAGTCAATCCCACTTAAAACACTGTAACAGCAGAATACCTTATTGAATATTCATTCCTTCACAAATAGTCTGGCTTTCACTCAATCTTAGTAGAAAGTCATTTAGGATAAGGGGAAAACATTTCTATTTTTCTTTTATCCTCCTGGTTGCCTTAGGTTTATTTTTTCCCAAAAAGCTCACCTCAGTTCTTGAGAATTATTTCTAGGGGGAGAGATGTAGTATATTAGTCATAATTTCAAATATTACTCATTTGACTGCATTTATAACATTAAAAGGAGAGCAGCAATGGTAGAGAAATATTTCAAATCTAAGTTATAGAAAACATATGTGTGTTTTGGAAAGATTAAGTGGAAGTAAGCATCTCTGTAATAAAACTCTCTCAGAAAGCCCATTAAATGTTTAAAGTGGGAGAAATGGGGAGATTTGCTCTCCACTGAATCTCATTTTTTTAGTTTATGTGTTTATTTTGAGAGACACTTAGACAGCACAAGTGGGGGAAGGGCATAGAGTGAGGGAGAGAGAGAATCCCAAGTAGGTTCTGTGCTGCCAGTGCAGAGCCCTAGATGGGGCCTGAATTCACAAAACTGCAAGATCCTGACCTGAGCCAAAACAAAGAATTGGAGGCTTAACTAACTGAGCCGCCCAGGCACCCCTCCACTGAATCTATTAAAGACACAATTTATTATGTTGTTAGACTTTGTTATCTGTCCAAAAAAGATTCTAATTTTCTTTAATCAAATAACCATTTTTATTTTAAAAATAGCCCATAAATGGACTCCTATGCATGTAAAGGCTTTTCATTTTCTACCAACTGGTTGAAAGAACAATTATTTTTTTCATCTTAAAAATATTTATTTATTTGAATTGGTATCAATGCACATAGTTAAAATTTTGTTTTATTTTTTTAAATGTTAATTTCAATATAGTTAGCATACAGTGTTATATAGCCACAGGTGTACAATATATTGACTCAACAATTCTATAATCACCAGTCCTCATCACGAAAAGTGCACTCCTTAATCTCCATCACCTATTTCACCCCTGTCCCCCATATACACTTTAGTAACCATCAGTGTGTTCTTTATAGTCAAGAGTCTCTTTCATAGGCTGTCTCTCTCTTATTTTTTCCTTGCTTGTTTGTTTCTTATATTCCACATATGAGTGAAATTATATATATTATACTTTATCTGACTTACTTATCTCACATATACCCTCAGCTCCATCCATGTCTTTGCAAATGGCAATATTTCATTCTTTTTATGACTAAACACTATTCCACTACCTGTATATACCACCTCTTCTTTATCTGTTCATCTATTGATGGAAACTTGGGCTGCTTCCATATCTTGGCTATTATATAATGCTACTATAAACATAGGGGTGCATCTATCTCTTTAAATTAGTGTTTTTTATCCTTTGGGTAAGTATGCTGGATCACAGGGTAATTCTGTTTTTAACGTTTTGAGGAAATTCCATAGTGTTTTTCACATTTTTGGCTGCACAGGTTTGCATCCCTACTAACTATTCAGTAGTGTTCCTTGTTGTCCACATTCTCATCAACACTTGTTTCTTGTGTTGTTGATTTTATCCATGCCAACAGGTGTGAGGTGGCATCTCATTGTAGTTTTGATTTGTAGTTCCCTGATGATGAGTGATATTGACACCTTTTCATGTGTGTGTTGACCATCTGGATGTCTTTTTTGGAGAAATGTGTGTTCCTTTTTTTACCCATTTTTAAATTGGATTATTTGTGTATGTTTTTTAAGTGTTTATTTGTAGGAATGCTGTAGATATTTTGGGTATTAACCCTTTATAAGATATGTCATTAGCAAATGTCTTTCCATTCAGTAGGTTGCATTTTAGTTTTGTTAATCATTTCATTCATTGTGCAAATGTTATTTATTTTGATATAGCCCCAGCAATGTATTTTTGCTGTTATTACCCTTGCCTCAGGAGATATATCAGAAAAATGATGCTATAGCTGATGTCCAAGAAATTACTAACTGTGTTTCTTTTATTTACTAGTAGTTTTATGATTTCAAGTCTGACATTTAGGTCTTTTATATATTTTGAATTTATTTTTGTATATGGTATAAGAAAGTGATACAGTTTCTTTTTCATGTAGCTGACCAGTTTTACCAACACGATTTCTTGAAGGGAGTACCTTTTCCTCATTGGATATTCTTTACACATTGTCAAAGATTTATTGACCATACGACCGTGGGTTTATTTTGGGGTTTTCTACTCTTTTGCAGTGATCTCTGTGTCTATTTTTTCTGACAGAACCACAGTTTTGATTACTAAAGTCTGTAACATAACTTGAATTGTAATACCTCCAGCTTTCCTTTTCATTTCCAAAATTTCTTTAGTTATTCAAGGTCTTTTATGGTTCCATACAAATTTTGGGATAGTTTATTCTAGTTCTGTGAAAATGTTGGTAAATGTTGGTGGTATTTTGAGAGGTATTGCATTAAGTGTGTAGGATTCTTTGGGTAGCACAGATATTTTAACAATAGTTGTTCTTCCAACCTATGAACATGGAATATATTTTCATTGCTTTGTGTTGTCTTCAGTATCTTTCATCAATGTTTTATAGTTTTTAGAGTACAGGTCTTTTATCTCTTTATTTAGGTTTATTCATAGATATCATATATTTGGTGTGATTGCAAATGGAATTGCTTTCTTAATTTCTCTTTCTGCTGATTCATTATTGGTGTATAGAATTGTACAGATTTATGCACATCGGTATTTTATCCTACAAATTTTCTTAATTCATTGAGCAGTTCTAGTATTTTTTTTTTGGTGGAGTCTTTAGGGTTTTCTATACATAGTCTCAGGTCATCTGAAAATAGTAAAAGTTTAATTCTTCTTTACAAATTTGGATTTTCTTTCTTTCTTTCTTTCTTTCTTTCTTTCTTTCTTTCTTTCTTTCTTTCTTTCTTTCTTCCTTCCTTCCTTCCTTCCTTCCTTCCTTCCTTCCTTCCTTCCTTCCTTCCTTCCTTCCTTTCTTTTTGCTGTCCAATTGCTGTTGGTAGGACTTTCAGGATGACATTAAATAAAAGTAGTGAGAATGAGCATCTTTGTCTTGTTCCTGACCTTAGGGGGAAGCACTCAAGTTTTTCCATGTAATATGATGTTTATTGTGGGTTATTTTATATATGACCTTAATTATGTTGAAATATATTTCATCGAAACCTACTTTGTTGAAAGGTTTTTATCATGGATATAAGTTGCAGTTTGTCAAATACTTTTTCTGTGTCTTTCAAATGAACATATTGGGGGGGGCTGGGTGGCTCAGTCGGTTAAGCGTCTGACTTTGGCTCAAGTCATGATCTCATGGTTCGTGGGTTCAAGCCTCATGTCGGGTTCTGTGCTGACAGCTCAGAGCCTGGAGCCTGCTTCAGATTCTGTGTCACCCTCTCTCTCTCTGCCCCTACCCTGATCACATTGTCTCTGTCTCTCAAAAATAAAAAAATGTTAAAAAATATTTGAAATGAACATATGGTTTTTATCCTCTTATTGACATGATGTACCACATTAATTGGTCAAAATCGAACAACCCTCGTATCTCAGGGGTAAATCCTACTTGATCATGGTGAATGAGTTTTTTAATGTATTGTTAGATTCAGTTTGCTAGTATTTTTTGAGGGTTTTATTTTGCATCTATTTTCATCAAGGATATTGGCCTGTAGCTCTCTTTTTGAGATGTCTTTGTCTGATTTTGGCATTAGGGTAATGTTGGCCTCATATAATGAATTTGTCAGTTTTCTTTTTTTTTCTAATTTTTTGGAAAAATTTGAGAAGAATAGGTATTAACTGTTATTTAAACGTTTGGTAGAATTCACCTCTGAAGCATCTGGTCCCAGAGTTTTGTTCAATGGTTGTATTCTGGTTACTGATTCAATGTCCTTATCTATAATCAATCTACTCAAATGTCCTATATTTTCCTGCTTCAGTTATGGTAGGATATATGTTTCTAGGAATTTATCCATTTTTTTTCAGATTATCCAATTTGTTGGCATATAGTTTTTAATGATATTTTTATTTATGTGGTGTTGGTTATTTATACTGTCTAATTTGTGCTTTTGTTTATTTCAATCACTTTGTATTTTTGATGAGTCTGGCTAGAGGTTTATGAATTTTGATGATCTTTTAAAGAGCCAGTTCCTAGTTTTATTAATGTTTTCTATTTTCTTTTTAGTGCTCTAATTTTTATTATTTCCTTCATTCTCCTGGTTTTATTATTTTGTTTGCTTGTTTTGTTTGTTCTCCTGTTTTTTGTTTGTTTTGTTTGTTCTTCTTTTCCTATCTCCTTCAGGTGTAAGGTTACATTACATACTTGAGGTTTCTCTTGCTTCGTTTAAAAAAATAATGTTTATTTATTTTTTATAATAGTTTATTGTCAAATTGGTTTCCATATAACACCCAGTGCTTCTCCCCACAAGTGCCCCCCACCATGACCATCACCCCCTTCCTCCCTACCCCTCCCCCTTCAGTCCATGGTTCGTTTTCAGTATTCAGTAGTCTTCCTTGATCTGTGTCCCTCACTTTTCCCCGCTCTCTTTCCCCCTTTCTCTCCCCATGGTCCTCTGCCAGGTCTCTCCTGTTAGACCTATGAATGCAAACATATGGTATCTATCCTTCTCTGCCTGACTTATTTCGCTTAGCATGACACCCTCGAGGTCCACCCACTTTGCTACAAATGGCCATATTTCATTCTTTCTCATTGCCATGTAATACTCAATTGTATATATATACCACATCTTCTTGATCCATTCATCAGGTGATGGGCATTTAGGCTTTTTCCATAATTTGGCTATTGTAGAAAGTGCCGCTATGAACATTGGGGTACATGTCCTCCTATGCATCAGCACTTCTGTATCCCTTGGGTAAATCCCTAGCAGGGCTATTGCTGGGTTATAGGGGAGTTCTTTCAATAGTTTTTTGAGGAGCCTCCACACTGTTTTCCAGAGCGGCTGCACCAGTTTACATTGCCACCTACAGTGTAGGAGGGTGCCCATCTCTCCACACCCTCGACAGCATCTATAGTCTTTTGATTTGTTCATTTTAGCGACTCTGACTGGTGTGAGGTGGTATATCAGTGTGGTTTTGCTTTGAATTTCCCTGATGACGAGTGATGCTGAGCATCGTTTTATGTGCCTGTTGGCCATCTGGATGTCCTGTTTGGAGAATTGTCTATTCAGATTTTCTGCCCATTTTTTCACTGGATCATTCATTTTTCATGTATGTAGTTTAGTGAGCTCCTTGTATATTTTGCATACTAGCCCTTAATCTAATATGCCATTTGCCACTATATTTTCCCATTCTGTCGGTTGCCTATTAGTGTTTTTGATTGTTTCCTTTGCCTTGCAGAAGCTTTTTATCTTGATGAGGTCCCAGTAGTTTATTTTTGTTCTTGATTCCCTTGCCTTTGGGGATGTGTTGAGGAAGAAATTGCTGCGATTGAGGTCTAGGAGGCTATTTCCTGCTTTTTCCTCAAGGGTTTTTATGGTTTCCTGTCTCACATTCAGATCCTTTATCCATTTTGAGTTTATTTTTGTGAATGGTGTCAGAAAGTGGTCTAATTTCATTTTTCTACATGTTGCTGTCCACAAAGAACCATCAAATACCTAGGAATAAACCTAACCAAGGATGTAAAAGACCTATATGCTGAAAACTATAGAAGACTTATGAAGGAGATTGAAGAAGACACAAAGAAATGGAAAAACATTCCGTGCTCATGGATTGGAAGAATAAACATTGTTAAAATGTCATTATTACTCAAAGCAATCTACACATTCAAGGAAA